>NC_063368.1:8618436-8634776 GCF_021869965.1 Rhincodon typus
AGGTTCAAGAACAGCTTCTTCCCTACAGTCATGAGCCTACTGTTTGGACCTCTCAAATTTTAAATTGAATGTTGATCTCGCTCTCTCTATGCATCTTCTCTGCAGCTGTAACATTGTATTCCTCGCTCTGTTCCACTACCCTAATGCACTTTTCTGGTGTGATCTGCCTGTACTGTACGCAAAACAAGACTTTTCCCTGTACCTAGGTACATGTGACAATAATAAATCAAACAACAGCTGTGCCACCCCCTTCTGTCTCCTGTAGTACCTCCCTCTCTCTCATTCCAGGAGGAAAACAGCCCTCAGTGAGGCAGAGAGAGTCAAAATGGAGGGTGGGCTGCCTGACATACAGCTTCTCACCCCAACATGCAGAGAGTCCTGACTCCGACTGCCCTGACTGGTAACCCCCTCGGTGGCACAGTGGTTAGCACCTCTGCCTTACATTGCCAGGGACCCTGGTTCAATTCCAGCCTCAGGTGAATATCTGTACAGAGTCTGTACATCCCCCTTGTGGTTTCCAAGATGAGGCGCTGCAAGGCAGGGAGCATTTGAGCTAGGCTTGGAGCGAGTGAGTGCTAAGTGAATATGTGAGCATCCCTGAGGTGCAGCCTGGTCCACCCTGCAAGCTGTGTGGCTTCTCCCTGTGCGCTAAGCTGGCGCACCCTGTGATACAAGCCTGTGCTTCCAGAGATCACTGCCAGTCAAAGTTACAAGAGTGTGGTGTAGGGCTTAGCAGATGCCAATGTCTGTGGAGGAGAGGGGTGCTCGGCTGGTGCCCATGGATGGGGTCCTGGTTCGCTTGTTGGCAACACTCAGGTCGTTCAGAGTAAGTGGTGAGCTCGAAAACAAAGTTGCTGGAAAAGCTCAACAGGTCTGGCAGCATCTGCGGAGGAGAAAACAGAGTTAACATTTCGGGTCCGTTGACCCTTCCTCAGAACTCAGGTCTTCCCAATAGCTGGGCTGCTCATCACGCATGAGGGGCATGCACTGGTTTCCTTGTCGTTTAATGGGTTTATTAAAACGGCCAAGTTGTGCGTTGATCCCCATCAATTGGCATCCCACCATTGCGTAAGGAAAATCTCGCCATGCCACTTATAAAAAGCATCAGAAGTTGGAGCAAGATGCTGCCATAGGATCATAGAGATGTGCAGCACAGAAACACACCCTTTGGTCCAACTCGTTCATGCCAACCAGATATCCTAAATTAATCTAGTTCCATTTGCCTGCCTTAAACCTAAGCCCTCTAGTTTTGCACTCCCCCACCCCGGGGAAAAGACCCTGGCTATTTACCCTATCCATGCCCCTCTTGATTTTATAAACCTCTATAAGGTCACCCCTCAGCCTCGAACATTCCAGCCTCATTCAGCCTCTCCCTATAGCTCAAATCCTCTGAAACTGGCAACATCCTTGTAAATCTTTTCTGCACCCTTTCGAGTTTAAAACATCCTTCCTAAGGCAGGGAGACGCAACATCAAGGTGGGCCCCACCAGGCTTCCCATCCCATTCGGCCACACTTCTCACCATATCTCACAATGCCCCATTAGATTCCAGCCCTGTCAGACCATGATTGTCTTTGAAAACCCTGGGAGAAGGAAATCTGCCATTGTTGCCTCATCAGACTTACACGTGACTCCAGACCCACAGCAATGGGCAGGCCAGCCAATTACGGATGGGCAATACATGCCAGCCATGCCACTGAAACCTAAATCCTACAGCAGAGCGAATAAACTTCACAGATGTGCGCATCATAAATTCTAATACACATCTCCTGAATTTGTGTGTGTGTGTGTGTGTGTGTGTGTGTGTGTGTGTGTCTGTGTATGTGTGTGTGTGTGTGAGTGCGTGTGTGTATACATGTGTATACGTGTGTGCTCATGTGTATTTGTGTGTGTGTATGTATGCATGTACATGCGTATGTGTGTAAGTGTGTGTATGTATGCATATGTGTATATGTGTGCATTCATGTGAGTGTATGTGTGTGAATTTATGTGTGCATGTGCGTACTTGTGTATGTGTGCATGTGTGTGCATGTGTACGTGCGCGTGTGTATACAACTGTTTGTGTGTATGTGTATGTATGTGTGCGTGTGTACATGTGTGTGTGTGTACTTCTGTTTTGTCCTGAAACAGTTTCCATTTCCTTCATGAACTAAAGTTAGAGTCTGATTTCCCTGAAGTCACAGCATGGAATCCAAAGTTGTAACCTTCCCTTCCTGGTTTCTCTTTTAATCGGGGACTGTCCCAAAGATTCAGACTTTGAAACTAAAGTAGCTCAGACACAGCTCACACACAGACACAGGCACACACACAGGTGCACACACATACACAGACACTCACACACACACAGGCACACATGCACAGATACATACACACACACACAGACACACGCACATACGCACACACACACACACACAGACACACGCATATACGCACACACACACACAGACACATGCACATACGCACACAGACACACAGACATGCACACACACACACAGACACACACACACAGACACAAGACACACATGCACACACTTGCCCTCTTGGTTTCTCAGACTGTGGGTTTATTTACAATAGAATTTCAAACTGGCCATCTGCCCCACAGGGCTGTTCTACCGTACTATCAGGTATCACTCATCTTTACATTATCTCCTTCTGCCCACCTTGGTTTTTTTGTTAATGCTTATTCTAGAACCTTGACATAAATCTATTAATCTCAGTTTTGAAATTGACTCCCAAGTAAGGTAAGCTGCAAATATCCTTCTCATGCTCCTCCATCCACCCCTTCAATCAAGCAGAGCCTCAGGCATTTTGAGAGATGGATGGTTGTCTGGCATCTCCAATAGAGAATACAGAATGCTCCTTGGCAGCCTTGCCCCCAGATTGGGAGGTGGCTGGGAACTCCGACACAGGATAGCCCGCATCTGTTGCTTAACTCAAACAGGCAAGCAGAGCCTCTGTGATGTCTAGGTTGGCTCAGTGGTTACCACTGCTACCTCACAGTGCCAGGGACCTGTGTGTGTGTGTGTGTACGGGTTTCCCCCCATAGTCAGGGTGGATTGGCCATGCTAAATTGTCCCATAGTGTCCAGGGATGAGCAGGCTGGAAGGGTAGCCGTGGGGAATACAGGGATACAGGAGGGGTGTGGGTCTGGGTGGGATACTCTTTAGAGAGTTGGTGTCAACTTGTTGGGCCGAATGGCCTGTTTCCACACTGTCAGGATTCTCCTAACCAAGGGATAGCTCATTTATCTGCCACAATCAGACACTTAAACTGTCCCCCCCGCCCCACCCTCTTTGGGATTCTAGAAATTGTCTGGAAAATACCAATCACCTTAGAATCCCTACAAAAACAAAGTTGCTGGAAAAGCTCAACAGGTCTGGCAGCATCTGTGAAGGAGAAAACAGAGTTATCGTTTCGGGTCTGGGTGACCCTTCCTCAGAACCTTTCGGTTTTTATTTAGAATCCCTACAGTTTGGAAAGAGGCCACAGAGCCGAATGAGTCGACCGTGACCCTCCAAAAAGCATCCCACCCAGACCCAACCCTCCTATCCCTGTAACTCCATGGCCAATCCGCCCTAATCTGCACATCTTTGGACTGTGGGAGGAAACCGGAGCACCCGGAGGAAACCCACGCAGACACGGGGAGAATGTGCAAACTCCACACAGACAGTCGCCCGCAACCTCCCCTCCTACCCCAAAGCTCCCTGGTGCTGTGAGGCAGCAGCGCTACCCCTACTTTCTTCCAACAGGCCTGAAAAATCCCAGTGCGTCGTCTCCAAAAGGCACCAATTGTGGCTCTCTCTCCCCTCCGCCAACACTCCCACACCACCCCCCACCCCAGCAGCATACAATCTCGCCTCTAGGATCACACGGTACAGGGGCAGGGTGGAGTACACAGGTCGATGGCACATTATTCTGCGTCTGCCCATCTACATTAGCAGCACTGCAGCTAAAAATACACCTCGGCAACGCTGTGTAATCGTGGCACTCAGATAAACAGCCTCAACCTTGTCTGACTTTCCTCCAAGCTACACGTAGGCAATTTCTTTGGTCAAATACTGATTAATTGAACAGTCTCCTCATTAGCAGGAGGAGCCTGCAGTCAAATGTTCAACCAACACCAGATACAAAGATCGACTCTAGCTGTGGCGTTGTTCAATGCTCGGGTGTTGGAACCCACACCCAGCTCACTCCCAGCTCTGTCCAAGCTCTGTCCAAGCTTTATCCCAGCTCTAACCTAGCTCGTTCCCAGCTCACTCCCAGCTCTGTCCAAGCTCTGTCCAAGCTCTAACCCAGCTCATTCCCAGCTCACTCCCAGCTCTGTCCAAGCTCACTCCGAGCCCTATCCCAACTCTAACCCAGCTCAATCTCAGCTCACTCCCAGCTCGATCTCTGCTTATTCCCAGCTCTACCCACGCTCACTCCCAGCTCATTCCTAGCTGTGTCCAAACTCATGCTGAGCTCTATCCCAGCTCTACCCCGCTCATTCCCAGCTCATTCCCAGCTCTGTCCCAGCTCGATCCGAACTCACTCCCAGCTCGATCCCAGCTCACTCCCAGCTCTGCCCCAGGTCGATGCCAGCTTAATAACTGCATTCAGAGCTGCCACAGTACAGGGAGGATGTTTTCATTTGTGGGTGAGGCCAGGACGAGGATCATCAATACAAGCTTTCTCACTATTTCCATAGAAACGATGACAAATGCTTTGAGGCTGCGTTTCTCTATCGCAAGGTCCATCATTATTCTCCCACTAAGCAGCTCACAGCTGGGTCGCTTCCTGGGTCAGCCACATTAAACTGTTCATGCTTTAAACCCTTAGCAAGGTCAGACTCAAAATAGATTTCAGTGTTAATTTGGTTTTCCTTCCTGGAGCTGGGTTCCACAAAGGTCGAGAGGGGCAATTCGAGAGCAGGAGGGTGGGGCCCCGATGACGCAGCTATGACGAGACAGATAGCAGTTCAATGAGACAGGAGGATCAATGTGAACAGGATGTGTGTCAAAACCAAGTTGAACTCTGCAACAGAGTCTAAACAATCCCTTAGAGCGGCACAGATGAGCTAAGGACTTAGATCTGTTTTGGGTAAATTGAGCCTAAGTTTTTTTTTAAATCACAGGATTCTAGAATGACCAAGCCAGCATTTATTGCTCATCCCTAATTGCCCAGACCGCAGTTTAAGTGTCTACCACACAGTGTGGAGCTGGAGGAACACAGCAGGCCAGGCAGCAGAGGAGCAGGAAAGTCATCGTTTCGGGTCGGGACCCTTCTTCAGAAATGGGGAGGGGGAAGGGAGCTGGGAAATAAATAGAGCAGGAAGGGTTGGGGCTGGGGAAGGTAGGTGGGATGTTGATAGGTGAGTGCAGGTAGGGAGTGGTGGGGATTGGTCAGTGAGGTAGGAGGAGCGGATAGGGAGGAGAGAAGATGGATAAGTTGTGTCAGGTCAATGAGGCGGGGTTGAGAGGGAGGGTTGGTCATGGGATGAGGCCAGGGTTGGGGAGATTTTAAAACTGGTGAATTCCATGTTTAGGTTATCGGGCTGTAGGTTCCCGAGGCGGAATATGAGATGCTGCTCCTCCAGTTTGCGGGTGGTGTCACTGTGACACTGGAGGAGGCCCAGGGTGGATATGTCACTCAGGGAGTGGGAGGAGGAGTTAAAATGGTTGGCAACTGGAAGATGATGTCATTTGTCATGTACAGAACGCAGATGCTCTACAAAATGATCTCCAAGTCTATGCTTGGTCTCTCTGATGTAGAGGAGGCCACATCTGTAGGCGACAAATGACATCACCTTCCAGTTGCCAACCATTTTAACTCCTCCTCCCATTCCCTGGGTGACATGTCCATCCTGGGCCTCCTCCAGTGTCACAGTGACACCACCCGCAAACTGGAGGAGCAGCACCTCATATTCCGCCTCGGGAACCTACAGCCCGATGATCTAAACATGGAATTCACCAGTTTCAAAATCTCCACACACCCGGCCTCATCTCATGACCAACCCTCCCTCTCATCCCCGCCTCCTTGACCTGACACAACCTGTCCATCTCCTCTCCTACCTATCTGCTCCTCCCACCTCACTGACCAATCCCCTCCACTCCCTACCTGCACTCACCTATCACCGTCCCACCTACCTTCCCCAGCCCCAACCCTCCTCTCGCTAATTATTTCCGAGATCCCTTCCCCCTCCCCATTTCTGAAGAAGGGTCCCGACCCGAAACATCAGCTTTCCTGCTCCTCCGATGCTGCCTGGCCTACTGTGTTCATCCAGCTCTACACCTTGTTATCTCTGACTCTTAACATCTGCAGTTCTTACTATTTCTAAGTGTGTACCCGTATTGCTGTGGGTTTGGAGTCACATGTAGGCCACACCGGATAAGGATGGTAGTTTCCTTCCCTGAAGGACATTAGTCAACCAGATGGGTTTTTACAACAATCGACATGTGGACACCATTTTATTTCAAAATTTAATGAACTGAATCAGACTTTAACCATCCGTCACTGTGGGACCCAGTCAGAATATGAGGGAGAGTATGGTGAGCTCTACCATAGGAAACGATAAAGGCCAAAACATTCAAGAAGGAGTTAAATCTAGTTTTTTTAGGGCTAAAGGAAATCAAAAGGAAAGTAGGGACTGAGTTGAGTGACCAGCCATGATCATGTTGAATGGTAGAGCTGAGACCTGCCACCCTTTTCTACTTGGAATGCCAGATCCTTCATGCAGGCACATTACCTCCATCTCCCCAGTTGATTGAACCTTTTGAAGAGGGAGGGTTACAATATCATACAAGAGTCAGAGTAGGCCATTCAGCCCATTGAATGTAAGCGGCCATACAACAATGCCTGATCTGATTGTGGCCGTAATGCCACTTCCCTGTCCGACCACCCCATGACCCTTAACTCATCCTGCAGATGAAATAAAAATCTGTCTAACTCAGCCTTGAGTGACCCGGCTTCCTTTCGTCCCTGGGAGAGAGAGAATTCCAAACACAAACAAACCTCTGAAAGAAGAAATTCCTCCTCACCTCCATCTTAGATGGGGCACCTCCTTGTCTTTAAACTGTGTCCTTGCTCCCAGATTGATCATGATAGAATCCATAGGACCCCTACAAAGGTTGGAAGCAGGCCACCAAGTCCACACCGCGCACCCCCCACCAAAGAACTTCTACCCTCCCCCTCCATTCCCCATGGCTAATCCACCCTAACCTGCACATCCCTGAATGCTACGGGGCAATTTAGCACAGCCAATCCACCCTAACCTGCACATCCCTGAACACTACGGGGCAACTTAGCACGGCCAATCCACCCTAACCTGCACATCCCTGGGCACTATGGGTAATTTAAGCACGGCCAAACCACCCTAACCTGCACACCTTTGGACTCCACGATGTTAGACTGGGGTGGACAGGGTCAGAAATCACATGACACCAGGTTGTAGTCCGACAGATTTATATGGAATCATACAAGCTATCGGAGAGCAGCTCCTTTGTCAGGTGGGGTCACTTGTGACTTCTGATCTCGTCTTTGGACTGAGGGAGGAAATCGGAGCACCCGGTGGAAACCCACACAGACACGGGGAGAATGTGCAAACTCCACACAGACAATCGCCCAAGAGGCTGGAATTGAACCCAGGTCCCTGGCGCTGTGAGGCAGCAGTGCTAACCACTGAGCCACCGTGATTCTACAATTGATTTTGATAGTGTGCTTGATGTAGTTCACATTTAACAATTTTGGTTTCATCTGGTAGGCCGATCATGACGGATCGTCCAACTCAGTACCTATTCCCACTTTCCATACCCCAAACCCTTTGCTCCCTTTAAACTGAAGACTCCAACCTCACCCTTTCTTGAAAACATTCAATATTCAGTCACTTTCTGTGACACAGCTTTCCACAGGCTCAGCACTCTCTGGGTGAAGAAACACAAAACACATTGAGTGTTACCTCCACATTTAGCTGGCCCACGGGGTGACATCAAGGACCATACAAGTATTTTATACAGACAGCACCAGGAAGGTCATAAATTAAAATTGAGCCAAGAAAAGGAACATGTTAAAAACTAAAGCAGACAGCGTCTAATACAAAATGGTATTTAGAAGGGTTTCAATGCTGTGGTAAGTGCGAGAGATCCATAATATAAGCCATCATTCTGCTAACGCTATAGGCGCAAGGCTTTATTTGCAAAGTCATTAAAAAGCATATGTGTTGTGCATTTGGCTATGAAAGGCAGGAAATCATCCATTTTGCCCACAAGGAAGTGTGAAGCCTCTTTTTGTAAAGGAATACTAAACACTACAGCACTGCTATGCTGCACAGATTCAAAGCCTTCTGATAATGGATACTATGTAATAATTATACTTTTATAACCAAAAGTCTTCAAGAGACAGGATTACAGCAGCACCTAAAAGCTTCAAATGTAAGAAAAATAAATAAACACACCAGGAAGACCCAGTGGAGAAATATTACAGACAATGTTTAGTATCAGAGAGGGCCAGGGGAAAAAAAAAACAGGATTGGACAACTTCGAGAAAACAATTCTTAAGGTATGGCATTACTTCAAACAAATGCTAAATCACAATCTGACCAAGTAAATACTATTCTATTTAATATGATATACATCAGATGTCCATATAACTTGCTGAAAGGTAAAAAGGCACAGATACCTTGATGAGGTTCTGTAAGCTTTTCACAATTACTTTAATCCAAGAGCAAATAAAACTCTTGAAGAGCAAAATTTAACAAAAGAGTTTATCTTCCATGGGAATCCATAGTTAATTTTATTGATGATCTATAACTATGGATCATCCAAATCAAAATTCATAACAGACAGAATTGTTGTTGGAAACACTGATGAGTCTTTGACATGTTTGTTACAGAGCAAAGAAGATTTGACTTTAGGGAAAGCTTTTCAAATTATATAGAAAACAGAAAGCAAGAAGAATCACAGGGAAATCCTCGAAAAAGGACAGCAACAGAACCTAGCTGCTTTGTAACGTATAAACACACCAAAGACACATGATACAGACAGACACAAAGAGTAGGCCAAACAGAAGATATTAAGAGTTAATGTCAGATCTGTAACAATAAAAAAAACCCTCACAGGCAGAAGCAATGCCCAGCTATGATAAAAAAAAAGTTACATCTGTAAATCTGTAGGTCACTTCCTGAGAATGTATAGAAGCTGAATGCTGTTTCAAACCAGTAAAACGTCAAATGCCTACTCGTACAAAGATGTTATTGTGGTACAACTACTTGTATTAGCAAAGACACCCTGTGCACTCATTGTGGGAATTTGGTAATCCAGCCAACTCATGTTTGACAGGGCTTATTTATTCGAATGGTAGCTAGTGGATTTAGGTTTAACATACAGGTAAGTGTCATTGTCTTGTCAGATGAAATACCTTGGCTGAGAGCCCTCTTGTGGCACATTGGTGGCACTCCTACCCCTGGGCTGGGAGGTGGAGGCTCATGTCCCACCTGCTCTAGAGGTTTGTATTAGCAACTCTGAACATTTTGATTAGAAAAATAGGTTAAAAAAAGGAAAACAAAACTTGACTTAGAGCCCTCTTATGGCACAGAGGTTGTGTCCCTACCCCTGGACCGGGAGACCTGGGTTCAAGTCCCACCTGCTCCAGAGGTGTGTAATAACAACACTGAATGGTTTAATCAGAAAAATAGGTCAACAAAAATAAATAACTTGGTCAAGGGCCCTATTGTGGCACAGAGGTAGCATCCATATCCCTGGACTGCAAGACCAGGGTTCACATCCCATCTGCTCCAGAGGTATTTAATAACAACTCTGAACAATTTGATTAGGAAAAATGGGTTAGACAAAAAAAAACTTTTTAGCTGAGGAAACAGGTCACAGCCTGCAGAGATGGAATTACATGGTCCAGATCTTTTAACTCTCAAGAGTAAAGCTGTGTCTCAATTCACTCAACAACTTTCTCTCCCTCAGCAACACAAAGAGTTTAAGGTGAAAATGTGTATTTGGTTCACAATCAGCACTTCTCATCTTTGAGCCTATAGACAGGTCTTGACCTCAACATTCAGAAAGTGTTCAACTACATCCAAGGGAAAGTGAACAGGTCAAGAGAAACCAAGTTGCATTGTAACTACTGAAAGATAAGCCAGTCAGCAAACAACGAATCCAAAAATAAACTGATGCCTTCTAATGTTCAAGGGGCAATCAGTAGGACATTTCATTAGTTTCTTGAACTCACAGCAGAACTCCAAAAGAGGAAAGAATCTGTTGGCATACACCCAAGTTGCTATAAATGGATTGTTTCATATTATCAACTATTAATAAATCTGTGACCATTCAGGATAGGTGGAGATGTTTTCAATTCCTATTATCACTGAGGACCTTCAGATGTCAGAAATTAACAAGTTTCTGAGCAGCAAGAAATGCCAACAGTTGTACCATCCACTCCAGCTCTCTAGGAATTATTAACTGCAGCCTTCCACACTCAATATTAAGTTCAAAACTTTAGGGTTTGAACTCTCCCATGTCCTTACCCCAACCCCCACACACCAGGTCTTGTTATCACATGGTCTGCTATTACACACACCCATTGTTAGTCACTAACAGTCCCCATTAATAGTTATTCATCCTCCTAGCCAGATCATTATCCACTCCTTTGTCTGCCCAACTGCTCTTCCCTCTCTTTGGGCTCTATCTCCACTTATCACTTACTCTTTACCCTCTCCCCCCACCCTACATTCTGCATATAAACCAACATCTTTCTAGCTACCATTAGTTCTGAGGAAGGGTCATTCGACCGGAAATGTTAACTCTGATTTCTCTTCACAGATGAGCTGAGCTTTCCCAGCAATTTCGGTTTTTGAATTATTAGCTGAAGTTGTTCAGACAACAAAACTGTTTACAGAACAAATTGTTTTAGCATTGAATTTAATAATTGGTGATGAGATGATACAAGTTCAAAAGGAACCTTTCAATTCCTTGTTTTCCAAAGAAGAATTATCAGTACAAAAACGATGCTACATAAACAGCAATCCTCTTGCACCATGCCCAAGTATGGAATATGACTGGTACAGAGGGCAAATTAAGATGCCCAATCAAATAGAGAAGTTGAAGTGAGGACCTATCAGCTTGTTGAGAATGAAGATTTGCTTGCACAAATGAAGATGACTTGCATACTACTCCATGGAAACAGGATCAAGATGCACAGAATCAGGACACCTCCAAAAAGAAGAAATTACATGGCTCAGAATTCCAGGATACAGTGCAGAAGAAAATGCTTGTTTCCACTGAGCAGCTGTCTTCCCTGATGAATCATAGAATCCCTACAGTGTGGAAGCAGGCCATATCGAATCTCTGACGATCATCCGACCCAGACCCGCCTCCCCTCCACTAAACCCTTCATTTCCCATGGCTAATCCACCTAACCGGTACACTATTTAGTGTGACCAATCCAATCTTTAGACTGTGGGAGGAAACCAGAGCAAACCCACGCAGATAAGGGAGAATGTGCAAACTCCACACAGACAGTCGCTTGAGGGTGGAATCGAACCCAGGTCCCTGGCACTGTGAGGCAGCAGTGCTCACTGCTGAGCCACCACGCCGGCCCTAAGTTGACAGTTCATGCGTTTAACGTTTCCCAGATGGGGCAGCTACGTGATTCATCAGGGAAGAGTTTCTCTGTGAAAGGAATCTGAGCGACTGAGGGTCCTCCAGATAAACCACCTCGGTTAGCAGGCATGACTTTCTCCATGAAGGACATCCAGAAGATATAAAGTCCTCTGGCGAATAGAGTTTACAAACTGTGTAAGGTCGAGGTCACAATCAAAGGTCAACAATCCTCAAGGCAAAGGCCTCCCAACTTTCCAAGTCCTGCATTAAGTTCCACCCAATCTGATGTTTCCTGATTAGAGGCAATTGGGAAAATAGCTCTGGATCTACAAACATGTATTATCTGCCTGGCCCAATAATATCAGTGAGAATGGTTATAGCTCATGTAACTTATATCTGCTTGCAATCATATCATAAAGGATATATTATTAATACAAGTGGCTCTTCTCATAAAGACTCATTACTGGTTATTCCTCTACCATCGTGAACCAAATAAGCTCTCAGACCCGAGCAAAGAAAAGAGGATTAGTGGCAACATCCATCCACTCATAAATACTACAGATTGTAGCTTGACACCATCCAGGACAAAGCAGCCTGCTTGATTGGCACCACATCCACAAGCACTCACTCCCTCCACCACCGATGCTCAGTAGCAGCAGTGTGTACTATCTACAAAATGCACCAAACATCCTCAGACAGCACCTTCCAAACCCACGACCACTTCCATCTAGAAGGACAAGGGCAGCAGATACATGGGAACACCAACCCCTGCAAGTTCCCCTCCAAGCCACTCACCATCCTGACTTGGAAATATATCGCCATTCCTTCACTGTGGCTGGGTCAAAATCCTGGAATTCCCTCCCTAAGGGCATTGCGGGTCAACCCACAGCAGGTGGACTGCAGCGGTTCAAGAAGGCAGCTCACCCCCACCTTCTCAAGGGGCAACTGGGGACGGGCAATAAATGCTGCGCCCAGCCAGCGACACCCACATCCCACAAAGTGGATTTTAAAAACTCAACATCCGACTGGTATCCTGTCATTCACGTTCCTCCCTTGTGGGTTCCTGTCCGACACAATGAGGCTGCGTCTCACTGTGGTCGTGAGTTTGCTGACCCTGCTAGTTCTGAAGACTTGCAATGTTAACTCTGATTTCTCTCTACAGATGCTGCCCAGACCTGCTGAATTCTCCAGCAATTTCTGTTTTCGTTCCTGATTTCCAGCATCTGCATTTCTTTGTTTTATTCATCTCATAACAGTCTTGCTGACTTATCTTTTTAATTTCAGTGATTCTTTTTAATTAGGGAACACTCCACTGCACTTTATCCAATTACTCTAACCAGAGCTAACGGTCTTTAATTTCCATTCCCATACTTGTATCATCCACCACCGTTGAGGTCAGGTGTATGAAGCCTCTCTCTTCCTCCCAGTCTTTACACCTTCACCTTGACATTTTTGCCTGAGCGAACAATAATGCAGATACTGGAAGTGTACAACAAGGATAGGAAACATGAACAATACTTGGTAGGTCTGTCAGCGCCAGTGGGCACAGAGACAGTTCATGGTTCAAATTGATGAACTTTGAAGTCTTAAACATTAACCATGCTTCTCTCCACATCGTTGCTTATTTCCAGTGTTTCCTGGCTTTGATTAAAGCTGTTCCGAACCCCTGTGGGTGAGCAAAGCTGAATTGTAGAATCCCTACAGTGTAGAAGGAGGCCATTTGGCCCATCGAGTCTGCAATGATACTCTGAAGAGCATCCCTCCCAGCTTCAGCCCCCTGCCCTGTCTCTGTAATCCCACATTTCCCATGGCTAACCCACCCAGCCTGCACATCCCTGAATACTATGGGGCATTTTAGCATGGCCACTCCACTCTGAACTGTGCGAGGAAAACAAAAGTACCCACTGGAAATCTATGCAGACATCAGGAGAATATGCAAACTCCACACAGGAATTTGCCCAAGGGTGGGATTGAACCCAGGTCCCTGGTGCTGAGAGGCAGCAGTGCTAACCACTGAGCCAGCATGTCACCCTTCCATGTGTAGGTGATGTTCTGTGTATTCACAGGAGCTCCAATATTTTGTAATGAGGAATATGGGTTGATATACGTATGAATATATCAAATAGGAACAGATGAAGGCCATTTGGCCCCTCAAATCTGCCCCTGGAGTGTAGATGATCTGCTCCAAGTTCCACATCATCCTTTTTTTTTCCCCTTTATTCATTCATGGAATGAGGGCATCGCTGGCCAGGCAGTATTTATTGCCCATCCCTGATTGCCCAGAGGGCAGTTCAGAATCAACTACATTGCTATGGATCTGGAGTCACATGTAGGCCAGACCAGGTAAGGATGGCAGTTTCCTTCCCTAAAGGGCATTAGTGAACCAGATGGCTTTTTCCCCAACAACCAACAATGGATTTACAGTCATCATTAGATTCTTAATTCCAGATATTTATTGAATTCAAATTCCACCATCTGCCGCGACGAGATTTGAATCTGGGTCCCCAGAACATTACCTAGGTCTCCAGATTAACAGTCCAGCAATAATACCACGAGGCCATTGCCTCCTCTGCCTTGGAGTCTATGATTTTGCCAGGTCAAAATCTTGGAACCCTTCTTAACAGCACCATTGGAGTGTCACCTTCATACAGTCTGCAGTGGTTGAAGAATGTGGCTCTTTATCACTTTGCCAAAGGCAAGTAGAAAGGGACAATAAATGCTGCTGTGACTAGTGACATCTACATCCCACAAATAAATTCAAAATAAGCTTGCACTGTACCCACAGCTATATTTGCAGCAGCTAGACACATCTGAATACCTCGAGAAACTATTGAAAGAGCTAACCCACAACAACAATTTTGGAGTCACATATAGACATCGACTGGGTGAGAGGATAGATTCATTGATGAGCTTATGAAGTTTTCTTTTACAGCAACTCAACAGTTTCAGGATTACAAAATAAAACCCGAACAGCTGCGAAAGCCGGAAATCTGAAACAAAAAAAACAAAAAAATTGCTGGAGAAACTCAGCAGGTCTGGCAGCATCTCTGGCGAGAAATCAGAGTTAGTGTTCCGAATCCAGCGACCCTTCTTCAGCACTGATAGGGAAAGGGTTGGTATACATGCTAAAGATGGAATGGTGTGGGGGGTGAGGGGGGCGGTGCGAGGGGTGGTGTGGGTGAGAGCTGGATGAAAGGGTGAACAATAGGTGGAGATGGAGCCCAGTTTCAGAGGCTGATACTGTAGCTCCAGTGGGATTGGAACACCCTGGTTCTGAATTCTAGGCCAGCAACATAACCAGTGTGCTGCCATACACAACTAAGAGATGGATAAAAGCTCTAGGCCTTTAAATACAAGTTGAATGGTGTTGAGTACACTATCTATACAAAGCAACATGCAGGGACTTTTCAAAGGAACCTCTTTTTAGGCAGTCCCTCGGGACTCAGGATGAGTTTCTTCCACTTGGAAGTTGAGGATCCTGAGGTGAGTAAGATTCCCACACTGGATTCACACACCCTCAGTCACAGAAGGTGGTGTTAAGACAGCAAATTCAGAAGGTGGACCCATTTGACTGATTTAAGATAGATAATTCCTAACCGGACAAACATGCCACACTTTCCATCATGTTCCTCTGTATTAATTCTGGCCTCCTGGTCATCCCACTGAGCTCTTGTGCTGAGTAACACACGCTTCACTGGAAATTGCATTGAGATCCTTCAGTTGACTACTAGTGGCACATTCCTAAAGGCCACACACACACAGATGCACACTTGCAGAAACAGTCACAGAAACTTACAGAAGCACACACAAAAACTTACAAAAACACACATGCGTGCAACACAGAAACAGTCACAGAAACTTATAGAAGCACACACAGAAACTTACAAAAACACACACACGTGCAACACAGAAACAGTCACAGAAACTTACAGAAACATGCACACATACAACACACAAAAACACAAATACATACACAGAGATTCTTGCAAAGCACAGAAACATGCATACACACACATATTACTCACACAGAAACACGTGCACTCAGGCACACATGGAAATACACATACAGACAGAAAAACACACACACAGAAACAACACACATTTACAGAAGCACATATATATGCACACAGAAACACACATTTACAGAAACAGACACACAGAGAAACACACAAACACACAGAAACATATACAGAAACATGCACAGAGAAATACACACAGAGAGAAACACACACACACAGAGAAACACACACACACAGAAACACATGCATATTGACAGAAGCACACACACATTTACAGAAACACATACTGACAGAAGCGCACATACAGAAACACACCACACACAGAAACACACACCACACACAGAAACACACACCATACACTTACAGAAACACACGCATTGACAGAAACACACGCATTGACAGAAACATGCACACATTTGTGGAAACAGACACAGACACATACATTTGAAACATGTGTACAGAACACAGACAGAAACACACACAGACATATACATTTGAAACACACACAGACAGAAACACACACACACAGACATGTACATTTGAAACATACAGACAGAAAGGCACACACACAGACAGAAACACACACAGACATATACATTTGAAACACACACTGACAGGAACACACACACAGACATATACATTTGAAACACACAAACACAGACAGAAACACACACACACAGAAACACACACATAGAAACACACACACAGACAGAAACGCACACACAGAAACACACACACAC
>NC_063368.1:8634786-8637655 GCF_021869965.1 Rhincodon typus
ACACACAGAAACACACACACAGACAGAAACACACACACACACACAGACAGAAACACACACACAGAAACACACACACACACACAGAAACACACACACACAGACAGAAACACACACACACTGACAGAAACACACAGACACTGACAGAAACACACACGTTTACAGGAACACATTCATTCAGGCACATTCATTTGAAACACGCACACAGAAACACACACGAACAGGCAGATCGCTGGGTGTAAAATCTGCCTTTACGATCGTTGCACTGTTTAAAATCTGTACATTCCCTCCGGTTGAAGCAACACTGTTGAAGAACGTTTTGGAACTTACGTCTGGGGAGCGACAGGCTCCAGTCACCGCCTTTAAAGTCAGGAACCAAGAGCCTGGAGTAGTTCTGGGTCAGAGGAAGGCGAGGTCCGCGATCCAGGGAAGGTTAATCCAAGCTTTGTGTCTGGTTTTTGCGGCTGAGTTGGGGATCCTGGGGTAATCAAAGCTGATCACTGACTGTGCCACTGACCTGTGGACTTTTAGAAAGCTCAGCTGACGGAGGTATTTGGGGGTGTGGTGCGAACATTCCTCGCCTTCAATCTCAAGTGAAGACCTCCCACTTCCGAAACTCAGTTTAAAATGAAGACACGGGACAGTCTCAGCTTTACAGCCCCAGGATATGACCGGGAGTATCGGTTTAACAGGGGGAAACAGATCCGGCATTAACACCTCCAGCTCCCTATGAACCTAGGATTATCGATTTAGGACGGAGGAAAGATTTAGATTCCGCTTCATAATGTCATACAGCGCCAAAGTAGGCCGTTCGAGCCATCTTGCCTGTGCTAGCCCTTTGAAGGCACTGCCTAATTAATCCCACTCAATCCACTTTTCCCTCATACACTCCACACAGGCAGAGTTTTGTCAACAAGACCCTACCAAACCTAGTGGTATAATCACCAGAATGTTAGTCTAGAGACCCAGGGAATGTTCTCAGGACCTGGGCTCGAATCCTACCATGGTGGAATTGGAATTCAATAAATATTTGGAATTAGGAGTCTGATGATGACCATGAATTGTTGAAAAGATCCACCTGGTTCAGTAATGCCCACTAGGGAAGGAAACTGCCATCCTTACCTGCTCTGGCCTCCATGTGACTCCATACCAAGCACTAGTCAGACCACAGCTGCAATATGGGGAACAGTTTTGGGCCCCTTATCTAAGAAAACTAGCATTGGAGGCAGACTGGGGAAGATTCACTAGGCTGGTGTTAGGTATGGAAAGACTGTTTTATGAGGAGAGATTGAATGGATTGGGCTTATACACATTGGAGTTTAGAAGAGGACTGGGTGACCTTATTGAACCACACCAGATTCTTGGGGGTCTTGACAGGCTAGAAAAGTTGTTTCCCCTTGTGGGAGAGTCTAGTTTTAGAGGGCATAATCTCAGAGTAAGGGGTCACCCACTTCGAACAGTGATGAGAAGGAATTTCTTCTCTCAGAGGGTAGTGAATCTGTGGAATTCTTTACTATGCAGTTGAGGTTGGGTTGTTAGGTATAGACCGAGTTTTAATCAGTAAGGGAATGAAAGCTTTATGAGAAAAAGGCAGGAAAAGATTATCGCATCAACCATGATCGCATTGAAAGACAGGGCAGAATCAATGCACTGAATGGCCTACCTTTGCTGCTACATCCTCTGGCCTTAAGGCCTAATTAATCTTTAAAGTAGTAGGTTCCACTATTAAACACTCCGTGCAAATAAGTGTCTCCTGGATTTTGCAGTATGGCTCAAAAACTGGAAAACAGTGTGATGTCTCCTTAATTTCTTTTATGAAAAGAATTGTACCAATGGGCCAACGTTTGTGAGATAGCCACTCCCTCCACCACCGACGCTCAGTAGCAGCAGTGTGTACTATCTACAAGATGCACTGCAGAAATTCACCAAAGATCCTCTGGCAGCACCTTCCAAACACACGACCACTTCCATCTGGAAGGACAAGGGCAGCAGATACATGGGAACACCACCCCCTGCAAGTTCCCCTCCAAACCACTCACCATTCTGGCTTGGAAATATATCTCCGTTCCTTCACTGTTGCTGGGTCAAAATCCTGGAATTCCCTCCCTAATGGCATTGTGGGTCAGCCCACAGCAGGTGGACTGCAGCGGTTCAAGAAGGCAGCTCACCATCACCTTCTCAAGGGGCAACTAGGGACGGGCAAAAATGCTGGGCCCAGCCAGCGACACCCACATCTCACAAATGAATAAATAAAAACAAAGCTTAGAGAACTCTGTTGAGCGATGATCAGTGGGGAAGGAATGCGCTTCTGTGTATTAGTTTGAAATACAATTTATCATGATCAAGATCGGGAAGCTGTAAGTAATAACTCTGAAAACCTTCTGCTATTATCTCAAAAAGAGACTATTAATTATTCTAAAAATCGAATTTTGATCTCCCAGCTAATTCCTGAAAGAGCCATCACTCATAATTCCATGTTCTAAACAAGAACTTTTACTGTATGAGAATTAAACAAAACAAGCGCTACCAATTTAACAATACTTTGCCAACCTTTTGGTTCTGTTGGATACTCTCTTTTGTATTCTTAGAATAACCAGCCATCAATAGGTAAAATGCCGAGGATTTTTATTAAGAAGCAGTGACAGTTACATTCTGGTTGCAGAGCGCAAGCATACAGCTGCGTCAATTGCAAGTTCGGTTTACATTTGGAAACATTAAGACGTTGATAGCTTTATCTAATTACATTTCATTTTCAAGCCTTAGCAACACAATAAGCCATTTACAACATGACATTCCAGCAGTAAACCGTATCCTATTAGCAGCAAAAACAAATTTAACTGTTATACAATATTAACTCAATCAGATAAGCTGT
>NC_063368.1:8637665-8675165 GCF_021869965.1 Rhincodon typus
ACACTCTGTTTGTCACATTACCCTATTAACAGCAGAAACAAATTTAAATTTTGTACGATATTAGCTCAAATCACACTGTTTTCCAAGTTGTTGGATACTCTCTTTCTTCTTAGAATAACCAGTCATCAATAGGTAAAAATCTGAGGATTTTTATTAAGAAGCAGTGACAGTTACATTCTGGTTGCAGAGAATAAGGGTTTATCAGTACCCCTTTGCCTCCAGACACCATCCTTGCATAACTCAATTCCTGCTTCAATCCGTGTCTGCTTGTCTTCTCGAGAGTGTTGACTTTAGGTCCTGTAACTTGTTTGTGAGGGTTTATATTTTGGGTTTTGTTGATCCACTGCTTGTTTGGCTAGGGCATCGCCTTGCGCTTCCACGATGTTCTGTCGGGGTGTGAGTTTTACATTTCAAAACCAAAACTTCCTATGGCAACGGTATGGCATTGAGGAGGTCTGGTATTTCATTCCCGTTTTGGATAGGTGATCTGAGTGCTGTAAGGAATCCCCTTGTTGGCCACAAGGGTTTGAAATCACAGGCTACTCCAAACGCACAGTTTTTCTGTGAATGCTGGTAGTTCTGCCTGTTGTGCTGATGTGCCCACTGACAAGCTGCCTTGCTCTATCACTTTGTGTAAGTTGGCCCAGCCTGCTTTCCATTAGCCATTCTTCAGCAAACGAAAGGGACTAGGTTCGGATTCTGCAAAGGCTCCTCTGCTGCCCGAGCTGTCTCATCTAACAGCTGCAGAATAGTATTGCACGGTGGCTCAGTGGTTAGCACTGCTACTTCACAGCGCCAGGAATCGCGTTCAATTCCACCTTCGGGCGACTGTCTGTGTGGAGTTTGCACATTCTCCCCGTGTCTGCGTGGGTTTCTTCCGGGTGCTCTGGTTTCCTCCCACAGCCCAAAGATGTGCAGGTTAGGGTAGCTTGGCCATGGGAAATTGCCCATAGTGTTCAGGGTTGTGTAGATTAGGTGGGTTATAGGGAGATGGGTCTGGGTGGGATGCTCTGAGGGTCGGTGTGGACTTGTTGGGCCGAAGGACCTGTTTCCACACTGTAGGGATTCTATGAAAGAATTTCTACACAATCAGGTTCTCTTCAACCTCATTGGTCGGTACCCCTCCTTCCCCCCCCACTTTTGGTCCTCCGAAATCCGGAGAGGAGTAGCGGGATTGACTGGGCTAGAGCGGACGAGATGGAGGTTGGGGGCATTCAAGACGGTAGTCCATCATTGCCCACTGGGTCACTGTCACCTAGGAGACTCAACTCTTGGGCAATATGGCGTGAACTGTGTGGGGGCACTTAATAATCGACTTCTGATCAAATACAACGGGGGCCGTGACCATCACAGCCCTACGTATAGCTTCCATGGCTCCCAGGCAGCTGTCCCATCCTACAGCCACTGTATCTAGCCGAGGGGAATAGTGTCCAATGGGTCGCTGCCTGTCACCATGCTCCTGTGTGAGGATAGCTTTCACATGACCTGTCCTTCTCGTGTACATGGAAAGGTAAATGGCCTCCTGTTATTGGGGATGCCCAAAGCTGGGGCTGAGCACAGAGCAGTTTTGAATGTTTGGAAGGCAGAACGCTGCTCTGTGCTGAGTGTAACAGCTTCCTTGGATTCCCTCTCTCCTTTCAAAAGACCATTCAGCGGCTGAGCTAACTGTATGACTATCGATCCAGTTTTGGTTGTTTTTGCTATGGGCTTGCATTTCCTATTGGCAAAAGGTTCTTTTAATAGAATCACTTTGGACTGTCCTTAAAAGTCCTTTATACAAGTGGACTTTTATTAAGAGGGGAGTCCTTATCTCAGGGCACCAATGGGTGTACAGAATGTTCTTGGGGTCTCTGTAGTCTTTGCAAATCCTGCCAACTATGCCAAGTTATTGGATACTCTCTTTATTCTTCTTAGAATAACCAGTCGTCAATAGATAAAAATCCAAAGAGTTTTAATAAGAAGGAGTGAGTTACATTCTGGTTGATGAGAATGAGCATTGATTCTAAGATCAGCTTACATTTTTTAAACATGAAGATGCTGATAGTTTTATCTAATTATATTTCATTTTCAAGCTTTAGCAACACAATAAGCCAATTACAACATGACATTCCATCAGTAAATCATAGCCCTTTTAGCAGCAGAAACAAATTTAACTGTTATACGATATTAGCTCAATCATCCTGGTTTCTTACATCCTCACAGTTCAAAGCCAAAACACTTAACAGGCCACTTACCAATCTGTATAAATTCCATCCAGAAGTTCCCCTCGAAGCTTCAGTACCTTGCGGGTTCTTTCATTTCTGCTAGAATCAAGCCAAAGTGCACCACAGCTCTCAGGAATTCACTTTGATCCTCCTCAGTTTCTCAAAGTGGCCCTTAGACTTCCAGAACTCTGTCTCTCTCTCTCTGTAGCGATTTCATTTGCCAGTCTCTTCCACGAGCTTTATCAGCAGCAAGGGATGCTGGTGAGTTCGGGATATCCACAGAGGGAAGAGTTGTTCTAGTAAAGGCCCACATTAAGATGGAGCCATAATCAATGGTGACAGATACTTTAGGGGCAGGGTAGGCAGTTAATGAGGTCTGCAAGTTGGAAACATGTAAGAATTAGCCAACGTCTCTACCATGATTTAGAAAGGAGTTACTCATTGCTTATCTTTTTTTTCACTTCCAACTCCAGTTTCTTAAAGTAAAGGCAGTCTATCCCTTGAATGTTGAGCATCCCCAGGAAATTTCCCAAACCCACTTTGCTTTGCCTCTTCTTTGGCATTTTAAAATTCTATTTGCAAATCTATAACTTACAGAACTTATAACTGATATCATGAGGGGCATGGATAGGGTGAATAGCCTAGGGTGGGGGACTCCAAAACTAGAGGGCATAGGTTTAAAGTGAGAGCGGAAAGATTTAAAAAGGAGTTGAGGGTAATGTTTTCACGCAGAGGGTGGTGCGTGTATGGAATGAACTGCCAGAGGAAGTGGCGGAGGCTGGTACAATTATAACATTTAAAAGACACCTGGATGGGTACATGAATAGGAAGGGTTTAGAGGGATATGGGCCAAATGCTGGCAAATGGGACTAGATGAATTTGGGATTTCGGGTCAGCGCGGATGAGTTGGACTGAAAGGTCTGTATCCGTCCTGTGTGACTCTATCGTTAAAACATATAAATCATGAACTCACTAATCATGAACCCATGTCATTAATGTGTTATTCAGCTACCAGCTCAGGATGACCCTGGAATTTGCTCCTCAGTCGACATGCAGCTATGCAGGGGCTAGTCAAACAGCCCAAGGGGCCCCATTTGACCTCATTGCTCAATTAGCTATCATGAGGACAGTTCAGACGGTGGTTTGGAATATATCAGCCGTGGTTCAGGGGGTTGCAATCCTGCCTTCTGGTCCAGAGAGTTGGGAGCTTGCATCCCCTGTTGTTCAGAGATCTGGGTACAGAAATTAAGACTGATCCAGCAGAGGAGTGCTGCACTGTCGCAAGTGCTGTCATTCAGATCAGATGGAAACTGAGGCTCTCTTAAGTGAATATAAAATAGCTCACCACACTCTTTCAAAGTCACTGCAATGGCTTGGAATTATATAGCCATTCCTTCAGTGTTAAAATCCAGGAACCTCCTTGCAGACAGCATTGTGATCTACTTTGAGCACATAAGGCCATTAGGAACAAGAGTAGGCTGTTCAGCCTATAGAGTCTGCGCTGCCATTAATAGGCTGATCCCAACATCCCTCACATCCACTTCCCTGCCCTTTCCTGTGACATCAATCAGTTCAAGAAAGTACCTCACCACCACCTTCTCAAGCTCAGTTAGCGATGGGCAAAATAAAACAATTCTCTTTGTCAGCCACACTGAGATCATGGGTCAACTTTGACTGAGTCTGGATTGAAATACTTTTGGATATTTTTAGTGAACTCGTATAAAGAGATTATGACACACTTCTGCAGCAGGTGTGACTTGAGCCCAGGCCTCCTGGCTCAGAGGTATGTACGTTACCACATGTGCCTGCCATGACAGAGATCACATGACTCATGCAAGCCAGGAAGTGCGTTAACTCAATTTCCATCCTCATGATCTCATGATGGAATATAAGGGTTCTGTGAGACGTACTTTATCCTCCCACCAACATTACACAAAAGATCAAAATGATTCTGGCGTTACTACTGTTTAGGGATAGTTGGGAAAGTAACCCCCTTGCTCAGGACCTGGCATGAGACCACAGAGAGATCAGGGACTCCTGCCCATGTGCGGGGGCTGGGAGAGATTGCGGAAATTATGGACAATAAAGTGGCAGAGAGTCATCAGCTGATGCTGTAAACTCATATTAGAAACAGAATATAGAAGTAGGAGTAAGCCATTCAGCCCTTCAAGCCTGCTCCACAATATGATCACGGCTGATCATCCAACTCAGTCCCCTCTTCCTGCTTTCTCCCATACCCGTTGACCCCTTTAGCCCTAAGAAGTATGTTTATCACCTTCCTGAAAACATTCGATATTTTGGCCTCAACTGCTTTCCATGGCAGAGAATTCCACTGGCACTCTGAAATAACTCCACAAGAGGTCGGTATCCCATCACCAAGTCACCCTTTATTTACACGAGCAATGTACTTGACACTGATCCAGCTCCCTCAGAGCCAGCTCTCAGAACGAGGAGAACCTCTGACACTCCTGTTTATATCTATCAGCCAGGGCTCCCTGATTGGACCAGGGTTAACAGCCCCAATCAGGGAACTCATATTATATGAGGTCCACTTGGCTGACCTCATTGCAATCACTATACTCTCCACTGTCTAAGTGAAGAAATTTCTCCTCATTTCAGTCCTAAAAGGCTTGTCTTGTATCCTTAATCCATGACCCCTGGTTGTGGACTCCCTGATCATCGGGATTGTCCTTCCCGTGTTTACCGTGTCTAATCCTGTTATAATTTTATAGGTTTCTGTGAGATCCACCACTCATTCTTCTAAACTCCGGTGAATCTAGTCCAGTCTCTCCTCAAACATCAGTGTGCTATCCCCGGAGTCTGTCTGGTAAACCTTCATTGCACTCCGTCCATAGCCATATTCTGGAGATATCTCCAGACACAGAGATGTTCATCCCACAGAATTACAGAATTATTACAGTGTAGGGGAAGGTCATTCAGAGCCTGCAGTGTCTCCACTGAGTGTATTGACCAAGTGTTCAGCCCTAAAATCTTGCCTTTACCCTGGAACCCTGCACATTGTTTAAATCATTTAATACCCTTTTGAACCACATTTCAAGGCTGTGCATTCCAAACCCTAACCACTCGCTGTGTGAGAAAATATTTTCTTCACCTCGCATTTTGTAAATCATTTTGTGTCTGTACCCTCTGGTTCTCAATTCTCTTTCGAGTTGCTCCCTATCTTTGCTGTCCAGTCCCCTTGTGACTTATGATTTGATTTGATAGAGAACATAGAAGAGCACAGGAACAGGCCCTTCGGCCCACAATGTTGTACGCAACATGATGCCAAATTAAACGAATCCCTTTTGACTGGCCTTGATCCATATCCCTCTATTACTTACATATTCATGTGCTTATCTAGAAGTCCCTTAAATGCCCCTATCATTTCTGCCTCCACTACCACCCCTGGCAGCGCATTCCAGACTCCTACCACTCTCTGTGTAAAAAAATTGCTCCTCACATCTCCACTGAATTTTCCCCCTCTCACCTTAAATGCATACGACCCAGTATTAGGCATTTCAAACCTAGGAAAAAGATTCTGACTGTCAGCCCTATCTCATAATCTTGTTGACTTCTATCAAGTCTCCCCTCAGCCACTGCTGTTCCAGCAAAAACAGCTTGAGTTTTTCTAGCCTCTCCTTGTAGCTCAAACCTTCTCATCCAGGTAAACCTCTTCTGCATCCTCTCCACAATCCTTCTGTGTAATGTGGTGCCCAGAACTGAATTCAATACTCAAAGTGTGGCCTAACCAAAGTCTTATAAAGCTCAAACATGACAGCCTGATTCGTGTACTCTGATTTGATTTATTACTTATAGATCACAGAATCCCTACAGTGTGGAAACAGGCCCTTTGGCCCAACAAGTCCATACCAACCCTCAGTGCATCCCACCCAGACCCAGTCCCCCTGTAACCCACCTAATCTACACATCCCTGAACACTATGGGTCAATTTAGCATGGCCAATTCCACCCTAACCTGCACATCTTTGGACTGTGGGAGGAAACTGGAGCAGCCAGAGGAAACCCACACAAACACAGCAAGAATATGCAAACTCCACACAGACAGTCGCCTGAGGGCAGGATCGAACCTGGGTCCCTGGCGACGTAAGGCAGCAGTACTAACCACTGAGCCACCGTGCACATATCAAGGTGCAGTGAAAATTGGTGTCTTCTGTGTTTCACAGGCAGATCGTACTTGACAAGATTTTGAAAGTTTCTTTCAAGATCTCCATTTGGCCTTCTCTTTGTCCAGGTAAACTCTCCCAAACCTGTCCAATAGATGCTTGTCACTGACCTTTCACCCCCTGCACCCTGGAATTTGGCAGCATGGCTTCACCAGAAGATATGAGGGTATAAAGGATTAAAGGGACAGGTGAAATAAACTGGCCTGTTTGGCATAAAAAAAAGACGGATAAATGGTTTGAGGCCTTTAAAATGATTGAACGCTGGGTAAATACAGAGGGTGAGATCCTGTAGCAGAGGGGCATAATCTTAAAATGAATTGAGAACACTTCCTCACACAAAGGGCTACAGAAATCTTCAACTCAGTGTCGATGCTGGGGTGGGGGTGTTAACTGAGACTCAGCTTGGTCGAGGCACCGAAGGTTGTGGAAATAAGGTGGGTAGATGGAGTTAAGGTGCAAATTAGACATGACTCAAATTGGTGGCATGGTGGCTCAGTGGTTAGCACTGCTGCCTCACAGTGCTAGGGACCTGGGTTCAATTCCACCTTCAGGTGACCATCTGTGTAGAGTTTGCACATTCTCCCTGTGTCTGCGTGAGTTTCCTCCCAGTGTCCAAAGGTGTGCAGGTTTATGGGAAATACAGGTTTATGGGGATGGGTGTGGCACTGGGCAGGATGCTCTTCAGAGGGTTTCTGTGGACTGGATGGGCCAAACAGCCTGCTTCCACACTGTAAGGATTCTATGATGAATGGTGGACCAAACAACCAACTAGAGCATAAGTTGAAACAATTTGGCATTCTCCTGTTAAAAGGAGGGTTAATGCTACACTGGGGCCTTTTCATAGCTCATGAGTTGCTACATCTGTAATGTTGCATGACTCAGCGTTAGGCTAACGCATATCCTGTCAATCATTATAAATAGCAACAGCTGCCAGGGAGTAGTCTGGGAGTTAGTCATGAATGTCAGCTTATGCAAAGGAAGTACCTGACTTGGCCTTCTTATCACCTCTTTCATCAGGTAACTATTTATTGTAGCATCAGATTTTTTTTATTTCCTTTAATAGTTATGACTCTTCTTCTCAACCTCTCCTCTTACCTAAGGTGTGGTGACCCTTAGGTTAAACCACCACCAGTCATTTTCTCTCTCTCTCTAACAAGTGAGTAGCCCTATGTTCTGGTAAGATTTTAGTGACTCTACCTTCTAACTTCAATCATTCTTCTTCCCTCTTTCACGTCTTCCCCATTTCTCTCTCTTTCCTCCTGTCGCCCTTAATCCCTTCCTCTTCATGCCACCCTTTCCCTCCTCCCCTCATCTCCTCTCTTCCCCACTTTCCTCCCCTCTCCTCCCCTTCTCTAACTCAGCGCCCTCTTATTTCTTCCTTCTTCCCTTGTCTCTCCCCTCTTCCTCTTTCATCTCCTCCTCTCTTTCCCCCCCTTCTATCTCCTCTCCTTCTATCCTATCTTCTCTCCTCTCCTTCCATCCCTTTCTTTTACCTTTCCTCCTCCGTCATCTCCTCCTTTCTCCACTTCTCCCTTCTCTTGATCCCACCCTTACCCTTCCTCTGCTCTCCTGTCTTTTCCTTCTCTAATTCCCCCCTCCTCTCCTTTCCTCCACTTCTCTGCTCTAATCTTTTTCCTTACCTTCTCCCTTCTTCTCCCACCTCATCTCCTCTCCCCTCCTTTCCTCCTCTCCTTTCGAGTACCCCCTCACTACGCCAGTATAACAATTCACCAAACAGTCTCTGCTCTGGAAAGACCCAGTCCTTAATTATACTTGGGATTTTTAAAAATTCAGTCTATTCTGTTCTATGTTCATTCACAGGATGAGGGCGTCGCTGGCTAGGCAGCATTTATTGCCCATCTCTAATTGGCCAGAGGGCAGTTAAGAGTCAACCTCGTCGCTGTGGGACTGGAGTCACATGTAGGCCAGACCAGGTAAGGATGGCAGTTTCCTCCCCTAAAGGACATTAGTGAACCTGATGGGTTTTCCTGAGAATGGCTCTTGGCTTAGATTCTTAATTCCAGGATTTTCAAAAAAAAATTTGAATTCAAATTCCACCATCTGCCATGGTCGGATTTGAACCCAGGTCTCCAGAACGTTACCTGGGTGAAATAACTGCACAAAGGCCAGTATTCCATCACCAGGTCATGCTTTATTTACTCATGAACAGTACACTGGCTGTGGCCAGCCAACTCAGAGTCAATCCCAACTGAGGAGATTCTAATCTCCCAATTATAATTGGTCAACCAAGGCATTCCTGATTGGCCCAGGTTAACCACCCCAATCAAGAACCTTGTAGTTAATGAGGTCAACCCAGTCCCAATCTCTACACTGGGATCATTGAATCCCTACAGTGTGGAAACAGGCCCTTCAGTCCAACAAGTCCACACTGACCCTCAGAGCATCCCACCCAGACCCATCCCCCTATAACCCACCTAATCTACACATCCCTGAATGCTATGGGCAATTTAGCATGGCCAATCTACACTAACCTGCACATCTTTGGACTGTGGGAGGAAATCCACACAGACACAGGGAGAACATACAAGCTCCACACAGACAGTCACCTGAGGGTGGAATTGAACCCAGATCCCTGGTGCTGTGAAGCAGCAGTGCTAACCACTGAGCCACCATGCATCCCTTATCCAGATTAATGTTCCAGCAATAATACCACTAGGCCTTCACCTCCCCCTTCGCCGACACACAGACTGATGTTTCAATATGAATTCAGTAAATGCTGGAAAAACTCAGCAGGTTTGGCAGTATCTGCAGAGAAAGAAACAAAGTTAGCATTTTGAGTCCATGACTCAAAATGTTAACTCTGTCTCTATCTCCACAGACCTGCTGAGCTTCTCCAGCGTTCTCTGTTTTTATATCAATCTTCCAACTTTTGAAGTATCTTGCTTTTATTTGAGATTGGATAGCTGAACATTAATGGCAGTATGTTTAAAATGGCAGGAAAGAGGACACAGACAGATGATAGGAAGCAGATAGATGATTTTGATCTACCAAAGAGTGCAAGAGCATTTCTCAGGAATAGGAATAATAGTGGGTTTAAGTAAATTACAAGATGTCTGACATCCTCAATCCCACAAGGTCATCGAGAATTGCCACACTATAACAGCAGGGAAATCCCAGAAGGCAGCTCACAGAGTGAAATTGTTCAAAAGTAGGCAGCAATCAGCACACATGATGCTACAGCCAATTTAAGTTGAAGAATCAGATACTGACTTGAATTGCTTTTCTTCATCATTTTGCAGTTTGTAGGTGTTTCCCTGGCTCGGCCAGCATTTATTGCCCAACCCTATTTGCCTAGAGGGCAGTTAAGAACCATATCACAGAAGTTGCTGGAAAAGCTCAGCAGGTCTGGCAGCATCTGTGAAGAAAAAAATCAGAGTTAACGTTTTGGGTCTGGTGACTCTTCCTCAGAGCCGGGTTTTTTGTTCATTCATAGGGTGTGGGCCTCACTGGCTATGTATTAGTTAAAATTCAACTACATTGCAGTGGGTCTGTAGTCACATGTAGGCCAGACCAGATTTCCTTTCCTAAAGGGCATTAGTGAACCAGGTGGGATTTTCTGACAATTGACAATGGTTTCATTAGATGGTTACTTCCAGATTTTTATTGAATTCGGACTTTCTTGTCTGCCACGGTGGGATTGCGAACCCCAGTGCACACAACTGGATTAATAGCCTGGTGATGATATCTGTCCGACATCACCTCCCCTAAGTGACTCCAGACCCACAACAATATCATTGACTTGCACCTGTCCTCTGCCACTCAGTTCAGGGCTAATTCCAGGACGTGGTAATGGCCTAGTGGTATTATTGCTGGACTGTTAATCCACAGACCCAGATAATGTTCTGAAGGCCCAAGTTTGATTCCTATCATGACAGTTAGTGGAATTTGAGCTCGATTAAAAACAAAACTGAATGTAAGAGTCTAATGATGACCATGATCATAGGGTGGCATGGTGGTTCAGTGGTTAGTACTGCTGCCTCACACAGTCCCAGGGTGCTGGGTTCAATTCCACCCTTGGGCAGCTGTCTGTATGGAGTTTGCACATTCTCCCCATGTCTGTGTGGGTTTCCTCTGGGTGCTCTGGTTTCCTCCCACAGTCCAAAGATGTGCAGGTTAGGGTGGATTGGCCATGGGAAATTGCCTGTAGTGTCCAGGCGTGTGTAGGCTAGGTGTGTTAGCCATGGGAAATTGCAGAGTTACAGGGTTAGGGTAGAGGAGGGGGTCTGGTCAGGATGCTGTTCAGAAGGTCAGTGTGGACTTGATGGGACGAATGGCCTGCTTTCACCCTGTAGGGATTCTATAATTCTTTGAAACCATTGACAATTGTTAGGGAATTTGAAAAAAACCCATCTAGTTCACTAGTATCCCTACCTGGCCTGGCCTACATGTGAGTCCAGACCTACTTAACAACCGTCTGGATAATTAGGGATGGGCAATAAATAGTGGTTTAGCCTGTGTTATTCACATTCTATGAAAAGGTTTTTGAAAAAGCCAGCTGATCGTCACACTCACAAAGCTAATTAATCCAGTGGCGATGTGTAGTTCAGTTCCAGGAAAGCCTTGTCACCTTTGCCAGGCACAGAAGTTAAGTCAAGGTTTTGGAGCGTCATCACTTTGAGTTCGCTTCACCGGATTCAAATTTCATCCAATTCTGATTCATCCCAGACTGTCTGGCGAAATAATTAGACATCACGGGGTTTGTGTTGTCCGAGTACCTGGTGGACAGCTGTAAAGTGGTGTCTCCCAGTGACTCACCACGCAGCGTTTTCATCTCCTCAGACAGTGGCGTTGTTGTTATCCAGCCCCCTGGAAGATCCATTGTGAGACCATGTCAACACACCCCTTTCTTCCTTTCTCCATCCCTGTACCTACCCAGCTCCCCCTCTGAAGCATCTATTTTGCCTCAGTCACTCCGTGTAGTCTTGGGGCACAGTGGTGGCATTTTTACTTCTAGGTTCCAGTCACACTCCAAGGCTGATTGTCCATGGAAGGTGATTTGTCATGTAACCAAACCAGCTGATACACCGTTCCAATGCGCCTGACAGCAACAATGGGAGAGTCTCCTGGCCCGCTAATCGTACAGAAGGTAACCTCAAACCACTGGAGTCATCATTATCGACGGTCCCTCACAGACAAGGATGACTCCCTTCCACTCTCAGGGTGTGCCTGTAGGTGGCTGAACAGACCGATGCGGCCTACTGCAGGCTCTGGTACACTTGGGACAGTTGGTGGTCGTGGGAAGGAAGGGTTGGGTGTGGCAGCACGTCGTTTTCACCTGGCTCCTGCTTTTTTTTTCCCCGACGGCATGTCTCGAGGGGCTCGATGCCTTCCCGGATGCTCCTCCTCCACTTTTAGGCGGTTTTGGGCCAGTGATTCCCAGCTGTCTGTGGGAATGCCGCACTTTGCCAGTGAGGCCTTGTGGGTATCGCTGAAGCACCTCCTCTGTCCACCTAGGGCTTGCCTGCTGTTTCGGAGCTGGGGTATGTTGCCATAAGTGAATGTTGCATCCAGTGCATTGAGAAGAGGGACAGATGCTCCCAGAGGCTGTAAGCTCCGCGTTTTCCCCACTGTTTGGGTGAAGTACTTCCTTCTAAATTCCTGCTTGAATTTATTGCTGATTAAGCAATATTTTAACACCGCCCCACCCCTCCCGGTACCGATCTCCTACACATGAAGAAGCACTGGCTGCATGCCTACCTTATCAAACCTTTCAATAATCTGAAAGGTTTCCCTCACTTGACAAAATAGCTCCAGAATGTTCAGTTCTTTCTGTTACGGATGTAACCTCTCTGTTCGGGTCAGATCCTTGTCTTTACACGTTCTGAGTGGTCTCAATGTGCCTTTGGTGTTGGGGGACCAGAACAGTTCACACTATTTACTCCACAGCCACAGGGGTAACCATTAATGGTATCTGCCCGGGCCTCCTACACAAAGGCTGTGTGGGTGACTGGAGAATCCCTGCACCGGTGGATTTATCTGCCTGGTGGCCAGATACATCTAGCAGGACTCTGGCCCTGGAGACAGACGGCCAAGACAGCTTGCACGTTGACACCTGGCACATCTCCCGAAATGATTACTGCTTTGCGTCGACAATACCACCTGGTAAACAGGCCTGTTAAATGGAATAATGCAAAAGATCAACAAACATGGAAAACTCCACGCGACCTGGAGCCCCGGTCTGCCGAAGCTATCTGTAGAGGTTTTATCCTATTTCTGACTCCCGTACTGCTCCCTACAACGACAACTTTGTGAAACAGCATCTTTGGAACATCGAAATAAAAACGATAGAATTGCGGATGCTGTAAATCCGGAACAAAGACAGAAGTTGCTGGAAAAGCTCAGCAGGACTGGCAGCATCTGTGAAGAAAAAAATCAGAGTTAACGGTTCGGGTCCGGTGACCCTTCCTCAGAACTTCACTGGACCCGAAACGTTAACTCTGATTTTTTTCTTCACAGATGCCGCCAGACCTGCTGAGCTTTTCCAGCAACTTCCAGGCACCTTTGACTCGAAGCCACATCGTGAGGCATCGTCAGGTGAACAAATCTTCAGTTATAACATTTAGCTTAAACAGGCTAAAATACAGGAAATATGTTCTTGATGACCGGGAGTCCAGGACCAGGGGATTACAGTCTAACGATAGGCGGTAGGCCATTTTGGATTGAGATGAGGAGAAATGTCTTTACCCAGAGACTGGTGAACCTGTTGAGTTCTCTGCCACACAAAACAGTTGAGACCAAAAAACTGAATGCTTTCAAGACAGAGTGTTGATATAGTTCTTAGGGCTAAATTGACCAAAGGGTGTAGTGTGAAAGCAAGAACAGGAGACCGAGCTGGATGATCATATTGAATGGTGGAGCGGGCTGAATGGCCTACACCTGCCTGTATTTTTTTATATTTCTGCCTGTAAGGAGGAAAGCGAGGTGATAGGGAATTTCAGAGCTTAGAGTCCATTTGACTGAAGGGATGACCCACCAAGACTGGCATGGTGATAGATAATTGGCCATTGATTTGATCAGGAACAAACACAATTCAGGAGGCCTGGGTGGGAGGGCTATCATTAAATTAGGATGCGGGTTGTTATTGAGGGTAAAACATGGGGAAGGGGACAGTAGTTATCAAGGACTGTGTTGAGAATTTAAAAATTAATAAACATGGGGTGGCACGGCGGCTCAGTGGTTAGCACTGCTGCCTTACAGCGCCAGGGACCCGGGTTCGATTCCACCCTCAGGCAACTGTCTGTGTGGAGCTTGCACATTCTCCCCGTGTCTGCGTGGGTTTCCTCCCACAGTCCAAAGATGTGTAGATTAGGTGGGTTATCCATGGGAAATGCGGGGCTATGGGATCTGGGTGGGCTGCTCTTTAGAGGGTTGATGTGGACTCGGTGGGCTGAACAGCCTGCTTCCAGACTGTAGGGTTGCTATACTAGTGGGGGCATGGACAGCAAGCAGGACAGAATTAACCTTGGCACGGTCACATGATTTGAACCACGTCTCGTGATCAGGTATAGCTCTGGGCCTCAGATAATATTCGGGGACAGGGGAGGGGAGTCATTAAGTTTAGAGAGCGGAGTCCATGTTGGCAACTGAAAACAGTGACTTCAGTCTTCCCAACTGGAGGAAGTATTTACTGTGATCTAATATGGGCTTCGCTTTGAGGAGGCCGACAGCTTGGAGACAGAAGGGATGGCAGAGCTGAGGAAGAGGAGGGAGCCGTGGACGTGGGGTTAAAATAGGTGGTTGTTTATCGACCCGATGGGCTGAAGGGCATTTCTGTCTGCTTCAGACCCTGATGACTCGACAACGAATGTGGAAATTGATGTGAAGGTGCTGCTGGTGCACATGAGAAAGGCTGGGGTGGGCTGGGGTGTCAAGGGTTCAACCCTGGAAGATAGTGGTCAAGCAAGGCGCTATACAAATGCACATGTTTTTCCCCTTCTGCCTGCAACCTTTGATTGCCTTGCTCTTCGAAGATGATCGGGCTGTCAGGGGATCTCAGTGTGGCTAATTAAACATGTTGGAACAAACACATTAGTGAGGGCGTGAGCAGCATTCCTGTCTCCCTGAACATGATTTTCTGTAACAGGACATTGACTCCACTTCTGAAGTATGCATTCGCCCTGAGGTGCGCTGGCTGTCCTGAGGCAGTGAAAGACGTTTTATGAATACAAGTGTTTCTTTCTAAAGCTTTAAGTGTGCTCCTCACCCCTTTATATGTTGATACAAATTACACTCTTAGAACACTGCATACAATCTGGTTGCTCTGCTACAAGAAGGATGTTGTTAAACTAGAAAAGGGTGCAGAAAAAATTTACAAGGGACAAAGAGGGCTTGAGTTATAAGGAGAGGGACTTTTTTTACCTGGAGCATCGGAGGCTGAGGAGTGACCTAGTAGAGGCTTATAAAATCGTGTGGGGCGTGGATAGGGTGAACAGCCGAGGTGTTTTTTCAAGGGTAGGGCCGTCCAAAATCAGAGGACTTGGATTTAAGGTGAGAGAGGAAAGATTTAAAAGGGACCTGAGGCGCAACTTTTTCATGCAGAGGGTGGTGCGTGTATGGAACGAGCTGCCAGAGGAAGTGGAGGAGGCAGGTACAATTACGACGTTTAAAAAGGCATTAGGACTGGTGGATGACTAGGAAGTGTTTAGTCGGATATGGACCAAACACAAGCAAATGGGACTATTTAATTTGGGGAAACATGGTCAAGATGGATGAGACAGACGGAAGGGTCTGTTTCTGTGCTGCGCGACTCTGTGACTCAAATAAAATACCCTAGTTAAAAAGGAAGCTCTGGGGAATTCTAAATCTCACTGCATGGAACACTGTCACTGGTGTAACGCACAGGAAATCAAGCCTTGCCACTGTTGTGACCAAAGTTAAAAATCTTATGAAAGGATGCAAAACCCCCCAAATTACCTGTCTTTTTAGGCAGAAAGCATGGAATAGATTTCTGGACTAAATAAGAATGACTATTTGTTACAATTAAATGGATTTTTAGCTGCAGGTGTACAATTATAAAGCGTTGGCCTATAATTCCACCAGTGAAAACTCTAAGCCCCTCAGAAAACTCACCCTACACACAGACAACAAATAAATGTTGGTGTTACGGATGGAGGAAAAGACTGGGAAGGCAGTTCAGTACTCCCTGCCTATAGGGTTCACTAAGGTGATCCTCTTGATTTGCTGCTCCTTCTCTGCAGGTTAAAAGCCACAACTGGTGAGGGTAAATGTACTGGTTTGATTCAGGCTTTAGGTATTTTCTTTTACAGCAGAAAGACACCTCCTCCTTTTGGGGTGGCACTTTGACTCAGTGGTTAGCACAGTGCCAGGGACCCGGGTTCAATTCCACCCTCAGGCGACTGTCTGTGTGGAGTTTGCACATTCTCCCTGTGTCTGCGTGGGTTTCCTCCAGGTGCTCCCACAGTCCAAAGATGTGCAGGGTAGCATGGATTGGCCGTGGGAAATGCAGGGTTATAGGGCTTGGAGGGGATCTGGGTGGGATGCTCTTTAGAGAGTTGGTGTGGACTCGATGGGCAGAATGGCCTGCTTCCACACTGGGATTCTATTCTATTTGTGAATTTTGTAGTAGCTGTGAGAGGGGATACGTATTGAAACTGGAGAATTTGCACTGGGGAAAGAAAAAGGGGAGTGGAACTAAAAACGTTGAGGCGCTTTCTAAGTGCTGACATGAATACGATGGACTGAATGGTTTCCTTCTGTACTATAAAGATCCTATGCAGACATCACTTGGACTATGACAATCCTGATGATCAGAGTTTGCCAGGCGTAGTGGAGGGAGGTAACTGCTCTTGAGCTGCAGGGTCATTAGTGTTACTGAATAACTTGTCTCAACGGAGCTGGGCTATACTCCAGTGAGCAGCTCTGTCGGGAGACAGCAGGTCGAGACACAGTTGGAATGCCTGAAATGCTTTATCTTGGCATGAACAGCTTGGTTTAGGGAATTTCATTGTGCCTGCTTCTGATGCTGCCTACCTCAGCCTTTTGAACATACTTAATGACCCAGTTTCATTTTAAAATTACACTCAACCTTCTGAGCAGAGTTTCACAGAATCTGCAGCATGGGAACAGGCCATTCAGTCCGATCGAAGTTTACGTTCCACATTGCTGTCTTCCGTGATTTGCTCTTTCAGCATTTCCTTCCAGCCCGGTCTTTGTCATGTAGTGATAGGAACCAGGTGGATCATACTGATTACCAGGGAGCCCTGGCTGACAGATAGAAGCAGGAGATTCAGAGTGTCTCCTCATACTAGAGACTGGCCCTGAGCTGTCTGGTCATGCACTGTGTACATGTAAATAAAGGGTATCTTAGTAACGGGATACCAGCCGCTGTGCAGTTATTTGTGTCACATATTGGCCATGTTGGATAGCTCAGTTTCCTGGTTTGTGATGCATAGTGATCACCAGTTTAATTCCTGGACCACATTGAAGTTACCATTCTTAACCCTCCCCTGAGGCATGGTGAACCTAAAGTTTAGACAGGGGGAGGTGATAGCCTAGTGGTATTATTGATGGTCTGTTAATCTAGTGACCCAGATAACATTCTGGGGACCCAGGTTCAAATCCCACTCACAGCAGACAGTGGAATTTGAATTCTATAAATATCTGGGATTAAGAGTCTAACAATGACCATGAATCCATTGCCAACTGTCAGGAAAAACCCATTTGATTCAATAATGTCCTTTTTAGGGAAGGAAACTGCCATCCTTACCTGGTCTGGCCTACATGTGACTCCAAACCACAGCAATGTGGTTGACTCTTAACTGCCCTCTGGGCAATTAGGGATGGGCAATAAATGCTGCCTGGCCAGTCACACCCTCCTCCTGTGAATGAACAAAAAAAAACCCATCAACTTTTGTCTCTTTCTAATGGGCCTATGAGATCATGGGTTATTTGACTTTTACTTATCCAACTTTCCCTTTCGATGTGCCATTCACCTCACATACTCGATGGTATTTGGTTGCACATTTCCACCACTACAGTCCACGAGTCAACCATTCAGCACTCACTTCTGTAAAATGTGCAGTACGAAACACATTGGTGTTCTTGCAAAAGAAAGCTTTGACCAAGTGCACCTTGTTTCCAGCGATGCTCAGCCCCTGTGCTAGCAAGGGTCAGTCCCTCAACTACTAATGTGATAATGACCAGCTTGAACTCCCCACTCTGCACCCAATTCTCTTTACAATCCACTTCACTTCCACTGGAGTTTTTGCAATCCCAACAATCACTGGACAAAACAAGCGTCTTCCCAACTGTATATTTTGGTGTTTGTTGAAGTCCTTTTCTGGTGGTGGACCTTCCTTGTCAGCGATATGGTTTCAGGCAGAGTGGGAATGCAAACAGTGTGGGAAATCCCATGCTCCCTATTTACCGGACCCATTCCAATTTCGGGTTCGAGACTCTAAGCTTTGCTTTCTGAGGATCCCAGTTCCAATGCCTTTTCTTTATGCTTTGTTCTGCTGTGCATGGGTCTGAAAGGGTTAATACTGAGGAATACCATAAGCAATACCCACCAAGATGATGTTGTACAGTCTTAAAATGATAAGGTGTACGAGTAGAAGTTGGCCATTCAGCCCATCAGTCTGCTCCATCATTCAAAGAGATCAGGCCTATCAACCATGACCATGGTTAACAAAGATAATCTTCCAAACCATTTTTCTCCATAACCCTTCATTCTTTACTAATTAAAAATCTACCTCAGCCTTGAATGTACTTAAGGATCCAGCCTTGATAGCCCTCATCCGTAATGAATTTCATCAATTCCCTACCCTCTGTGAGAAGAAAATCCTCCTCAGCTTTGTCTTATTTTTACAACCTCCTATTCTCAGATTACATCCTCTGGTCCTAGACTCTCAAACAAGGGGAAATGACCTCTGTGTATCCACCCTGTCAAGTCTTTTAAGAATCCCATATGTTTCAATAATGTCCCCTCTCATTTCTCTATATTCCGCTGAGTACAGGCCCAACCTACTCAACATCTCCTCTTAAGTCCCTCTCTAAACCAAATCAGCCTAGTGAACCTACTGTGGACTGCCTCCAATGCCAGTTTATGTTTCCTTAGATAAAGGGTCCCAGAACTGATCACAGTATTGCAGCTGTGGTCTAACTAGTGCTTTGTATAGTTTAGGCAAAAACTCCTCATTTTTATAAAATCCGAAAGAACTGTGGACGCTGTAAAACAGGAACAAAAGCAGAAGTTGCTGGAAATGCTCGAGGCCTGGCAGCATCTGTGAAAAAAAAAATCAGAGTTAACATTTTGGGTCTGGTGACATTCTGAGGTCAGTTCTGAGGAAGGGCCACCGGATCCGAAATGTTAATTCTGCTTTTTTCTTCACAGATGCTGCCAGACCTGCTGAGCTTTTCCAGCAACTTCTGTTTTTGTTCCCTATTTTTATACTCCATTCCATTTCCCTTCCCTGTTACCTGCTGAACTTGACACTAGCTTCTTGTGATTCATGCACAAGGACCTCCCGAACCTGTCTTCTGGAGCTTCCCGTAGTCCCTCTCCACTTAAATAATATTGACCTTCCGTATTCTTCCTGCCAAAGTTCATAACCTCACATTTCTCCACATTATATTCCATCTGCCAAGTTTGTGCCCACTCGCATAACCTGTCTGTATTGCTCCATGCCGTCCTCACCACTTGCCTGCCTATTATCGTAAAATTGGCAATAGCAAGTTCACATTCCTCATTCAAGTTAGTAATATATATTGTATGTAAACAGTTGTTATTTTGGAAATGTCTCCCTTATCCCATTTTAGTTCATCAATCCTCTATCCATGCTAATATATCACCTCTTGTTCACTAATACCCTTTAAGGAAGAAAATCTGCCATCCTTACCTGGTCTGGTCTACATGTGACTCCAAACCCACAGCTATGTGGTTGACTATTAACTGCCCTCTGGGCAATTAGTGATAGGCAATAAATGCTGGCCTGGCCAGTGATACCCTCGCCCCGTGAATGAATTTTAAGAAAAGCTTCTCTTGAGTCCTTTTTCTGAATACTGACCATGTAGTTATTCCGAAAACCTTCACCAAAGTTCGTACTGCACAGAGCAATCCAACTAGCCTTGATTTCTCATTAAGCCCAAACTGCACTATTAATTGCGCTGTTTGACTCCTAGAATTTCTTCTTCTGACTGCGCACAGCAACTAATAAGACTTTAAAGTAGAAACCACTTAGAACTATTTGTTCTCTTAATGTGAAACTGTTAGAGTGCTAGCTCCTACAGCACAAGATGCTTGCAAAAGGAAGGGAATTAATCCCAATAGACCAGGGTTCCAAGGGTCTAGGCCTGAAACGTCAGCCTTCCTGCTCCTCTGATGCTGCTTGGCCTGCTGTGTTCATCCAGCTCCACACCTTGTTATTTCAGATTCTCCAGCATCTGCAGTTCCTACTATTTCTGAGTCAAGGATTATTGGGAGGAGCTGGGGACAGACAGGAAAATAGTGTTGTGATCATAACCGGGTCAGCCATGATCTTATTGAACGTCAGAGTAGCTCAATGGTCTACCTGTACTAAAAGTTGTATATACATGGTTGAAATTCTGGAGGATGAATTTGAAATATTGAATCAACTTCTTTTATTCCGATTCAAGATATGGGATTCAGCCACAGAGGCTCTGGAATGTGTTCTACGGCATTGATTATTTACTCATTCGTGGGATATGGGCGTCACTAGCTGGGCCAGCATTTATTGCCCATCCTATAATACCACTAGTCCATTGCCTACTCCAGCTGAGTGGTTTGTTTGGCCATTTCAGACGACATCTAAAAGCCAGCCACTTTGATGTGAGTCACATGTAGGCCGGTCCAGGTAAGGATGGCAGATTTCCTTCCCTAAAGGACGTTAGTGAACCAGATGGATTTTTCCAGCGAGCCAGAATGCATTCATGGTCATCATTAGACTCTTAATTCCAGATTTTTATTGAATTCATGAAGGGTCTAGGCCCGAAACGTCAGCCTTACTGCTCCTATGATGCTGCTTGGCCTGCTGTGTTCATCCAGCTCTGCACCTTGTTGTCCACCATCTGCTGTGTTGGGTCTTGAACCTGTGTTCCCCAGAACATTACCCAGGCGTATGGATTAACAAATCATGCGTTAATACCATTTGGTCATCACCTACTCCAACACTGTGGCTTGTTTGCCCATCCCAGAGGGCAGTTAAGAGTCAACCACATTGCTGTGGGTCTGGAGTCACATGTAGGCCAGACCAGGTAAGGATGACAGTTTCCATCTGTTAAGGACATTAGTGAACGAGATGGGTTTTTGCAACAATCAGTGATAGCTTCCTGGTCAACATTACCAAGACTAGCTTTCAATTCCTGGTTTTATTATTTGAATTTAAATCCCACCATGGCACTATAGTCCGTGAATCATTAGTCTGGGTAACTAGTCTTGCCTCATTACCGTTACGCCACTGGGTTCCTCAAAGGGCTCTGAAGGAATGTTAGGTTGAAAACGAGCTGAAACAACTGCACAGTTAATTGAATTTTGACTGGAATCTGCATTTCTCTCCGTGCAGATGTGCAAAACAAGTGGGTGCAGTTCCCCGGCCAGTACAGCACCCCGCCCCATTCACTCATAATTATTCAGCTTATTTGATTGCTGCCATGTGTTTCACTGAGTGAGCATGTGCAGGACTCTGTACGTGTGCAATGTGAAGCTTTTTGGGGAGCAGGGTTGTCAGGGAACACAGCTTGTTGTTCCTGAAAAACGTTCATTGTACACCTTAAACATAAAGACAGAATTGAACAAAAACGTTTTTTGAATTTAAAACAGAATTTAATTTGAATTTAAGACAGAATTGAAGTCCAGTCATCATTCACATTCTGAAATGTAGTATTCTCCTTGTGATAAATGTTTCTGGTGTTGTTGGCTTGCAGCATGTGGCACATCATAAGGTGACAGTGGAAAACTTGCATTTGTGTAGCATCCTTCCTGAACAAAGCCTGTCCCATGGACTTTACAGCCAATGAAGTACTCTTGAATTGCTGTCACATTGTGTAGGAAACAACTTTTGCACACCACAGACGTGCACAGACAGCAATGTGATAATGATGAGTTAATCTGCCCTTTGTGATGGTGGTTAAGGGATAAATGTTGTCAATGCCACCAAACATAAATCTCCTGAACAAAAACAGAAAGTTGCTGGAAAAGCTCAGCAGGTCTGGCAGCATCCGTGAAGAAAAAATCAGAGTTGACATTTTGGGTCTGGTGACCCTTCCTCTGAGTTCTGAGGAAGGATCACTGGACCTGAAACATTAACTCTGATTTTCTCTTCACAGATGCTGCCAGACCTGCTGAACTTTTCCAGCAACTTTGTTTTTGTTCCTGATTTACAGCATCCGCAGTACTTCTGGTTTTATAAATCTCCTGCACTTCTTCAGAATAACCATACAATGTTTTACATTCACCTGAAAGAGCAGATAGTGTCTCGATTTAACACCTTATCCAAAAAAAAGACGCCTCTGACCGTGCAGCACTTCCATAGACCACCAACCTGAATTTCTCCGCTCAGTTTCTGGAATGGAACTTGAGTCCACAGCCTTCTTACAAAGAAGGTGAGAGTGTTACAAACTGAGCCTGCAAGCAAGATACGTTGCTTTCCATTGTGCGAGTTTATTTACTTAATCAATCTTACAGCTCTTACGTCCTCTCCTCCCTGTGTCACGGCTATCCTCTGTTTATATGTGCACCAAGACTTTGAGCCATACAGCACTGAAACAGACCCTTTGGCCCAACTCATACGTGCTGACCAAGTTTCCCAAACTAAACTGATACCATTTGCCTACATTTGGCCCGTACCCCTCTAAACCCTTCTTATCCCTGTACCTGTCCAAATATCTTTTAAATGTTGTAACTGTACCTGCATCTACCACTTTCTTTGACAGCTGGTTCCATATAAACACCACCCTCTGTGTGAAAAAGTTACCCCTTAGGTCCCTTTTAAATCTTTCCTCTCTCACCTTAAACTTATGCCCTCTAGTTTTGGACTCCCCCATCCTGGGGAAAAGACCACGACTATTCACCTTATCCGTGCCGCTCGTGGTTTTATAAATCTCATGTCATCCCTCATGCATCTATCACTTCCTCTGGCAGCTCTTTTCATACACGCACTACCCTCTGTGTAAAACACCTTCCATTAATATCTGTCAGCTGCAGTTAACCTTAATCTGCTAATATTATCAGCATTATCAGATATTATCAGCTAATGTCTACCAGAGGGATCACAGGACTTGAATATGTTAATGTGTTGCAGCTAAAGGCTGGATCACCCACATTAGTCACTAATCCATTGGGTTGAAAGGAACTTGTAGAAGATTAAGGCAATGAACCAGGGTGACTATAACATTGACAGCAGGATTCCCTTCAGGCCATTGATGTTGTGAAATGATTCTTCTGTCTGTTCCCACAGTGGAAGAAGGTTATGAGGGGCTGACGCAGTTCCTGATGAGTGAGGCACTCAAGGTGCAGAAGCAACTGAAGGACAAAGCTGTGGAGATCCATAAACTGCACAGCAAGTGCGAGATGCTGCAGGAGAGTAACAAGCAGCTGAGCCACGATCACCTGGAGCTCAGGAACCTTCAGGAGCGCTACAGCAAGCTGAAGGAGGAGTTTAACCTGCACAACAATGAGCTGAACAAGATTAAGGAGGAGAATTACCTGCTTGCTCTGCGCTACGCCCAGCTCAACGAGGAGAAAAGCATGGCTGTGTCGAGGAGCCGGGAGCTCCAGCTGGAGGTGAGCGGCCAGAGTGGTAGATCCTTCCTTTAATGTTAGCACAGAGCCTGGAGGCTAACTCCACACTCCCTGCACATACGGTCATAGAGTCATGCAGCATGGATACAGACCTTTCGGCCCCACCAGTCCATGATATCTGAAACTAAACCACAGTACTCCGAAAGTTGCCTAACCAATGTCCTGTACAGCTGCAACATGACCTCCCAGCTCCTGTACTCAATGCACTGACCAATGAAGGCAAGCATACCAAACACCTTCTTCACTAACCTATCTACCTGGGACTCCACTCTTGAGGAACTGTGGACCTGCAGTCCAGGATCTCTTTGTTCAGCAACACTTCCCAGGACCTTACCATTAAGTGTATAAGTCCTGCCCTGATTTGCCTTTCCAAAATGCAGCAGCTCACATTTATCTAGATTAAACTCCATCTGCCACTCCTCGACCCATCAGCCAATTTGTTCGAAGTCCCGTTGTACTCTGAGGTAATCTCGTCCCATTTGCCAGCATTTGGCCCATATCCCTCTAAATCCTTCCGACTCATGTACCCATTTTAAACGCTGGAATTGTACCAGCCTCCACCACTTCCTCTGGCAGTTCGTTCCATACATGCACCACCCTCTGTGTGAAAAAGTTGCCCTAAGATCCCTTTATAATCTTTCCTCTCTCACCTTAAACCTATGCCCTCTAGTTTTGGACTCTCCCACCCTGGGGAAAAAAGACCGTAGCTATTCAGCCTATCCATGCCCCTTCACAATTTTGAAAACCTCTATCAGGTCACCCCTCAGTCTTAGGGAAAATAGTCCCAGCCTATTCACCCTCTCCCTATAGCTCAAACCCTCCAACATCCTTGTAAATGTTTTCTGCACCCTTTCAAGTCTTTCTTTATACCTTTGACTGTGCCTCATTTAAGTTAAGATTTGCTTTAGGCCCGTTTAATTATTTTTCATTATGTTGCTGCCCCATACTTACTGGAGAAGAGAGACCAGAATTGAACGCACTATTCCAAAAGTGGCCTAACCAATGTCCTGTACAGCCACAACATGACCCTCCCAACTCCTATACTCAATGCTCTGACCAATAAAGGCAAGTATACCACATGACAACAATCACATTGTTCTGTTCTGACTGTACTAGACAGTAGGGCAGATATGGTAATGTCACTGGTCTAGTAACCTCAGAACTTGGATGAATGTTCTGATACATAGGTTTGAATCCCACAAAGACAGGTAGTGAAATTTGAATTTTATAGGCAGCACCATGGCACAGCGGTTAGCACTGCTGTCTCACAGCGCCAGGGACCCAGGTTCGATTCCACCCTCAGGTGACTGTCTGTGTGGAGTTTGCACATTCTCCCCGTGTCTGCGTGGGTTTCCTCCCACAGTCCAAAGATGTGCAGGTTAGAGTGGATTGGCCATGGGAAATTGCCCCATAGTGTCCAGGGATGTGCAAGCTAGGTGGTTCAGACATGGGAAAGGCAGGGTTACAGGGATAGGGTGAGGGGATGGTTCTGGGTGGAATGCTCTCCAGAGGGTCAGTGCAGCCTCAGTGGGCCAAATGGCCTCTTTCTTCTATGAAAAGTGGTGGTTGTTGCCACTGTACTCATAATCGAGAGCTCCAGCCTAATGTTCTGATGGATATGGTTTCAGACCCCATGGTGGCATTTGAATTCAATCAACAATCTGGACTTTTATTTTAAAAAATTGCCGAATAATGACCATGTGACCATTGTCGATTGTCATTAAATGCCCGTTCGGCTCACTCATGGCCTTGGGGAGGACTAACAGCTGTCCTTACTTGGCCTGGCTTATGTGTGACTCCAGACCCACAGCAAGGTGGTGGTTTCTTAACTGAGCTCTGGACCAATTAGGGACGGACAGTAAATGCTAATCCAGCCAGTAACACCCACATCCCATGAATTTATAAAGGAAATTGTATCGCGCCTTTCAAGATCAAAGAACATTTCAAAACTCTTTACAGCCCATGAGATGTAGTCATTGAGGAAACACAACAACCCATTTTCAACTTTTACAAACGGGAACCTAAACTTCTTTTCGGTTGCGAGTAAATATTGGTGACACTGCCCTGTGCCTATTCCAGATAGTTCTACGCACTGTCCAGATGCACTGGAGAACGTATCCCATACTGTTCAGGGACACTCTGGAATAAAGAGAAATAAATGTCTGGGGTGTCACCTCTAACGTCTTTACTGGCCTCCACTGCTGGAGTGACGGAGACATTGCATTCCAGCATCGTTTAAGAAAAACTTTGCAGACTTTAGCTGATTTGTGCCTTCACTAATATTTTCATAGAATCCCTACAGTCCACGTAGGGGCCATTTGGTCCATCAAATCTGCACCAACCCTCTGAAGCACATCCCACCCATCCCTATGCCCTTATTTAGCAGGGCTAACCCACTTAGCTGGGGCACTACAGGGCAATTTAGCATAACATACACATCTCTGGACTGTGACACAGACACAGAGAGAACATACAAACTCCACACGGACAGTTGCCTGAGGATGGAATTAAACCCAGGTCCCAGTGCTGTGAAGCAGCAGTGCTAACCACTGAGCCACCGTGCCACCCAGTTTTTCCAGTACTCAAGGCCTCAGTGTAGTTCTTCAGTCAGGATACCAGTTATCCTTCATTGCTCTGTCTTATCACCATGAGAGAGAAGCGACCCGTAAACAGGATTGTGCTACGACCAGGTTACATTCAAGAAAAGAACAAATACATAGTTTAAAGTAGTTACTGCAGTACAAGAGTAAATAATGCACTGGCCCACACAGCCTTCATCTGTGTGTGGAGGTATGTGTGGCTGTGTGCGGCTGTGTGTGGGTGGGTGCTATGTGTGTCTTAGTGTCTGTATGTGTGCTGTTGTGGATTTATGTGTGTGTTAGTGTTTGTGTTAGTGTTAGTTTGTGTGTTTGTGTTAGTGTGTGTGTTTTTGTTTGTGTAAGTGTTTGTGTTTGTGTTAGTATTAGTGTATGTGTTTGTGTTAGTGTGTGTGTTTGTGTTTGTGTGTGTGTGTGTGTGTGTTTGTGTGTGTTTGTGTTTGTGTGTGTGTTTGTATGTGTTAGTGTTTGTGTGTTAGTGTGTGTGTCTGTGTTTCTGTTAGTGTGTTTGTTAGTGTTTGTGTGTGTGTTAGTGTTTGTGTGTGTGTTAGTGTGTGTGTTTGTGTTAGTGTTAGTGTGTTAGTGTTTGTGTGCGTTAGCGTGTGTGTGTATGTGTGTCTGTGTTTCTGTTAGTGTGTGTGTGTGTGTGTTTGTGTGTGTGTTTGTGTGTGTGTGTTAGTGTGTGAGTTAGTGTGTGTGTCGGTTTGTGTGTGTGTGTGTTATTGTGTGAGTTAGTGTGTGTGTCAGTTTGTGTGTGTGTGTGTTAGTGTGTGAGTTAGTGTGTGTGTCAGTTTGTGTGTGTGTGTTAGTGTGTGTGTGTTTGTGTGTGTGTTAGTGTTTGTGTGCGTGTTAGTGTTTGTGTACGTGTGTGTGTGTGTGTGTGAGTGTGTGTGTGCATTAGTGTGTGCGTGTGCTTTTGTATACATGTAAAAGCATTAGCTTATGAGAGAGAGAAAGAGAGCATATGGTCTTTTACAGCTTCAATACACTGTGCCTGTTAATTCTAAAATATTTTTAAAGACATATTTTCCTACACCTGGGAGCACCAGCCGTGATTTTGGTGCACGTTGTCGATGATGAGCCAGGCAGTCATTTCTGAGTTTCCCTTCAGCCCGGGCTCAGGAACCATTTCACTTTTCTAAAACTGAGGTTGATTTCAGGTTAAGGAGCCCCCTAGTGGGACTCAGTAACAAAAACAAAATCACAATTGTCTTTAACGTCAGCCTCTCTGCTCCTATGATGCTGCTTGGCCTGCTGTGTTCATCCAGCCCTGCACCTTGTTGTCTCGGATTCTCCAGCATCTGCAGTTCCTACTATCTCTGATTCAATTTTAACCCCACTGCGAAGCCTCTTCTAAGGATGCCTAACCTGAAGAAGTTACCCTCCTCCCTCCGGACAATTTCAAAACCCCCTTCCCCTCCCCCTTTTCTGATGAAGGGTCTAGGCCCGAAACGTCAGCCTCTCTGCTCCTATGATGCTGCTTGGCCTGCTGTGTTCATCCAGCCCTGCACCTTGTTGTCTCGGATTCTCCAGCATCTGCAGTTCCTACTATCTCTCTCACAATTGTCTTTGGAAGCTCACAAAACTGGAATGGAAACAACAAAATCAAAGCAAGTTACTGTCATCCAGGGTGATAATGTCATCCCTGACAACTTTCTGTTCCCATACAGAATACTCTCTCAGTCTCCTGCATACCTTGCCAGTTTGAACACTCACCCACTTTGGTCTAGTTATAGGGACAAAAAAAAAGCTGCAGATGTTGGAATCCAAGGTAGGCCAACAGGAGGCTGGAAGAACACAGCAGGCCAGGAAGCATCTGGAGGAAAGGAGAAGTCAACATTTCGGGTATTACCCTTCTTCAGGACTGTGCTGAAGAAGGGTAATACCCAACACGTTGACTGCACCTTTCCTCTAGATGCTGCCTGGCCTGCTGTGTTCTTCCAGGTTTGTCTACCTTGATCTGGTCTTAGTTTGCTTAAGTCTACTGTCAATGGGGGAGATATGGCCCAATGGTAATGTCACTGGATTAATTATTTAGCAGGTTCCTGGCTAATAGTCCAGGGCCATGGGTTCAAATCCCACCATCCCAGCCCGATAAACCAGTAAAACCGGTGAACGAGGTATACTGGTCCAATGTGTCTTGTGAACTTCAATGCTGTTTGAGATGGATTCTCCACATCAGCGGGGATGATAGGCGAGTTAACATCAGTGTCCTTAAAGGATCCAGTAGCACCAGGATCATCCGAAACCAACTCCGCTAGACTGGGCACGTGCTTCGGATCCAACTGCCAAACACAGCGGCTGCAAAAGCAGGTCAGAGACTAGGAATACTGTGGTGAGTAACTCACCTCCTGACTCCCCAAAGCCTGTCCACCATCTACCAGCCATGTACTTTGGATCCACCTGCCAAAGCGGATTTTCTTCAGCCAGCTCAAGAAAGGCACTGGAACGAGAGGAGGACGATGGAAGTATTTGAAAGGCTCCCTGAGAAACAGATGTCAACGCTTGGGACACCTTTGTTCAGAAGGAATCGACTTGGGGGAACCTCCAATCGGAAGGGACACGACAATCCGTCAGCAAGAGGAGGTAGGGAAAAGGAACCAGTGAAAGGAATTCTAATGATCTCAAGGCCAAGGACCAGTTCCACCTCCCGGAAACACCTGCCACATGTGTGGTGGGAGATCTGGCTCATCAGCCACAGAAGGGCTCACAGAACTCATTATCAGTGACATGGAATTTCCTACAATTGTACCCATTAGTCAGTTATCGTGGACAATGACGATATTTTTTAATAGAAGTGCAGTGTGTTCATTTCCAGTGTTGCTGGTTGTTTCCTCCGGATGACGGCTAGCGGGGTTTAAATTCAATAATTCACGAATCGAAACCTCGTCTCAGCAATGGTCAGCATGAAACGGTCATCGGTATTTACAAAAACACATCTGGTTTACGAATGGGCCTTGCCAGCGATGTCCGCATCCCATGAAAGAGTTGATTATGTTTTAAAAGATTTTGGGGTCCAGGACAGATTTTTGACCCCAAAATCTTCAAACCTACCAGGAATTCGTCTTGTTAGCCATCAGTTCAATGTTATCATGAGTGAGGCATTGGTGCAAAGTGAGTCTACTGGTGTGAGAGTGGGCTTAAGACAGTAAAAGGCCTCGAAAACTGGACAATGTTGTAATTTACCAATCGGCTTGATTGAAGCCTTCAGCATGATTAACAATGTAGGCTAAGATATAAACACTGCTTCCCAAAAACTAATGACCATTTGGTGCTCAATAGAAGAGGCCACAAACTTGAAGTGAGATGGACAGAAGGAGGAATTGATGTTGAGAGAGTGAAAGTTCTTTGTGAATAACATGTATCAGGAGTGTGATGGAACACTCCCCAGTTGCCTGGATGAGTGCAGCCCCAACAACACTCCGGAAGCTTGACACCATCCAGGACAAAGCAGCCCGCTTGATTGGCATTACATCCGCAAACATCCACTCCCTCCACCACCGACGCTCAGTAGCAGCAGTGTGTGTACTATCTACAAGATGCACTGCAGAAATTCACCAAAGATCCTCAAATAGCACCTTCCAAACCCACGACCACTTCCATCTAGAAGGACAAGGGCAGCATTTCCATAGGAACACCAGCATCTGCAAATTCCCCTCCAAGCCAGTCACCATCCTGACTTGGAAATATATCGCCGTTCCTTCACTGTCGCTGGGTCAAAATCCTGGAATTCCCTCCCTAAGGGCATTGTGGGTCAACCCACAGCAGGAGGACTGCAGCGGTTCAAGGAGGCAGCTCACCCCCACCTTCTCAAGGGGCAACTAGAGACGGGCAATAAATGCTGGGCCCAGCCAGCGACACCCATGTTCTAAAGATACATTAAAAAAATGAAGAAATAGCACCCATGGATAATGCATAGTTTGTGCTGTGAAGCTCTTTTATTTCATGACCAGTTTGACCTTATGGAACCTGCCAATGGAGAATCGAGCTGGTGATGACAGAGGAATTGGCGCCACCTTGTGTGCCCTCTGAGGAATGCCTCACATCCAAAGCAAACGAAGAATATCTCCTTTTAAGAATGAAACAAACATAAACTTACAGGGGGGAGTCGTGTAAGAAGGTGCACATTTCTTTTGCTCAAAAGGTTTTGAAATCTTTTCTTCACACTGGGAAGGGGGTTAATGCCTGACCTCCTCAGAAACAGGTTGATAAACACAGTCCACAGCTTGGTCAGGAGCACTATAACCCAGAGCAAAATCCTTAGAGGAGGGGTGATGAGAACGGGAGAGGTCCATGGTGGTTGGGGGGAGTGGGGGTTGTGGGGAGATGTTGGGGATATAGTGTTGGGTGTGATCACCAGAGTCAATGGGGTCAGGAGCGTGGTCATAGAGTCATTGAGTCAAACAGCACGGTCCAACTAGTCCATTCCGACTATAATCCCAAACTAAACTGGTCCCATCTGCCTGCACTTGGCCCATATTGCTCCCAACATTTCTTATTCATGTCCTTATCCAAATGTTTTTTAAACGTTGTAACTGTACCCATATCCCCCACTTCCTCTGGAAGTTCATTCCACACATGGACCACCCTCTGTGTAATGAAAAAAGCCCCTGTGTCATTTTTAATTCTTAGCCCGCTCACCTTAAAATATGCACCCTAGTTTTGAAATCCTCCACCCTAGGGAAAAGACATTTGCCATTCACCTTACCTGTGCCCTTCATGATTTTATAAACCTCTATAAGGTTGCCTCTCAATGTCCTATGCACCAGTGAAAAAAAGTCCCAGCCTATCCAGCCTCTTCTTATAACTCAAACCCTCTTTTCCCAGCAGCATCCTGGTAAAGCTCTTCCAAACCCTCTCCAGTTCAATAATATCCTTCCTACAACAGGGTGACCATTGGGTAGAATTGGCTGTCCTACTGACAGGCTAAATTAGCGCCTTCAAAATGAACACAGTGCCTTCTAGTTTCCAGAGTGTGGTGCTGTCGTTGGTTTGGGCAGACAACGGACTGCAAACATGGTTCCAGCTTTCCCAATGTTTAACTGGATGGAACTGGAAGGACTCTGAGGGGCAGCGTTGAGGCAGTGCAGGGTACACGTTACGCTTTCAGATGAGGTTACCCGTCTAAATGAGAAATACAGGACTTTCTTCACTGGAGCAGGGGAGATTAAGGGGTGGCATTATAGAGGTTTATAAAATCATGAGGGGTATAGGTAAGATGAATGGTTGGTGTCTTTTCCCTAGGTGGGGGATTTCAATACTATTTTTAAGGTGAGAGGAGAGAGATTCAAAAAAGACATGAGGGGCAATTTTTTTACACAGAGGGTGGTCCGCATGTAGAATGAACTTCCGGAGGAAGAAGTGGATGTGGGTACAGTTACAGCGTTTAAAAGACACTTAAGTAAATGCATTAGTGATTGGAACCAGGTGGATCTTATATTCCCGATGAAGGGTCTCGACCCGAAACGTCGACTTTCCTGCTCCTCCGATGCTGCCTGACCTGCTGTGCTTTTCCAGCTCCACATTTTGTTGTCTCTGACTCCCAGCATCTGCCAGTCCTTACTGTGTCCGAGACTGTGAGAACTCTGATTGGGGTTGTTAACCTGAGCCAATCAGCGAGCCCTCAGTGACAGATTTAAACAGGGGATTCAGCAACTCCTGATTCTGAGCAGGCTGACCAATGCTAGTTCACTGTGTACAAGTAAGTAAAGGGTGATCTGGTGACTGGATACCGGCCTCTGTGCAGTTATTTCAAATAGGAAAGGTTTGGAGAGATATGGGCCAGGAGCAGGCAGGTGGGACTAGTGAGGTTTGGTATTATGTTCGGCATGGACTGGTTGGGCCAAAGGGTCTGTTTCCGTGCGGTACGACTCTATGATTCTTTGAGGGAATAAGAGATTGGGGGAATATGCGGGGCAGCATGACGGAAATGAGAAAAAACACCATTTTGTAGCTTTCTCGTGCTCTTACTGGATGGTTAGAGTTTGGGTTTGGGTTAGGGTTAGGGTTAGGGTTAGGGTTAGGCTTAGGCTTAGGGTTAGAGTTACGGTTAGGTCAGGGTTAGGGTTTGGGTTACGGTTAGATTAGGGTTGGGGTTAGGGCTAAGGTTAGGTTAGGGTTAGGGTAGGGTCAGGGTTTGGGTTAGGTTAGGGTTAGGGTTAGATTAGGGTTAGGGTTAGGGTTAGGAATGGGAGCAGTTCCTGGCCACTGGTTAATAGATATTGTTAAAAACAATGGTCAAAGTTTAATTTATATGTTTACTTGTGCTTTTACAAGAGGAAGCAGTGGTTCTAGTTTAATATTTTTTGCTTTTTGCAGCTTGTTGTGTCTGTTTGTATATATTTTTAATGAGGTTTTACAACCCTGTAAGTGAAGAGATGGGGATTAATAGCTTGAAGCACTAAACATAGAACAAAACTGTCCTGCTGGCTACCCACAGGCATCCAGGAATACACAGAAAAATCCAGAGGGAAGTCAGTCAGCGCGTTGGAGTGTGTGAATAATGGAGAAAGAAGCAGGAGTCTTAAACTTTCCAGTAAGAAATCATGGAAGACAATGTATCTATTGAATTAGAGACAGTAAGAACTGCCGATGCTGGAGTCAGAGATAACACAGTGTGGAGCTGGATGAACACAGCAGGCCAGGCAGCATCAGAGGAGCAGGAAAGTTGACTTTTCGGGTCGGGACCTTTCTTCAAAATTCTATTGAATCCACCTGATTGTAAATATACCAGCCTGAGCAAGATAAACTGATGAATTGGGTTTATTGTCACATGTTTCCACGAGTACGGTGAAAAGTTTACAAGGTGCCATATACAGCGCCATCTTAGCTACAGATCCCTGAGGACCAATTCTTAGGGAAAAAAATTACAAATAAAAAGTCCAACATTACTGACCTTCCAAAGTACAAAATCGTAGGAATAAATTAGAAAAACAAAGAAATAAAAAGTCCTTCCACCATAATACCATAAAAAAAACTTCCCAACATTTTTGTCCAGTGTCACATCTTTTTCTTGTTTAAGACACATTTTATTCTTTCTGATAAAAGAACATTAGCAGACTCTTGTGAATGTGTTCAGTAACATACCGCCACAGATTTTTTCCTTTAAGAGCAAAACTTAGAGTCCACAAGACAGGTTTCACTTGACTTGTCGAGCATTAATGTCAGCTGGGAGTTGGACACCACATGTTGCTGTTGGTCTTTCGACTAAGAGTCAGGCCAGGGGTGACTTTACCTTTGTGTAACCTGTTGAGTTCTCTTCCAGACTGACCAGTTGAGATGCAAACTGTACGGAATCGAGGAGGAGTGTCTGATGGCCCGCAATCTCTCCCACAAGCTGAAGAAAGACATGGAGAACATGCCGAGCAGACAGAGCATCATACAACTGCAGCATGACAATGACCAGTTACAGACCACAGTCTATGAGCTCCAACACTTTGTGCAGGTAATTAGCTTCGATATGGGGAAATCGACAGGATGTGAACGTCACTCCATTTGCTGCAAAGTTTTTAATCTTATTGGGACATAAAAGGTTCTGAGGGCCCAGACAGGGTAAATACTGGGAGAACGTACCCCAGCAAAGGGGAAAATCCATGTCTGGGAGGGAGGGTCACAGTTTCAAGGGGAGAGTGGTGGTCCCTCGCTTAAGACAGAGATAAAGAGGAGTTCTCCTGTCATGAATCTTTAAATGTTCTACCTCCCCTAAAGGAATTAGAAAGGAAGAAACAGGAAAATGGTCTTGAGGTCACAGTTGTATGAGACGTCAATACACTGACTGGTGGAAAAGGCTGAATGATCTTGTCCTGCTCCGATTTCCGGATCTTACTGCAACGCAGTGTCAGGCAAGATTGAGAGCAGGACATGAACTCATAGCCTTTGGGTTTAAGTGGTAGCAGCGTTACTCACTGAGCTACAGCTGTAAGTACTAAAGAATGTGGCTCAGGTCTGACACTTAACTCCAGTGTGGTCAGCAACTCCACATTCCCCTGTGAATGAGAAGGACCACAACCAAATTCCATGTTCACTGTAATGACCTCAATGGGAAGTGAACATGTGCTGACGCTGACTGTATCCAGCTGGGCCTGTGCTCTGATCATTTCCCTGGTCAAATAGACTATAATTGTAATTGCAGCTGATTGAGGGAGCATCCTTATGGAGATATTGTTTGATTCATTTTAATCAGCATCCCAAGGGTTACCTTTGACCCGAAACTGAACTGGACTCGCCATATTAATACTGTGGTAACACGAGCAGATCAGAGGCTAGGAATACTAACTCACCTCCTGACTCCCCAAAGTCTGTCCCACCATCTACAAGGCACAAGTCAGGAGTGGGATGGAATACTCCCCACTTGCCTGGATGGGTGCAGCCCCAACAACACTCAAGAAGCTTGACACCATCCAGGTCAAAGTAACCTGTTTGATTGGCACCGTATCTACCACCAACACTCAGTAGCAGCAGTGTGTACTATCTACAAGATGCACTGCAGAAATTCACCAAAGATCCTCAGACAGCACCTTCCAAACCCACGACCCCTTCCATCTAGAAGGACAAGGGCAGCAGATACATGGGAACACCACCCTCTGCAAGTTCCTCTCCAAGTCACTCACCATCCTGATTTGGAAATGCGTTGTCCTCCCTTCACTGTGGCTGGGTCAAAACCCTGGAACTCTCTCCCTAATGGCATTGAGAGTTTATCTACACCAAATTGACTGCAGCAGTTTAAGAATGCAGCTCACCAACACCTTCTCAAGGGCAACCAGCAGAAATTGCTGGAGAAACACAGTTGCTGTGGAGAGAGAGAAACGGAGTCAATATTTTGAGTCATAGTATATCTACAGTGTGGGAGCAGGCCATTCAGCCCATTAAATTTACACCAGCCCTCTGAAGGGCATCCCACCCAGACCTAGTATCCTTCCCTACAAACCCTGCCTTTCCCATGGCTAACCCACCTAGCCTGCACACTACGGGCAATTTAGCATGACCAATCCACCTAACCTGTATATCTTTGGACTGTGGGAGGAAACCGGAGCACCCGGAAGAAACCCACTCAGACGCAGGGAGAATGTGCAAACTGCACACAGACAGTTGCCTGAGGGTGGAATCAAACCCGGGTCCCTTGCAGTGTAAGGCAACAGTGCTAAACACTGAGCCATCATGCTGCCCCAGTGAGCCCAGCGAATCTTTTCAGAATGGGTATTAAATGCTGGCTCCTAGTGAGCAACTCCCACGTCCTATGAATGAATAAAAATAATTGAATCTAAATTCTACCAACTACCACATTAAGCCATTCCCCCATGGCATGCGTATGGACCTTTTGGTCATTAGTCCGGTAACTCTGCCATCACTCCTTGGAAATGGAGCTCACTGTGTCGGAGTAAACTCCGAGCTCTTGTTCATTCTTCCGAAAGGTAAGAAACAATCTCCCCAGCACAGAGAAGGCTCTCCTGGATATCATGGATCAGGATCGGAAGGAAGCTCTTGAGGACAGACAGGAATTGGTTCAGAAGTTTCATAACACTGCCATGGACCTACAACAGGCGGAGGAACTCCGAGACAAGGTAACTCAGTCTGCTGTTCATCTGAATCCCTGTATCTCTCACTGTGATCTACAAACTCCTGCCCCGATGTTGATCTGAGAATCGACCACTCTTCAGGGATTCACTAACCACACTGTTTAGTTGATTTAAAACAAGAAAACACATTGTAAGTTATAAAGTAGATACAACAGTGGAGCAACTGAGTTCAGTGTGTACTGCTTGCATACTCGTTCAGGCTGGATGGCAGGTGGAGTTGCACACTTACATATACAGCACCTTGAATCCTTACTGACTTTTATAGATGAGGGTACACATACAGCAGCTCCAATACTTAAGTGAAAACAAAAGTTGCTGGAAAAGCTCAGCAGGTCTGGCAGCATTTTGTTTTTTCCTCTTTATTCATTCATGGGATGAGGGTGTTGCTGACCAGGCCAGCATTTATTGTCCATCCCTAATTGCCCAGAGGGCAGTTAAGAGTCAACCACATTGCTGTGGGTCTGGAGTCACATGTAGGCCAGACCAGGTAAGGATGGCAGTTTCCTTCCCTAAAAGGGCATTAGTGAATCAGATGGGTTTTTCCCCTGACAATGGATTCACAGTCATCATTAGATTCTTAATTCCAGATATTTATCAAACTCAAATTCCACCATCTGCCACAGCAGGATTCGAAACTAAGACTCCAGAACATTATCTGGGTTTCTGGATTAAGAGCCTAGTGATAATACCACCAGGCCATTACCTGCCCCTGCCTTATCTGTGGAGAGAAATCAGAACTGACAAAGTCCTGAGGAAGGGTCACCGGACCCGAAACATTAACTCTGATTTTTTCTTCACAGATGCTGCCAGACCTGCTGAGCTTTTCCAGCGACTTCTGTTTTCGTTTCTGATTTACAGCATCCTCAGTTCTTTCGTTTTTTATTCCAATACTACTTAAATATTCTTTTAGCTGACGTTTTAAGTACTCAGGTACAGTGAAAAGTTTTGTTTTGCATGCAGTACAGGCAGATCATACCATACAAAGTGCATCAGGGCAATAGAACAGAGCGAGAAATACAAAGTTACGGGTGCAGAGAAGGTGCACAAAGAGCGAGATTAACATTAAATTTAAAATTTGAGAGGTTCATTCAGAAGTCTAGTAAAATGCTAGTATTCAAAAGGATTTAGCTGTCCTTGGATGGATGTCATGAGGAGCTAACAAGCAGCAACAGCACTAGAAAGAATTAGGGAACAAAATTAAAATACTAGATTTAATTAAAGATGGATTGGCGTACAAGAGTGAAGAGTTGTAACAGTTATGTCAAACCTTTGTAAAACCACACCTAGAGTACTGTTTCGGTCACTTACCTAAGGAAGAACTCTACTTGTCTTACAGCGAGTATAATTAAGATCCAACATTGCTCCCATCATGAGGTGCTTGTCCTTTGAGGAGGGACAGAGTTGAATGGACCTCTATTTTGCTGAAGGTTGGGAGAATGAGAGACAATCTAGTTGAAATGTGTGATGTTTTTAAGGTACTCAATTATGTTGGTGCTGTTGGAATTTTTCCCCTTAGTTCGGGAGCTTAGAATAAGGAGTGAGGTGAGAATGGTCATACGCTCCGACTAAAGACACTGGTTATTTACAATGGAGACAAGAGGAAATTTTCCACGGCAAATATTTTGGAGTTCTGCCCCGGAGACCTGTGCATGATGCTGAGCCGTTGGGTTTATTCAGGACAAGGACAGATTTGTGTTTCCTTGGGAAATTGGGATGAAGCGGGAAGGTTGAGTTGAGATGGGAAGCCAGCCAAGATTGTATTGGATGGCAGAGTAGTCTCAAAGAACTGAACAGCCTATTCCTGTACCTATTTGTTGCCAAGCCCTAACTGTCATAGTGTTGTTTAACATGGAAATAGACCCTTTGGTCCAACTCATCCAGGCTGACCAGATATCCTTAAGTAATCTAGACCCATTCACCAGCATTTGGCTCATATCCCTCTAACCCCTTCCTGTTCATGTACCCATCCAGATGCCTTTTAAATGTTGTAATTGTACCAGCCTCCACCACTTCCTCTGGCAGCTCATTCCATACACGCACCATCCTATGTGTGAATAAGTTGACCCTTAGGACCCTTTTAAATCTTTCCCCTCTCACCTTAAACCTATGCCCTCTAGTTTTGGACTCCCCCTATCCTGGGAAA
>NC_063368.1:8677665-8682665 GCF_021869965.1 Rhincodon typus
TCCATTCGCCAGTGAGTACCATCTACAAGTGCAGCACCTTCCAAACCCATGACCTCTCACAGCTAGAAGGACAAAGGCAGCAGATATAATGGGAACACTGCATGCAAGTTCCCCTCCATGTCGTTCCTTATATTGCTGTTCATTCACTGTCATCGAGTCAGAAACCAGGTTCTCGTAGAAACCCCACTGCACGGAAAAAGGCCATTCAGCCCATCAAGTCTGCACCAAACCTCCAAAGAGATTCCCACCCTAACCCTGCATATCCCATGGTTAATCCACTTATCCCTGCACACGCTAGCATGGCCAATCCACCCTAACCTGCAAATCTTTGAACTGTGGAAAGAAACCAAAGCACCCAGCAGAAACTCATGCAGAATGTGCAAACTCCACACAGTCACCCGAGGGTGGAATCAAACCCAGGTCCCTGACGCTGTGAGGCAACAGTGCTAACCACTGAGGCACTGTGCCACCACTCTCCCTCCCTAACAGCACTGTGGTTGTTCCTATCCACTCTGAACTACAGCGGCTCAAGAAAGCAGCTCACCAGCACCTTCTCAAGGATGATTGACATAGAAACATAGAAGATAGGAGCAGGGGGAGGCCATTCGGCCCTTCGAGCCTGCTCTGCCTTTCTTCACGATCATGGCTGATCGTCCAAATCAATAGCCTAATCCTGCTTTCTCTCCATAACCTTTGATCCCATTCGGCCCAAGTGCTATATCTAGCCACCTCTTGAATACATTCAATGTTTTGGCATCAACTACTTCCTGTGGGAATGAATCCCACAGGCTCACCACTCTTTGGGTGAAGAAATGTCTCCTCATCTCCGTCCTAAATGGTCTACCCTGAATCCTCATACTGTGACCCCCTGGTTCTGGACACACCCACCTTCGGGAACATCCTCCCTCTGTCTACCCTGTCCAGTCCTGTCAGAATTTTATAAGTCTCTATGAGATCCCCCCTCATTAGTCTGAACTTTCACGAAAACAATCCTAACCTAGTCAATCTCTCCTCATACATCAGACCCACCATCCCCAGAATCAGCCTGGTAAACCTTCGCTGCACTCCCTAGAGAGCAAGAGCATCCTTCCTCAGAAAAGGAGGCCAAAACTACGCACAATATTCCAGGTGTGGCCTCACCAAGGCCCTGTATAACTACAACAATATATCCCTGCTCCTGTACTCGAAACCTCTCGCAATGAAGGCCAACATACCATTTACCTTCTTTACCACCTGCTGCACCTGCATGCTTACCTTCAGTGACTGGTGCACAAGGACACCCAGGTCCCGCTGCATACTCCCCTCTCCCAATTTACAGCCATTCAGGTAGTAATCTGCCTTCTTGTTTTTGCTTCTGAAGTGAATAACCTCACATTTATCCAATTCATACTGCCTCTGCCATAGATTTGCTCACTCACCCAACCTGTCGAGATCATGCTCTAGGATCTCTGTCTCCTCATCACAGTTCACCCTGCCACAATAAATGCCATCCCAGCCAGCAATGCCCACATCCTATGAATGAATAAAAGAAAGTTTCATATTTTAGACTGTCTAGTAAGATATTAACTAGCGTTCGGAATTACTTCAATCTTGATAAGCAGTGAGATAATATTCACCTTCTGTTGGCCCTTATTGTGTTGTAAAATTAAAATGGCAATTTTACACATTGCACCTGCTGCTGGGGTGCTGTACCATCTGCTGCTGTGGGCATGTTTCTATTCAGAAGTTGATGGTGATTTAACTGGAGGTTAGAAAGATAAGACGGGATATGATAGAAATATTTAACAGGTTGGATGTGGAGAGGATGTTTCCTCTCATGGGTGTTCATGGACCTAAGGGGTCACTTTATAAAAATCCATGGGTCATCTGTTTAAAACAGAGGGGAAGTGATATTCTTTCCCTTCGATGGCAGAGCGTGAGAGCGCTTTCCCTGAAAAGGCAATGGAAACAGAGTTATTGTTCTTATCCCTCTTCCTTTTTGATGTTTGTAACTATTGCCTACTGTCTATCAGATCTCAGAAATTGTGATTGTTACGAAATGAACATGTTGCATTGCTCAGCACCAGCTCTGATGAAGAGTCATCGCGACTCAGCAACGTTAGCCTCCTGTCTCTCCACAGATGCTGCCTAACCCGCTATGACATCCAGCACATTTTGTTTCCAACAATTCCTGAATGCGTGGACATAAAATTCACCAAAAACAGAATCTGTTTCAAAACAAATAAATTTTCCAATTTTTATGACTTAGAACAGTAATGTTCGGTGTAAGTTAACTTGAGCATTGTTGAAAAAAAGCCATGTTTTATTGTTAGGAGAATTTTCAAAACAATTGAAGTAACAGGGAGAGACTTGATTCCATCTTGATGCTCACATTTCATACTTGCACTGAAATGAATTGATATGAATAGAGTCTGATTAATACTCTGTGTTATTGAGGTGATTGAATAATCTGTGCTTCTCGGATAAATTAACACCATCTTAATAGAGATGAATTAATCTTTTGTATTTATGGTAGTGAATTAATACTCTGTGTTAATACTCTGGGCTATATATGTTAATTAATGCTGTGTTCTATGTAGGTATGAATTACTGCTGTGTTACAGACACTAATAAATGCCCTGTGCTGTAGAGGTTAATTATTGCTATTAGAATCACAGAATCATACAGTGTGGAAACAGACCCTTTGGCCCAACCAGTCCATGCTGAACATAATCCCAGCCAAAGCTAGTCCCACCTGCCTGCCCCTGGCCCATATCCCTCCAAATGTTTCCTGTTCATGTACTCATCCAAATGTCTTTTAAACGTTGTAATTGTATCCACATCCACCAATTCCTCTGGAAGTTCATTCCACACAAGAACAACCCTTTGTGTAAAAAAGTTGCCCCTCATGTCTTTTTTTAAATCTCTCTCCACCCACCCTAAAAATGTGACCCCCCCCCCCCCCCAGCCTTGAAACTCCCCATCGGAAGGAACAGACTTTGGAGTTGAATGATTAGTCTGCTCTAGAGATGAATTAGCATTCTGTTAAGGAGGCTAATTAATGCCCTGGGTTATAGACGCTACTTAATACCCCATACTGTAGAGGTTAATTGTTGCTGTTATTTAGAGATGAATTAATACTCTAGTGCAGAGGTGAATTACTGCTGTTATACAGGCTAATTAATGCTCTGTGCTACAGGCGTTACTTAATACTGTTGTGGAAGTGAATTAATACTGTGCTACAGCGATGAATTAAAAGTGTTATAGAGCTGAACTAATGCTCTGTGTTATAGAGGTTAATTAATGCACTTTGGTAATAACTCAAATGCTGGATTTCACCAGGTTTCAATTACCTCAGGACTCCTCCTTACAATGTATCATTCCCGTAAACACATTAATGTCTTAAATAAAAACCAAGAGAACTGTGGACGCTGTAAATCAGAAACAAAATCAGAAACTGCTGGAAAAGCTGTTTTTGAGGGAGGTGATGGCCTAGTCGTATTATCGCTGGACTGTTCATCCAGAGACCCAGGTAATGCTCTGGGGACCTGGGTTCGAATCCCACCACGGCAGATGGTGGAATTTGAATTCAATAAAATATCTGGAATTAAGAATCTAACGATGACCATGAATCCATTGACTATTGTTGGAAAAACCCATCTGGTTCACTAACGCCCTTTAGGGAAGGAAACTGCCATCCTTACCTGGTCTGGCCTACATGTGACTCCAGAGCCACAGCAATGTGGTTGACTCTTAACTGCCCTGTGGGCAATTAGGGATGGGCAATAAATGCTGCCTGGTCAGTGACGCCCTCATCCCATGAATGAATAAAGGAAAAAAACAAGCTCTGGCAGCATCTGTGGAGAGAAATCAGAGTTAATGTTTCAGGTCCGGTTCTGAGGAAGGGTCACTTGATCCGAAACGTTAACTCTGATTTCCCTTCACAGGTGCTGCCAGACCTGCTGAGGTTTTCCAGCAACTTCTGTTTTTGTTGTTAATGTCCTAGATGTCTCTGTTCAACAGGCGCTAAAGGCTCGTGATGAGGCACAGACTGCTTATGCCCAAAGCATGCTTGATAACAGCAGGTATCGGAGGCAGATATGGGCAATAGAAGAGAAATTGGACAACCTTCAGATGGAGCTAACAAGGAAAGAAGCCAAGATTGGGACCCTACAATCCCAGCTCCACCAACTGCGAGAGGGCACCAGTACTGTGGACTATTTGGATTGCTGTGTAAGTATCATATTTGAGTCTTGAAAAGAAAGAACTTGCGTTTTTTGCCACAGTTAATTCATTACTTCCAATGGTCACCACTGCTGTTGTGCAGTTTTATACACAGCATGTACCCTTAAACTGAATGGTGACTTTTATATAGTGTTAAATAGAATGTAGTGCAAAAAAAAGGCCTTTCAACCCAACTGCCCCACATCAGTTCCACCAACCTCTTCTCAACCATTTAATCTTACTCTATCTGCATTTCCTTCTATTTCTTTCTCCCTCTTGTTTATCTAACTTCCCTCTTGCCTGTGCTGTTTGCCTCAACTACACTAATTGTAGGTTTTCCCATTTTTACCACTTAGAATGGTAATGGTAGGTGAACGTTAACTTGAGCATTGTTGAGAAAAAGACACGTTTTGTTGAAATTTTTCCTCTTGTACTCATCAGGACACTTTGCAAGAATACCGATTTAAGGACATTTACACTGCACCAGAGGAGAGTGTTGATTGGTTGGCAACTGGACTCAGGTCGAGGAGTTGCCAAGGGAAAATCTGCCAGTTCATCGTGACCATCAGTTGACTGCTAGGTTTTGTTAAAATTGTAAAATGTGCAGATTACATAAGAACATATGAAACAGGAGCAGGAGTAGGCCATCTGGCCCATTGACCCTGCTCCACCATTCAATAAGATCATGGCTGATCTTTTTGGGGACTCAGCTCCACTTACCACCTGCACACCATAACCCTTAATTCCTTTACTGCTCAAAAATCTATCTTTGCCTTAAAAGCATTCAATGAGGTAGC
>NC_063368.1:8685211-8691889 GCF_021869965.1 Rhincodon typus
GATGATGATGATGATGACGATGATGACGATGATGACGATGATGATGATGATGACGACAATGATGACGATGACGATGATGATGATGACGACGACGATGACGACGATGATGACGATGACGATGATGATGACGATGATGACGACGACGATGACGATGATGACGACGATGATGACGATGATGATGACGATGACGATGATGACAATGATGACGATGGTGACGACGATGATGATGATGATGACGACGACGATGACGATGATGACGACGACGATGACGATGACAATGATGATGATGATGCTGATGATGTCAGGCACCCTGTGGCAGATTTCTCAACTAGGATCTGGGAAAAAAACAAGCTTGTTTGACCTGTCTGATTTAATGGTGAGTCATGCCTTTGATGAAATGACACCTAACTCCTCCCCCTCGCCTATTTCGGAGATTTACATGATGCATTTTGAATCAGCAGCTGCTTGTATAAACTTCCTCGTGTGTTTTAAAGGGCTCCATCCTTTGCTCAAGTGCCCCATTGCCTCAGTACGCCGAGTAAAGCATGAACTGAGATTTAAGTGGGATCCACTTTTACAGCTTCTTGATGCAAGAGGTGGGAAGATTCTGATTGAGCTACTGATTGAGGTGTGTTGCCATGCCAGCTGAAGTTTAAATCGATGTGGCTCCCTGGCTCCCGGCGCATGTAGGCCAACTAACCACTTAGGGCCAACCTTGCTGCCTTACAGAAGGAGGCCATTCAGCCCATTGTGTCCACCATGGCTCCCATAAAGAGCAGTTCACTTCATGCCATCCCCCAGCCTTTTCCCCCATTGCCCTGCACGATCTTCCTTTCCAGATAACCCTCCTTGTTCCTTTGGGATGTTTTTATTAGCATCATAGAATGCCTAACCACCGAGCCACCAGCTGAACACCCCACCCCTCCCTCCCTCCATGCGTGCAGGTACCATTCTGAAGGCACTTTAACCTGAATGTATAGGGTGTTGTTTGAGAAGAAGAGTAGATGGAGTAAGATGAGGTCTTGTGAATGATCTCTACCAGGTTTAATTGAACATGACCAGGTAGATGGGAAGTTGAGAGAGGACATCTTCTGGAACCCCGTAGACTCAGGGTCCTGTTCCTTGTGATGATTTGCCACAATATCATAGTTCCTTAGACACATGCTCAGTAGTTGTTTTTAGATGAAAGCTATAGCTAACCCTTCACTCCACAGTGTGGTCAAGAACAGCAAGGTGATTAGTCTCAATCCAGCTGAATATTTGCTTCTCAGGACCTGCTGAGCAGCCGCTTAAATATTATTGACTATCCTGAGGACTGGAACTGCACAGACCACGAGCAAGAGACGTTTCCAAAGTTCAGCAGACGCCATTGCATAAAGGTATGCTTTTCCAATGTCAAGCACGTTGCTCAGTACCCAAGTGCAGTTCTTTCCTGATCCCGGTCCCGAGCTCGCCGTCCCCTTCCCAAGGGCACCTGGAGATAAACAACAAGTGCTGGCCTTTGCCAGCGATGCCTACGACCTGCGAACCGCTAAATATAAAAGACCGTCATTGAGGAAGTGGGTTTTGAATTCACAGCACTGGGGGAGGAAGGGGAAGCAATTATAGAATGGATAATGGGCAAGTTCATAGAATCCCTACAGCATGGAAGCAGGCCATTCAGCCCATCAAGTCTGCACTGGCCCTCTGAAAAGCATCCCACCCAGACTGAGCCCCTTACCCTACGCCTGTAACCCTGCATTTCCCATGGCCAATCCACCCTAACCTGCACATCTTTGGACTGTGAGAGGAAACCAGAACAAGCCCACGCAGAGAATGTGCAAACTCTATATAGACAGTCACCTGAGGGTGGAATTGAACTCCGGTCCCTGGTGTTGTGAGGCAGCAGTACTAATCACTGAGCCACTGTGTTGCCCAAGTTATATTTGCAATGGGGCAGGATGCAGGTGATCAAATTGAAGATGCATTGCCTAAAGGTCAAAGAGGAAATACTTTGAACAGAGTGCAACACTGGAGATATGGAAGTGAATGATGAACAGGTTATGAGGCCCAATGCAAAGGGGTCTTGAACCCTTGTGCTCATGTGGTAATCATCAGAGATTAGACAGAGTCCAGACATATAGTTTTCTAATCAGAGTTTATTGCAACTCTCACACCACCAATGCCAACCTCATTGATTACTTGTTCACTGTATGTGTCTACATTTTAGATATACATATATGTCGCCAGTTAAATTCTCACCCAATTTTCCCATAATTAAGAAATAATAATTGTGTGGTCCTCAATTCCAAATAATCTCCGATGCCTCTGCCAGACCCTGTTAAATTATAGCACTGTGGGAGTGGGTTCTTGTGGTGCAGTGGTAGTGCCCTTACCTCTGATTCAGGAGACCTGGGTTCAAATCCCACCTGTTCTAGAGGTGTGTAATAATATCTCTGAACAGGTTAATTAGTAAAATAAGTATAAGATTGTGTGCTGTGTGACCCAGCCCTGGGTCAGCAGCTCTAAAGGGGACAGAATGAAGGACAAGGCTATGGAATCTTAGACAGCAGTAAGCCTTTCAGATTGTGAAACACAAAGTAACTCCCTCATGTGCCTCTGTCATACAGCACAGAATCAGACCCTTTGGCCCAACTCATTCCTGCCAACCGAGTTTCCTAAACTGAACTAGTCCCATTTGCCTGCGTTTGGCTCATATCCCTCTAAGCCTTAATTAAAAACCGAAAGAACTGTCGATGCTGGAAATGAGAAGCAAAAACAGAAATTGTTGGAAAAGCTCAGCAGGCTCTGGCAGCATCTGTGGAGGAAAAAAAATCAGAGTTAATGTTTCGGGTCCAGTGACCCTTCCTCTAAACCTTTCCTATCCATGTACCTGCCCAAATGGCTTTTAAATGTTGTAACTGTGTCTGCATCTGCTACTTCCTCTGGCAGTTTGTTACATTCACTGCGTGATAAAGTTGTCCCTCAGGTCCCTTTTAAATCTTTGCCCCTCCTCCACCTCTGTCAAAAGTATGATTGTCTGCTGATGAGCTTTAAAATGCTTTCATGTGACATGGGTAACACTGGCAAGAGCAGGATTTGATGCCCATTGTTAATTGCCCTCGAGAAGATGTCTCGCCACTACCCCCTGAAGGGATGGGCAATATACAGGCCCCTTTCCAAGAACAAAAGGGTTGGGGTGTGTCTGTAACTGCTGGGAAAACAGACTATGCAGATTCACCGTCTAAATCCTCCTTTTTTCTAATTCCAGAGATTGGATTCATCAATGACGCAGAGCAGGGAGCTTCCAGGTACAGTTGGTGATCTCTGTGACTGACAGTCAGTAGCAAACATTGGCGAGATGTAAATAGACAAGTTAAACGAGGAGACATTCACTGAAAAGAAATCCATCTCTAACTCCATTGACCAAATCCAATCAGTCCTGAAGAGCTGGGGATTCCAGATAAAATATTGAACCTAGACCTCACCCGCCCCCACAGAGGGATGTACTAATGTTAGTTTGAAGAAAAACATTTCTGCCCAGTGACCTGACCAAAACCTATCCCTAAACCAACATTGCAAAAACTGATAATCTTTGTCTTGACAATGTTGCTGTTCTGCGAGCTTGCTGTGTGCAAATTGGCCACTGCATTTCCAACACTATAAGACTGCAGCCGTAAAGGGCTGAGGTTGGTGAAGGGTGCTAGGTAAATGCAAGGGGAGAATCCATCTGGATTTGGAGGAGGCAGGCCTAGAGATGGGAGGACCACTTTATTCATTCACAGGATTGTGGGGATTGCTGACCAGGCAGCATTTATTGCCCATCCCTAATTGCCCAGAGGGCAGTTAAGAGTCAATCACATTGCTGTGGGTGTGGAGTCACGTGTAGGCCAGACCAGGTAAGGATGGCAGATTTCCTTCTCTTGAAGGCATTTGTGAACCAGGTTCCGAAGAACAATGACAACAGTTTCCAGTCGTCCTTCCAGATTGTTTTAGTTCAAATTGCTGTGACAGGATTCCAACCTGGGTCCCTGGGACATTAGCCAGATTTCTGGATTAGTCTGGCGTAAACGTTGCCTCCTTAAGGTGACCTCAAAATCTCTCCAACACCACCTGACTTCAGATCAGAAGGGCCCAATGTTGCAGCCTGCTGTGAGTTGGTGCCCTTTGAGTGGTCAATGAATGATCACTTCATGACAATTTTAAAGCATTATTCTTACTTGGGCTATAATGATCTAAGTGTTGGCCCATCCAACTTGTCAAGCAGTGTGGGTCACCTGTCATCTGGCAGGAGGGGAGGGGAGAGAGTCCTCAGGCAGTGCAATTGACGGCAAGGACAGTGGACAAGGGAGCGGTCACTGAGAACCCATTTCCATCTTTCTCCATGACCCTGAACCCCAGAACTCTCTCCCCCACCCATTCTCCGGCCTCAAACCACTCATCTGCAACCTCTGGTCCTGGAGATGTTGTGTGCCCCCTGGCAGCCCTGGTCTTCCTGGTGGCACTGCCGAGAGAGAGAGCTGCCAGCCCACAATTGGCTTCCACTACCCAAGGGAGCTCAGTTTTAGAGCCAGGACCCAAACCCTTACAGCTGTCCTCCATGCTGCCTGATTGGAGTTATGCCGTGTCTTGTCCTGAAGAGTCAGCCTGGTTGCCTCGCCAGTTCCTTTCTAGCGAGGGATGAGACACCCGATGAAAACCGAGGAATGCGTCCCATCTTCCTATTCCTCGACCAATGGGTGTGTTTCCAAACATACAGAATGCTGCTTGCTACACAAGGGCAGGTTGGATTTGGACAGGAATGGCTGTGGGGAAGTTGCAAAAAGGCTGTAGGAAGGATGCAGCTAAGAAACGGTTCAGATAGTGGAATCTTGAGAGAGGTTGGAAAACCTACTCAGCTTGTACTAGAGGAAGAATCTCCAGGGACATAAAATAAACCTCAGCTCTGAGACTAAGACTTCTCAGGTAGAGAAATGAAGTGAAGTGAAGTAAATCCTCAGTCGCTAAAAAATCACTTTGGACTGTTTCCGGGAGAATTCAGCATCTATTTATCAAATACTGTAAAGTATATCTGTGAGGCGTACGTTTGGTTATGCTGAAAGTAAAAGGGGAACATGCTGTCCCGTGGTTTAAGGTATGAGTTGCTTGCAAGGCTTGTTATAAGTCAAAAATGCTTTTAGTCTTTTGCTACAGTAAAAGTCTTAAAACATGGCATCTTGTGGTGTTGACCTTTTAGAACATAGAACATAGAACAATACAGCACAGTACAGGCCCTTTGGCCCACGATGTTGTGCCGACCTATTATCCTACTCTAAGGTCAATCTACCCTGCACACCCTATATTTTACTATCTCCATGTGCCTATCCAACAGTTGCTTAAAAGTCTCTAAAGTATCTGACTCCACTACCACTGCTGGCAGCGCCTTCCACACGCCCACCACTCTCTGTGTGCAGAACCTACCTCTGACGTCTCCCCTGTACCTTCCTCCAATCACTTTAAATTATGACCCCTCGTAATAGTCATTTCCGTCCTGGGAAAAAGTCTCTGACTATCCGCTCTATCTAAAAGTCTCTGACTATCCACTCTCTCTAAAAGTCTCTGACTATCCATTGATTCTAAATTTTAGCTGCTAGCCAGATTTTTCAATACCATCACAAGATTAGTTGCTGGACCCAGTGTAAATCTATTCTAGAACCTTATACTAATGATTTAAGTAGACTAAACCTATCAAATGACCAACTCTGACTAGTCGTTTTTCTTAATGTTTCTTGAGATAGGTTCACACTTCAATTGCCTCTGCTTCTCATTCACCCACCCACGTTAAACAGCTGTTTTTCCCCATATCCACAATATTGGTACAAACAATAAACAAAAATGTTGAGGATTTTTAAATAAAGATAGCAATTTTTTAATTTAAGCTAATTTAAGCTCTTTTAAAACAGAGTCGTAAAGTCATAGAACCGTACAGACGCACACACACACACAACACAAACACACACACACACAACACACACACACACATGCGCGCACACAACACAAACACACACACACACAACACAAAACACACAACACAAACACACACACACACACCACACACACAAACACAAACACACACACAACACACACACGCAAAACACACACAACACAAACACACACACAACACACACACACAACACAAACACACACACAACACAAACTCACACACACACAACACAAACTCACACACAACACACACACACACATAACACACACACACACGCACACAACACACACACACAACACAAACACACACACACACAATACAAACACACACACACAACACAAACACACACACAACACACACACGCGCGCACACAACACAAACACACACACACACAAAACACACAACACAAACACACACAGACACACACATGCAGAGACACAGATAGACAGACACAGAGACACACACAACACACACACGCACAACACAAACACACACACAACACACACACAACACACCACAAACACACAACACACACACACAAAACACACAACACAAACACACACACACACACACACACACACACACACATAACACACACAACACAACACACGCAGACACACACACACAGACACAGACACACACACAGAAACACACACAGAAACACGCACAACACACACACAACACGCACACACACACAACACGCATACATACACACA
>NC_063368.1:8691899-8692956 GCF_021869965.1 Rhincodon typus
CACACATACAACACACAAGCACACACACACACAGTCACACACACACAACAACACAAACACACACAGTTTGGGCAGCAGACGGGCCAATTAAATGGGTCTCAGGGTGGCCAGAGGTGCCCTTGCATGATGTGCCCATAGATGGCGGTTTTCTCCTGCACTGAGCCTGTGGATGTCTCAGCTTACAGTATGTTGACAGCTGGCAGCTGGAGCGAGTCTGGGCCGCAAGGCAGTCTGTGTTTTTCTGTTGAGTGAGTTTGCCATCGCTGTACGCAGCAGACTGATGCTGTGGTGCACAGTAGCAGCAGCTGCCTGCTCGGCCTCGATTCCTCGCTCTGTCTGTCCTCAAACCTGTTTGCACAGCTGGTGGAAATACTTTCTCCGAGTCACTCATGTGAATTGAGTTTGAGCTGCTATAAGTTAATTACTCTGACTTAACCGTGTGCTGAGACAGACATCCCCAGTCTGTAGCAGACAATGTTTATCTTGCTGATAACTTGAATCCTGTTCAAATTTTTCAAACACTCTGGAGCAGCTTGAAAGCAGAAACCTGGAGATGATGGCTGCTCAATTAGCTGTGTTAACCCACTTAAAATAAACATTTGTGACAAAATACCAGGCATAAGCACACACACACAACCACTTAGAGTCATTTCGTGGGGGCTTTTATGAATGTGTGTGGTAGGAGTGGTGCAGGGGTCTTGAATTGTATTAGGTTTATTGTCACACATACTCACATGAGTACAGTAAAAAGTTTACAAGGTGCCACTTATGGTGCCATCGTAGGTACAAAGGTACCTGGGTACGGATTCTTAAATACAAATTCTTAGGGAAAAACATTCGGAAAATAATGAAATAAAAAGTCTAGCATTACAGATTGGAGGAATAAATTAGGAAAATAAAGAAACAAATAAAGAAATAACAGTCCTCACAACCCAGTGGATGCCAGCACTGAGCCCCCAGTCCGTGCTGGGACTTGACTCCAGACTGTGCCAGGCTCAGGCCGGGAGTGCGAGCCCACGCTGAGGCCGGGAGCTCGAGCCCACGCTGAGGCCGGGAG
>NC_063368.1:8692966-8693327 GCF_021869965.1 Rhincodon typus
GAGCCCACGCTGAGGCCGGGAGCTCGAGCCCACGCTGAGGCCGGGAGTACGAGTCCACGCTGAGGCCGGGAGTGCGAGCCCACATTGAGGCCGGGAGTGCGAGTTCAGGCTGAGGCCGGGAGTTTGAGCCCACGCTGAGGCCAGGAGTGCAAGTCCACGCTGAGGCTGGGAGTGTGAGCCCACACTGAGGCCGGGAGTGGGAGCCCACACCGAGGCTGGGCGTTCGAGCCCACGCCGAGGCCGGGAGTTCGAGCCCATGTTGAGGCCAGGAGTGCGAGTCCACACTAAGGCCGGGAGTCCGAGCCCTCACTGAGGCCGGGAGTTCGAGCCCACACTGAGGCCGGGAGTTCGAGCCCACGCT
>NC_063368.1:8696327-8726775 GCF_021869965.1 Rhincodon typus
CAGCTGACGAGCAGTGGAGGACTTTCAAAGCAATCTTTCAAAGTGCTCAGCAAAAGTATATTCCAATGAAAAGGAAGGACTGTAAGAAAAGGGGTAATCTGCCATGGGTGTCTAAAAAAATAAGGGAGGCTATCAAACTGAAAGAGAAGGCATACAAAATGGCCAAAACCAGCATGAAACTAGAAGATTGGGAAAACTTTAAAGGTCAACAGAAAGCCACAAAAAGCTATAAGGAAAAGTAAGATAGAACATGAGAAAAAACTAGCACAGAATATAAAGACAGATAGGAAAAGTTTCTATAAATATATAAAACGAAAAAGAGTGGCTAAAGTAAATGTTGGCCCTTTAGAGCATGAGAAGGGGAATTTAGTTATGGGATATGATGAAATGACCGAGGCATTGAACAGGTATTTTGTATCGGTCTTCACAGTGGAGGACACTAAGAACATGCCAGTAATTGACAAAGAGACGAAGGTAGGTGAGGACCTGGAAACAATCATTATTACGGAAGAGGTAGTGTTGGGCAAGCTAATGGAGCTAAGGATTGATAAGTCTCCTGGCCCTGATGGAATGCATCCCAGGGTACTAAAAGAGATGGCGGGAGAAATAGCAGGTGCGCTGGTGGTAATTTTCCAAAATTCGCTGGACTCTGGGGCAGTCCCAGCAGATTGGAAAACAGCAAATGTGACGCCACTGTTTAAAAAGGGAAGTAGACAAAAGATGGGGAATTATAGACCAGTTAGCTTAACCTCTGTAGTGGGGAAGATGCTTGAATCTATTATCAAGGAAGAAATAGCAAGGCATCTTGATAGAAATTGTCCCATTGGGCAGACGCAGCATGGGTTCATGAAGGGCAGGTCATGCTTGACAAATCTTTTGGAATTCTATGAAGACTTTACGAGCGAGGTGGACAATGGGGACCCAGTGGATGTGGTGTACCTAGATTTCCAAAAGGCCTTCGACAAGGTGCCACACAAGAGGCTACTGCATAAGATAAGGATGCATGGCATTAAGGGTAAAGTATTAGCATGGATAGAGGATTGGTTGACTAACAGGAAGCAAAGAGTGGGGATAAATGAGTGCTATTCTAGCTGGCAGTCAGTGACTAGTGGTGTGTCTCAGGGATCGGTGTTGAGACCGCAATTATTTACAATTTATATAGATGATTTGGAGTTGGGGACCACGTGTAGGGTGTCAAAGTTTGCAGATGACACTAAGATGAGTGGCAAAGCAAAGTGTGCAGAGGACTGTGAAACTTTGTAGAGGAACATAGATACATTGAGTGAGTGGGCAAAGGTCTGGCAGATGGAATACAATGTAAATAAATGTGAAGTCATACATTTTGGTAGGAGTAATAGTAAAAAGGATTATTACTTGAATGGTAAAAAGTTGCAGCATGCTGCTATGCAGAGGGACCTGGGTGTCCTTGTGCATGAATCACAGAAGGTAGGTCTGCAGGTACAACAAGTAATTAGGAAGGCAAATGGAATTTTGTCCTTCATTGCTAAAGGGATTGAGATTAAAAGCAGAGAGGTTATGTTGCAGCTGTACAAGGTGCTGGTGAGGCCACACCTGGAGTACTGTGTGCAGTTTTGGTCTCCTTACTTGAGAAAGGATGCATTGGCACTGGAGGGGGTGCAAAGGAGGTTCACTAGGTTGATTCTGGAGTTGAGGGGGTTGGCTTATGAGGAGAGACTGAGTAGATTGGGATTATATTCATTGGAATTCAGAAGATTGAGGGGGGATCTTATAGAAACATATAAAATTATGAAGGGAATAGATAAGATAGAAGTAGAGAGGATGTTTCCACTGGCAGGTGAAGCTAGGACAAGAGGGCATAGCCTCAAGATTAGAGGGAGCAGATTTAGGACTGAACTGAGAAGGAATTTCTTCACCCAGAGGGTTGTTAATCTATGGAATTCCTTGCCCAGTGAAGTAGTTGACGCTACTTCAGTAAATGTTTTTAAAAAATAGGTAGATTTTTTTTGAACAATAAAGGAATTAAGGGATACGGTGAGAACGTGGGTAAGTGGATCTGAGTCCACGAAAGAATCAGCCATGATCTTATTGAATGGTGGAGCAGGCTCGAGGGGCCAGACGGCCTACTCCTACTCCTAGTTCTTATGTTCTTATGTTCTTATGTTCTTATCTACCTGCGCTGCTACCTTCAGTGATCTGTGGACCTGCACACCCAGATCCCTCTGCATACCAATACTCCTAAAGGTTCTGCCATTCACTGTATAATTTCCACCTGTACTTGACCTTCCAAAATGAATCACCTTTGTACAGATTAAACTTCCATTTTTCTGTCCATGCCTCCAACTGATCTATATCCTGCTGTATCTTCTAACAATCCTCCTCACTATCCACAATTCCACCAATCTTTATATTGTCTGCAAACTTACTAATTAGACCAGCTACGTTTTTCTCCAAATCATTTATGTAGATCATGTCCCAGCACTGACCCTGTGGAATACCATGAGTCACAACCCTCCACTCCAAAAAGCATCCTTCCACCACTACCTTCTGCCTCAAATGACTAAGTCAGTTCTGTATCCATTTTGCTAGTTCACCCCTGATGCCATGTTCTCATTGGCATCATACTGCAGGGTGACATTTGGCACCTCAACATTGGCATTGTTGTCACTGCTGGTTTGGTAGGATTGAAAACTGCTTCTTGTTCTTTGCCTCAATACCATTGAACTGGCCTTGCAGTGAAATTATGTAGAGGTCCATACTTAGAGGGCAAGTTCGTCAAAAGCTTTGGTAGGTAGTTCATAAGGTCTCACAAATTGTTGCACTGTTTTCACCTCTATTGGTTTCCGCATTCCTGTTTCAACTCTAACCTCATCAGGCTCAGGAGGTGGAGGCTGGATAAGTCCTTTTGCTGCCAATACATGACCAATGCTTCAGTACACTGCTATTGTAACTTTACTTGTTCAGCTTCAGGTTCATCTGATGTCCTCTCTCTTTCAGAGTACCTGCACTAGATATGTTTCCATTTCTTTTGTGTGGTATCCTCCATAATAGTGATATCCTATACTCTGGCCTTGATCTCTCTGCTGGCCTTTCTGGAAATATCTCTCTACATTGCTCGCATTATCCTGAGAAAAGAGATGCTGAGATATAGGGGCAGTGTAATGGCTCAGTGGTTAGCACTGCTGCCCCATAGTTCCAGGGACCTGGGTTTGATTCCAGCCTCGGGCGACTGTCTGTGTAGAGTTTACAAATTCTCCCTGTGTCTGTGTGGGTTTCCTCCGGGTGCTCCAGTTTCTTCCCACAGTCCAAAGATGTGCAGGTTAGGGTGGATTGGCTGTGCTAACTTGTACCACAGTGTCCAGGGAATGGGTTAGCCATGGGAAATGCAGGGGATAGGGGTTGGTCTGGGAGGGGTGCTGCAGCCTTGATGGGCTGAATGGCGTCTTTCTGCATTGCAGGGAATCTATATCCACGTGAGCCATGAAGGAACAGAATCTAGCCTGAGAAGGTGAGTGAAGTGCTCAATTAGCCAAACATGAGCAACACTATCAAGTACCATGTGTCAGTATGGTGCTGGATTGAAATGCGTGCTTAAAAAACAAACACTTCCTTTGACACATGGCAGGCCATGGAGGAAGTTTGGCATTAATCACTTCTGTCTTCCTGGAACTGATTATCTCATCACCATCAGCTACTATTCAGACTGATGGGGATGTGTCTAGTTCACGTTAATGACTATCAGTCTGTTACACCAGAAAGCACACTTCAGTTGTGACAGCACTCCAGATATTGTTGTGAGTGACAATAGGCCCCATTTCACGACTGAAGGCACCACACATCGTTTTCCATGCCACCTTCAGTAAAACAAAGAGGCTGAAAATCGCCAAAGGGATTGACAGAAAACACTCAAATCCAGCACGGAGGTGCAGACTGTTAGAGAAAGTAGTCGGAACTGTTTATGGACCAGACCAGGCCCCCTCAAAAAATTTTAAGAAGGTGGCCTAAGACGCTAAATAAAAACCAAAAGAACTGCGGATGCTGTAAATCAGAAAGAAAAACAGAAGTTGCTGGAAAATCTCAGTGGGTCTGGCAGCAACTGTGGACAGAAATCAGAGTTAACATTTTGAGTCGAGTGACCTTTTTTCAGAACTAAGGAAGAGCCAGTATACCCGAAACGTTAACTCTAATTTCTCTCCACAGATGCTGCTAGATCGTTTTTTGCTTTATTCGTTCATGGAATGTGGGTGTCGCTGGCCAGGCAGCATTTATTGCCCATCCCTAATTGCCCAGAGGGCAGTTAAGAGTCAACCACATTGCTGTGGGTCTGGAGTCACATGTAGGCCAGACCAGGTAAGGATGGCACTTTCCTTCCCTAAAGGGCATTAGTGAACCAGATGGGTTTTTCCTGACAATTGACAGACAGTCATCATTAGATTCTTAATTCCAAATATTTATTGAATTCAAACTCCACCATCTGCCATGGCAGGATTTGAACCTGGGTCTCCAGAACATTATGTGGGTCTCTGAATTAACAGCCCAGCAATAATACCATGAAGCCATGGCATCCCCGTTGAGCTGTTCCAGCAACTCAGCAAAGCCTACTGATTTTTTCCAGCAATTTCTGTTTTCCTTTCTGATTTACAGCATCCGCAGTTCTTTAGGATGTCCTTAAAGACACAGCATCATCATGGAACTAAAAGAGATGGCAGAGATAGAGAAGGGTGAGAGTTTCACAATGGAAGTATCGCCAGCCCTAAAGCCAGAATCCGTGAATTTGGGATCAGATGGGTGAAAAGTCTGGATACAGGCAGCAGTGTTTTCAAATGACAGAGTGAGACCAGCAGAAAGAGTTGACTTGAGAGGTGAGAGACCCAGAGTTGATTAGCGTCATAAAACAAGATAAAAACAGAAAAACATCTACATGTCTGGGCACAAATACCTGGGTGAGGAGAAAGACACTGCAGGGGATCTGAAAGAGGAACAGTAACGTACTTATTCAACATACAAGAGGAGTTTGTGTCACTGTTTGCGGAGGAGTTGCATTAATCATTCATCGGTACATTTCACATAAATTTGTCAAGTTAGTGAGAGACCTATTTCACAATCCCTGCACATCGGCCAGGTAATAATACCTTAACAAAGGTTAGACCTGTTCTCCATTCAGGAACCTAACAGTTACAGATGAAACTCCTGAATAATTCAACAAGATAAATTTGTGTTGACTCTCCTGGAAGGTCAGATTTGTCAAGGTATGCACTGTAATCCTGAAGAATTGGACTCGAAACATTAACTCTGTTTCTCCCTCAAACAACACTGCCAGATCTGTTCAGCACTTTCTACTTTGATTTTCAGCTCTGCAGCAGTATTTACTTCCTTTGATCCATAATCATTATCGTTTTCTGATTCTTGCCAGGCTCCCTTTGCCTGAAGACTAGGAGATCAGACTGAATGCTGGGACCTGTATGGTCAGGTGAATGCCATAGGAGCAGAATTAGGCCATTCAGCCCATCAAGTCTGCTCCCCATTCAATCATGGCTGATATGTTTCTCAGCTCCATTCTTCTGCCTTCTCCCCATGACCTTTGATCTCGTTACTAATCAGGAACCTATTTATCTCTGCCTTAAATACACTCAATGACTTGGCCTCCATAGTCCTCTGTGGCAATGGGTTCCACAGATTCACCACCCTCGAGCTGAAGAAATGCCTTCTCATCTCAGTTTTAAAGGATCGTCCCTTCACTCTGCGGCTGTGCCCTCAGGTTTTAGTCTCTCCTACTAGTGGAAACATCTTCTCCATGTCCACTCTATCCAAGACCTCAGTATTCTGTAAGTTTCAATCAGATCACCTCCTCATCCTTCTAAACTCCATCAGATACAGACCCAAAGTCCTTAACCGCTTCTCATATGACAAGCAATTCATTCCTGGGATCATTCTTGTGAACTTCCTCTGGACCTCCTTCAACACTAGCACATTCTTCCTTCGATATGGGGCCCAAAACTGCTCACAATATTCCAAAACCGGTCTAACCAGAGCCTTACACAATCTCAGCAGTACATCTCAACTCCGTAAATGTCTGGGCTACATCAAACCACAGACTTCTACCATTTGGAAGGACAAAGGCAGCAGAGAGACAGGTAGATCATCATCTGTAAGTTCCCCTTCAAACCACACCCCCTCTGGAACTGGAGCTACATCGCTGTTCCTTCATTGGCACTTGGTCAAAATCCTAGAACTCCCTTCCTAACAGCGCTGTGGGTGTCCATCATCAGAATATACTGCATCTGTTCAGAAAGGCAGTTTGCTACCACCCTTTTGAGGGCAATTAGGGATGGGTAACAAGAGCTGTCCCAGCCAGCAACACTCATACATCCATGACCAGATAACAAAAAAAGATCAAAGCGAAGAAAGAACTTGCATTTAGATAGCATTAATCTGGACATCCCAAAGCTTAAACACTCTTCTAAGAAGGAGAGACAATTTCCACTCAACTTATAAAGTCAGGGTGGAAGCTGGCCATTCGGCCTAACGAGTCCACACCACCCTCTGAACAACATCCCAGCCAGATCCAACTTATCCAGCCCTGTATTTCCCACGGCCAATCCACCCTAACCTGCACATCCCTAGACACTATGGGGCAATTTAGCATAGCCAATCCACCCCAACCTGCACATCTTTGGACTGTGGGAGGAAACCGGAGCACCCGGAGGAAACCGACGCAGACACGGGGAGAACGTGCAAACTTCACACAGACAGTCACCTGAGGGTGGAATCGAACCCGGGTCCCTGGCGCTGTGAGGCACTCAGACACCATGTCTCATTCCACAGTTTGCCAAAGTGACACTCCCTAGATTGGGACTTCCCACACTGTGTTGCTGTGAAAACCCCTGAGTGAGATCACAACAGGAGATTTAGTGGTCATGAGCTGGAGGGCAGCCATGGTTGCCATGGAGCGCAGATGGACTCTGAGTTGGGGTGAGGCCCCTTTAAATCTTTGCATTGTTTTTGTTGGTAGGTGTGGCCTCCTGGGTCTCTGATGCCCAGTTGCTTCGGTGATAGGATAGGTTTTTATTTGGAGAAACCCTGGGTTTTCATCATATCATTCCCTCCCTGTTCAGCTCCAGGTCCCCCACCCTCCCAGTTGCCCTCTGGGACTAAAGGCCTACATTCCTGCTCAGTACAAAGTAGCACCACACCCAGGCTTTCACTGTTGTACCAGATGAGCTTTCACGCTCTGTGGTTAAAGAAAGAAACAGAACAATGCAGGAATAGGCCCTTCGGCCCACCAAAACTGCGCTGACACATGATGCATTTCTAAAATAAAAACCTTTTGCCTTCACGTGGTCTGTATCTCTTTATACCCTGCCTGTTCGTGTATCTGTCGAGATGCCTCTTAAACGTTGTTATTGTATCCACCTCCACCACCTCCTCTGGCAGCGTATTCCACACACTTTTACACCCTATGTAAAAAAAAACTTGCCTCTCACATCTCTTAGAATCCCTACAGTGTGGAAACAGGCCCTTCAGCCCAACAAATCCACACTGACCCTCAGAGCATCCCACACAGACCCATCCCCCATAACCCACCTAACCTGCACATCCCTGAACACTATGGGCAATTTACCATGGCCAATCCACCTAGCCTGCACATCTTTGGACCGTGGGAGGAAACCCACACAGACACAGGGAAAATGTGCAAACTCCACACAGACAGTCACCTGAGGGTGGAATTGAACCTGGGCCCCTGGTGCTGTGACGCCATAGTGCTCACCACAGTGCCTCACCATGCCTCCTTTAAACTTGCCCCCTTCTACCCTAAACCCATGCCTCTTAGTATTTGACATTTCTACCCCGGGAAAAGGACTTTCACCTATTGACGCCTCTCATAATTTTGTAAAATCAGGTCGCCCCCTCTTTAGCCTCCAACGTTCAAGTGAAAACAAATCGAGTTTTTTCAGTCTCTCGTCATAGTTAATCCCATCCAAACCAGGCAACATCCCGATAAACTGTTTCTGTACCCTCTCCAAAACCTCCATATCCTTCTGGTAGTGTGGCGACCAGAACTGTACACAATATTCCAAATGTGGCTGAACTAAAGTTCTACGCTGTTGCAACATGACTCTCCAATTTCTTTATTCTATGTCCCAGCAGCTGAAGGTAAGCATGCCATATGCCTTCTTGACCACCTTATCCATTTGTGTTGCCACTTTCAGGGAATTGTGGGCCTGTATGCCTAGATCCCTCTGTATATTGGTGTTACCAAGGGTTCTGCCATTTACTGGATACTTCCCTCCTGTGTTAGACCTTCCAAAATGCATCACCTCGCATTTGTCTGGATTAACTTCCATCTGCCATTTCTTCGCCCAAGTCTCTAGCCTATCTATATCCTGCTGTATCTTCTGACATTTCTCCTCACTATCTGCAGCTCCCTCAATCTTTGTGTCTTCCAGAAATTTAGTAATTAGGGCACCTACGTTCTCATATATATACACACATACACACACACACATATATATACACACACATTCTATATATATATCACAAATGACATATACATATATACATATACACACATATCACAAACAACAGGGCTCCCAGCACTGGTCCTGCGGGACACCATTGGTCACAGTTCTCCAGTCGGAAAAACATCCTTCCACTGTTGCTCTCTGTCCTCTATGACTAAACCAGTCTGTATCCATCTTGCCAGCTCTCCATGGATCCCATGTGACTTTACCTTTTCTACCAGCCTGCCACCAGGGACCTTCTCAATCACCTTGCTAATGTCTGTTTAGACAACATCCACCAACCAGCTCTCACTGGTCATCTTCTCATTTCATCAAAAAAACTCAATCAAATTTGTAAACCACGACCTCTCCCACACAAAGTAACGCCGCCTATTGCTAATAAGTCCATACTTTTCCAAATGTGAGTGAATCCTGTTGCAAAGAACCTTCTCCAATAATTTCCCGAACACTGACATAAGGCTCACCAGTCCGTAATTTCCCGGATTATCCCTGTTGCCTTTCTTAAACAAAAGGAACAACATCGGCTACTCTCCAGTCCTCTGGGGCCTCTGTTGGGGCTAAAGAGGAAACAAACATTTTGTACAAGTCCCCAGCAATTTCCTCCGTCACTTCCCTCAGCATTCTGGGATAGATCCTATCTGGTCCTGGGGACCTGTCCACCTTACTGCTTTTTAAACACCCAGCAACTCGTCCTTTTTCATATTGACATGTACCAGAGTATCACCACACTCCTCTCTAGATTTACCATCCACCATGTCCTTCTCCTTGGTGAACACTGATGCAAAGTATTTGTTAAGGACTTCACTAACTTCCTCCGGCTCCACGCATAAATTCCCTCCTTTGTACTTGAGTGGACCTACACTTTAACTAGTTATCCTCTTGCTTCCTATATATGTATAAAACGTCTTGGGATCTTCCTTAATCCCCTTTGCCAAAGCTATTTCATGGCCCCTTTTAGCCCTCCTAACTCCTTGTTTGAGTTCTTTCCTGCTACCTTTGTATTCTACGAGGACCCTGTCTGTCTTCAGTTTCCTAAACCTTACATATGCCTCCTTTTTCTTTTTGACTAAGCTTGCAATTCTCTTGTCCTCCAAGGTTTCAGACTCTTGCCATCCTTATCCTTCATTTGCACAGGAACATGCTGGTCCTGATCGGTAATCACTTGCCTTTAAAAGATTCCCACTTGCCAGATGTGGATTTACCTTCAAACAGCTGTTCCCAGTCAACGTCCCCTGGTTCCTGTCTAATATGGAAGGAGTTAGCTATCCCCAGCTCACCTGAGGGCTGCTCTTATCCTTAGCCCATTAATAACTTAAAACTTACAGAATTATGGCCACTGCTCCTGAAATGCCTCCCCACTGAAAGTGTGATCATCTGGCTGGGCTCATTTCCCAGTACCAGGTCTGGCATGGTCTCTTCCGTAGTTGGGCTATTTAGAGTTAGAATTAGGTTTTATTGTCACGTGTACTCAAGTACAGAGATATAGGAGTACAGTGAAAAGAGTACAAAGTCATCATTCCTGGCACCATCTTAGGTACCTAGGTACAAAATCTTACACACAAAGCAGAAAAATAAGGAAGTATCGTTATGGCTCGAACTGCCCACAAGGGTTCAATCTGTTTTGTGCTGGATCTGCTTTTCTCAATGTTGGGCTTACTCTCTCGCTCTCCCCCTTGCTCTCTCACTGTTCCCTGCTGTGGCTCAGTCTCTCCACAGAAGGCAAGTAGATGACAGTAAGAGAAAGAAAAGCTGTGGAGGAAGAATAAACATTTTAAAAAAAAAGTAAAAGCAACCCAAGGAGGCAGGAGGCAGGAGCCCACATGTTGCATTCCTACTCTACCACCAACCTGGATGAGTGATTGACATATTGATATTTTGTTTCAAAAAAACCACACTGAACACACCCAACAAATTCTCTCCCGTCCACCCCCCAGCACCAAGCAAGCCTCTGTCAATACAGGCGAAGTTAGAATTGCCTGCCACAACAACCCTGTTGTTCTGACAATTTTCCATAATCTGTCCACATAGCTGTTCCCCTATCATCTGCTGGCTTTTGGGAGGCCTGTAGTACAACCCCATCAAACTGATTGCACCCCCCCCACTATTCCTGAGCGCATCAGACCTCGCCGGATAAGCCCCCCGCAAGACGATCTCCCTCAGTATGGCTGTGATATTCTCCCTTATCAGGAATGTAACTTCCCCACCTCTTTGGCATTCCTCTCTGTCTCACCCGAAACATCTAAATCTCGGACCATTAAGTTGCCAGTCTTCTTCACACTTTTTAACTGTCTATGTAATAGCTACAGCATCATTCTGAAGCAGCCCATGTTCAAATGCAACAAGATCTGAACAATATCCAGGCTTGGGCTGATAAGTGGCAAGTAACATTCGTGCCACACAAATGCCAGGCTATGACCATCACCAATAAGAGACAATCTAACCCCACACCTTGACATTCAATGGTGTTACCATCACTGAATCCCCCACTATCAACATCCTTGGGTTACCATTGACCAGAAACTCAACTGAACTCATCACATAAAAAACATATTGGCTACGCAAGCAGGTCAGAGGATTGGAATCCTGCAGTTAGTAACTCACCTCCTGGCTCCCCAAAGCCTGTCCACCATCTACAAGGCACAAGTCAGGAGTGTGATGGAATACTCCCCACTTGCCTGGATGGGTGCAACTCCAACAACACTCAAGAAGCTCGACACCATCCAGGACAAAGCAGCCCGCTTGATTGGGACCACATCCACAAGCATCCACTCCCTCCACACTCAGTAGCAGCAGTGTGTACTATCTACAAGATGCACTGCAGGAATTCACCAAAGATCCTCAGTCAGCCCCTTCCGAACCTACAACCACTTCCATCTAGAAGGACAAGGGCAGCAGATAAATGGGAACACCACAACCTTCAAGTTCCCCTCCAAGCCACTCACCATCCTGACTTGGAAATATATCTCCGTTCCTTCACTGTCACTGGGTCAAAATCCTGGAATTCCCTCCCTAAGGGCATTGTGGGTCAACCCACAGCAGGTGGACTGCAGCGGTTCAAGAAGGCAGCTCACCCCCACCTTCTCAAGGGGCAACTAGGGACGGACAATAAATGCTGGGCCCAGCCTGTGATGTCCACACGTCACAAGTAAATTTTTTAAAAATAGTTAAAAATCCAAGCTCTAAGTCCATCTGCCTCACCTGTCATGCTCCTCATAATAAAAAAGTACACTTCAGACCACCAATCCTCCCATGTTCAGCAACCTTTTCCTGTCTGTTCTTCCTCCTAGTCCTACTGGCCTTAGTCTCTGACTCTTCTTCGGCCATCTTGAGAGTGAACACAACTTGAAATAATTTTCATTGGCTGTGAAATGCTTTGGGACATCCTGAGCCAATGGAAGGTGTTGCAACAATGTAATTCACTCCTTTTGGTGCAGCCCACTGCGAAGTAAGCCTTTTTATATTTTCTCTCTCTGATTCCTCAGCCACTCTCCCACAGAGCAATAACTCGAAAGACTCAAGGCCAGAGGAGAATGGAGTCGTTGACTCTCAGACACTGAGCAGCGATGGGCTGTGGGGTTTAATCCCCACACTGGCAGGGGTTACCGTAAAGGACTCTCCTTCCCAACCTCTCCCTTCACCTGAGAATTTGGCATCCCTCAGCTCGAATGAGAGAGCAGCCCCATGGACGATAGAAACATTATCTGTATTTGAGTCTGAAGAAAAGGCATAAATATTTATGCATTTCCAGGAATGCTGGCTAATTTCCTGGCCCATACACCACCCACTCACTTTCGGTGAGGAATGTCAATTATAATGGCCCTACGCTCAACTGTGCATCACCCTCCACCACTGAGCAAGCAATAAAATGGTTAATGTATCAATACTGGGCAGATAGATGCATAGAGGAGGAAAGGTGTTGCTTAACGATATGTGCTTTAGCAAGGAGTCAACATGCGCCAGAAGTAAATTGAAAAGGAAATGCAACATTATGAAAACATAGTTTATCTCCACGGGGCAGTCTTTATTATCAACACAGTCCTCTCTTCCTGAAAAGTACGAAGCCTCTGTCACAATTTATCCTCATCTTGCGTTGCTGTATTTTTGAGTCATTTAGGAGTTATAATAAAAGCGAGAAAATGGACTAAGAGATGTTCCTAAATTTAGGGACTTTTGAAATTGTGGGAAAACCTAAGAAATGACACAGCTAGGGTTTATCAGCTGCGGTTGTGTTCATTTGTAACAGATGGTCGTGTAATCAAGTCTCACTGAAAGGAACTGAGCATAATCTTCATGTTGAAAGAAAGTTGTGCCCCCTGGTGTCCTGACCTCATCCAACAGCCCAATCAAAGTGTTTAGGGGGAGCTTCCTGTTCACAAATTGACTGCCACTTTCTTACATTACAACAGCGACAGCAACTTTGAATTATCTGGAGGTCATTGAAAAGTGCACCATAAATGAAAAACTTCTGATCCTCATCCAAAGATGTTCTTAAACTCAAAAATGTGCAGAAAAGATTTACAAGGACGTTGCTGAGGTTAGAGGGCTTGAGCTATAGGGAGAGACTGAATAGGCTGGGGCCATTTTCCCTGGAGCATTGGAGGCTGAAGGGTGACTTTATGGAAATTTATAAAATCATGACGGGCATAGATAGGGTGACAGATGGAGCTTAATTTAAATAAATGTGAGGTATTGCATTTTGGTAAAGCAAATCAGGGCAGGACTTATACACTTAATGGTAAGGTCCTGGGGAGTGTTGCCGAACAAAGAGACCTTGGAGTGCAGGTTCATAGTTCTTTGAGAGTGGAGTCGCAGGTAGACAGGATAGAGAAGAAGGCATTTGGTACGCTTGACTTTATTGGTCAGTGCATTGAGTACAGGAGTTGGGAGGTCACGTTGAGGCTGTACAGGACATTGGTTAGGCCACTTTCGGAATACTGCGTTCAGTTCTGATCTCCCTGCTATAGGAAAGATGTTGTTAAACTTGGAAGGGTTCAGAAAACATTTACAAGGATGTTGCCGGGGTTGGAGGGTATTTTCCCTGGAGAATCGGAGGCTGAGTGGTGGCATTATAGATGTTTATACAATCAGGAGGGGCATGGATAGGGTGAAAAGCCAAGGTCTTTTCTCCAGGGAAATTATGGGAAGCTGAGCAAGTCTCTCAATCTCTGTCTGTCTATACCAGGCTCACTAGGGGCAGAGTAGCAGAGAGCTGCAGGCAGGTTTGAGTCTTTCATCTTTAGGAGCTACATGTGATGATTACCGGAGGAATCTCAAGGTGCATGGGTGTCTGGGGTGGGTAGGATACGCAGATATGTAGAAAAGTAACAGAGGGCATGACAGGCCAGGAGAAAGGGCTGGGAGATTAGGAGCCACAAACACCACTAGCAGTGCCATCCCTTTCTCCTGTCTCATCAATAGGACAGGCCCAGCAGAGCTGATGGCACAGTAGTATGCAGTAGGGAGCATGGGAGCCCTCGGTATTGACCCTGGATTCCATGACGTCTGTTCCACAGAGGATCTTTGAGATTCTCCTGCAGACCATGCAACTCCTTGGCTGTTATAGGGATCAAGGGTTATGGGCAGGAGGCAGGAGAATGGGGTAGAGAAACATACCAACAATGATTGAATAGTAGAGCAGACTTGTTGGGTCGAATGGCCTAATTCTGCCCCTAGAGCTTATGGTGCAGGAGGTAAAGCACGTTCTATTTCCAAGGGGTGGCAAGTAGAGGCCATCCTGAATGATGAAGGAGGCTTGGACCGAGGTAGCCGTGATAGTGAGTGTCTGCAACAATTATGTTACTTGGGCCATTGCCACGTATTTTCTTGGATGTTCTCCAGTCATTCAATTCCTGACAAAGGTTATGGCGGAGAATAAGAAAGGCCTTGGGAAGCATTTGTTTTTGGGTTCCAGTTTGTATGTTTCCTTCCTCGCCGAATAACCGCTTGGATGAGATTTTTCGGGAACTGGATTCTGGAGCCCAACTTCTACTCAGAGAGGGGCTCTTGAAAACACCAGCGGGGAAGCAAAAACAGACCCTTCAGTCCAACTTCTCCATGTCGATCAAATATCCTAAATTAATCTAGTCCCATTTGCCAGCATTTGGCCCATATCCCTCTAAACCCTTTCTATTCATGTACCCATCCAGACGCCTTTTAAATGTTGTAATTGTACCAGCCTCCACCACTTGCTCTGGCAGCTCCCTCTGTGTGAAAATGTTGTCCATTCTAAACCTTTCCCCTCTCACCTTAAACCTACACCCTCTAGTTTTGGACACCTACCCTGGGAAAACAGACCTTGACTATTTACCCTATCCATGCCCCTCATGATTCTATAAACCTCCATAAGGTCATCCCTCAGCCTCCAACACTCCAGAGAAAATAGCCCCAGCCTGTTGGCCAGTGCATGGAGTATAGGAGTTGGGGCATCATTTTGCTGTGCAGGTCGTTGATGAGGCCACCTTTGAAATACTGCATTCAGTTCTGGCCTCACCCCTCAGTCTCCGACGCTCCAGGGAAAAACAGTCCCAGTCTATTCAACTTCTCCCTGTAAACTCAAACCCTCCAGTCCTGGCAAAATCCTTATAAAACTTTCCTGAACCCTTTCAAGTTTAACAACGTCCTTCCTAGAGCAGGGAGACCAGAACTGAAAGCTTATTCTAAAATGCCATGAGTGTATAGAAAACTGAATTGGCATGATATCAGTGCAGCGAATTGTTGTGAAAGCAAGGGCATAACTGACTGACTAAAAGACAGCAATATGGCATTCTCACTACCAACAACAGCATGTATTTTTCTTTTTGATTTTCTAGTGAGTGAATATGGTGAAGAGCTATCCCCAGTGGTAAGTTTCCACAGTTCTCAGTGCGTATGGGGCATCAATGCATTGGTTGGACTGTTTCCCATTTTAATTTGGTCCGTGCGTGATTTCAAAATTTTCATCTTTGTTTCCAAGTACCTCAATGACCTCCCCCTTCTGTATCTCTATAATCGCCTCCTGCTGTAAAACCATCTGATGTACACTGTGCTTTCCTCCAGTTCTTGCCTTTTGACCATTTCCAATGGCAATCTCTCCATCATTGGTGGGTCGGGGTGGGTACCTTCTTGGTACACACGCACTGGAGCTGGCATCTGCTTCTCTCTTGTCTTTAAGAGGTGGCTTGGTGGCTCAGTGGCTCAGTGGTTAGCACTGCTGCCTCATAGTACCAGGGACCTAGGTTCGATTCCACCCTCAGGCAACTGTCTGTGTGGAGTTTGCACATTCTCCCCGTGTCTGTGTGGGTTTCCTCCGGGTGCTCCAGTTTCCTCCCTAAAGATGTGCAGGTTAGGGTGGGTTGGCTGTGCTGATTTGTCCCATAGTGTCCAGGGATGTGCAAGCAAGATGGGTTAGCCATGGGAAATGCAGGGTTACAGGGATGGTGGGTTTGGGTAGGATGCTCTTCAGGGGGTTGGTTGAACTTGATGGGCTGAATGGACTGTTGCTACACTGTAGGGATTCTGTGGAAGATGTTCCTTCAGACTCTTTCACCAAGCCCTTGACTATCTGCATTAACATCTCCCCTCTGTGATCCAATGTCAAAGTGCTCTTTATAAAGCTGCAGTGAAGCACCTTGGGCCATCTTATGCTGTACAAATACAGATTGTTCTTGTTATTATTATTAGAAGCCTATTCGACAGGCATTGGGGTTAATTTATATCCTGTTTTTTCCCTAGGGTGGGGGATTTCAAGAGTAAGAAGCATATTTTTAAGGTGAGAGGAGAAAGATTTTAAAAAGGACACAAAGGGGCATTTTTTTTTACACAGAGAATGGTTCATGTGTGGAATGAACTTCCAGAGGAAGTGGTGGATGTGGGTACAGTTACAATGTTTAAAAGACATTTGGATAAGTACAAGGATAGGAAATGTTTGGAGGGATATGGGCCAAGCGCAGGCAGGTGGGACTAGTTTAGTTGGTTGGACCGAAGGGTCTGTTTCCTTGCTGTATGTCTCTATGACTCTTCTGATTATACAGGCAGGTACAGAGATATATCATTAAAAGAGACGTGTTCTGCTTGAGTTTCACGTTGGAGGCAGATAGCAGGAGTTATAAGATGTAGAAGCAGGCCATTCAGTGCATTGACACTGCTCCACCATTCAATTAGATCATGGCTGATCTGATTACCCTCAGTCCTGCTTTCCTACCTTTGTCATACAATCATTGATTTGCTTATTGATTAAAAAAAAATCTCTCTGTATCAGCCTTGAATTTACTGAAAGACCCAGCCTTGACAGCCCTCTGCGGTAAAGAATTCACAGCACCCTAAGAGAAAGAAATTCCTCCTCATCTCTGCCTTAAATGTGTGACCTCTTACTCTGAGATTATACTGTCTGGTCTTAGACTCTCTCGTAACAGCACCTACTCTGTTGAGAGCCCTCTTAGAGTCCTGTATGCTGCAACAAAGCTGCCTGTCATTTTTACAAACTCTAATCTCCTCGTCCTCTCCTTGTAAGAACCTCCCTCCATACCAAGCAACAGCTTAAGGAACCTTCTCTGGACTTGTATCCTCCTCCAAGGGGTTGTGAACCATCAATCTTGAGGAAGTTGGCTTGGCCCAATAGGAATTGTTGTGCCAGGTGACGCTTCCTTTCCTTTGCAATGGAGGTGACCAGGCAGGAGTTGGGTAGATACAATCTTCTGTCCAGCTAGAATCCCTACGGTGTGGAAACAGGCCATTCAGCCCATCGAGTCTACCCCGACCCTCCGAAGAGCATCCCACCCAGACACGCCCCCCCCTACCAAATCCCTGTCAACCTGCATTTCCCATGGCTAATCCACCCAGCCTGGACACGATGGCGCAATTTAGCATGGCCGATCCACCCTGACCAGCACACGGTTTGGACTGTGGGAGGAAACCGGAGCACCCGGAGGAAACCCATGCAGACTTGGGGGAGAATGTGCAAACTCCAGACAGACAGTCGCCCGAGGGTGGAATCGAACCCGGGCCCCTGGCGCTGTGAGGTAGCAGTGCTAACCACTGAGCCGCCCCTGAATTGAAGACGGTGGGAATGGAGGCAAGAATCCCAAATCGCGGAGCCTCTTTGACTCTGTGAAAATCGAGTCCAGAGTTATCTAGGCCCAACCATCTTCAGCCACATCATCAACGGCCAACAAAAGGTCAGAGGTGAGGAGGTTTGCTGATGATTGCAGAATATTCAGAACCATTTGCGACCTTTCGATTATTAGAACAGTTTCAGCCAGCTCTGGTCAATATTCTGGCTTGGGCTGGAAAATAACGAACAGCTTTTGTGCTACGCAAGTACTAAAAGTGACCGTAATTTTGGGTCAAAATCGTGGAACTTCCTTCCTAGCACTGCTGTGGATGTATCTAACTCCCATGGACTGCAGTGGTTCGAGAAGGCAGCTCACTACCACCTTCTTGAGGGCAATTAGGGAATTGTCAGCGATACCTACATCCCATCAACGAATGAATAAATAGCAGTTCCCTTATGAAAAAAGAGTCTGCCCATCTCCACTTAACATTCAATGACATTATCATCACTGAGCTGCCCAAGGTCAATATCTTATAGTTACTGAACTCCTGTATCCCTAAAGCTTGTTACCTCTTACAATAGAGACATAGAGTCATACGGCATGGAAACAGACCCTTTGGCCCAACTTGTCCATGCTGACCAGATTTCCTAAACCAAACTAGTTCCTTTTGCCTACGTTTGGCCCATATTGCTTTAAACCTTTTCTATTCATGTACTTTTCCAACGTATTTTAAATGCTGTAATTGTACCAGCCTTCCACCACTTTCTCTGGCAGCTCCTTCCTTGCACACGCCACCTTCTGCATGAAAAAGTTGCCCCTGAGGTCCCTTTTATATCTTTCCCCTCTCACCTCAAACCTATGCCCTCTAGTTTTAGACTCACCCACCCTGGGGAAAACACCTTGGCTATTCAACTTACCTAAAACCCTCATGATTTTATAAATCTCTAATAAGGACATTCCTCAGCCTCCTGCGATTCAGGGAAAAAAAATCCAGTCCTTACCAGCCTCTCCTTATAACTTAAACCTTACAGTCCTGTTAACATCCTTGCAAATCTTTATTGCACCCTGTCCAGTGTAATAACATCCTTCCCATAGAAAGGCGACTAGAATTGTATGCAGTATTCCAAATGTGGAATACTCCCCACTTGCCTGGATGATTGCAGCTCCAACTACGCTAAGCAAACTCAATCCCATCAGGAAAAATCAGCCACTCAATTGGTACCACGCACACACACCCCCCCCCCCCCCCCCCCGAGGGAGGGAAGGACGGTGGCGGGGAGAGAGAGAGAGCGAGAGAGATAGATGACCAGTGGTGGTTTAACCTGAGGGTCACCACGCCTCAGGGGCAGGGGAGAGGTTGAGAAGGAGAGTCCTTTCATGGTAATTTCAGCTGGTGCAGGGAGATGTGTGATGGGGTGAAGGGGTAGGAGAGATGAAATAGCAGAAGATTTCATGATGCAAAAGCCAGGGAGAGCAGTAATTGGTCATACCTGAGCAGAGGTTGTGTCCTGGAACAGCACAAGCATCTATAAAGCAGCTGTTGTGGATCCAACATTAAGAAATTAAAAAGACAGCAAAATAAAGAAGACAGAAATTCAGATCTAAAATTGTTGAATGCAGTGTTGAGGCTACGAGGCTGTGGAGTGTTGAGTTGAAAGCTAAGAGGGTGGCACGGTGGCTCAGTGGTTAGCTTTGCTGCCTCACAGCGCCAGGGACCTGGGTTCAATTCCACCCCCAGGCAACTGTCTGTGTGTAGTTTGCATGTTCTCCCCATGTCTGCATGGGTTTCCTTCAGTTACCTCCCACAGTCCAAAGATGTGCAGGCTAGGTGGATTGGCCATGCTACATTACCGATGGTGTTCAGTGACATGTGGGTTATAGGGGAATGGGTCTGGGTGGGATGGTCCAAGTGTCATTGTGGACTTGTTGGGCCAAAGGGCCTGTTTCCACACTGTAGGGATTCTAATTGGCTGTTCCTCAAGTTTACTCTTTCCTATCCCTGTTCCTTCTGCTCTCATAAGACCCCTGGGCAACTAGAGAAGGACAATAATTTACATTTCTATCTTCTTGCTGTACTGAAGAGTCCTGAAACTCCATTTCTGCCCCCTCAAATGCTGCAGGACTTGCTGAGTATTTCCTGCATTTTTGCCTTTAACTTCAGATTTCCAGCATCCCCAATATTTGGTTTCTGTACACGATCCGAAACTCTGACTGTGTTGTGATCTCCCTGGCCTAAGGATGCTTTTGACTCCCCAAAACACAATTATCCCAGCTTTCAGAGCAGTCCTCTTGGCTCCAACCGGTAATAAAGACTTTTTATATGTGTTAACTCCCTCTTGTTTAATGATTTATTTGCTTTGAACTTGATTCAGTGAAACAGGAGAGATCCCCACTGATCCTTCAAGTTAGCAAACAAAAGCTTGACACCATCCAGGACGAAGCAGCCTCCGCTTGATTGGCACTACATCCGCAAACACCCAGTCCCTCCACCAGTGACACTCTGGGCAGCAAGTTGTATTGTCTACAAGATGCACTGCAGGAATTCACCAAAGATCCTCAGGCAGCACCTTCCAAACCCACGACCCTTCCATCTAGAAGGACAAGGGCAGCAGATACATGGGAACGCCACCCCCTGCGAGTTCCCCTCTAAGCTACTTACCATCCTGACTTGGAAATATATCGCCGTTCCTTCACTGTCGCTGGGTCAAAATCCTGGAATTCCCTCCCAAACAGCAGCTCACAGCACATGGACTGCAGTGGTTCAAGAAGGCAGCTTACCCCCACCTTCTTGAGGTGGTTGAGAGGTTGAGTAGATTAGGATTATTTACATTAGAAAGACGGAGGTTGAGGGGGGACCTGACTGAGGTCTGCAAAATCATGAGGGTTATAGACAGGGTGGATAGCAAGAAGCTTTTTCCCAGAGTTGGGGACTCAATTACTAGGGGTCATGATTTCAAGGTGAGAGGGGAAAAGTTTAAAGGAGATATGCATGGAAAGTTCTTTACGCAGAGGGTGGTGGGTGCCTGGAATGCGTTGCCAGTGAAGGTGGTAGAGGCGGGCACGATAGCATCATTTAAGATGTATCTAGACAGATACATGAATGGGCAGGGAGCGGAGGGATACAGATCCTTGGAAAATAGGCGACAGGTTTAGATAGAGGATCTGGATCGGCGCAGGCTTGGAGGGCCGAAGGGCCTGTTCCTGTGCTGTAATCTTCTTTGTTCTCAAGGGGGCAACTAGGGATGGACAATAAATGCTGGGCCCAGCCAGCAAGTCCTGTGCTGGGACTTAAACCCAGGCTCTACCCCAATCCAGAGACAGGGACAATATCCACCGCAGAATACAAGCTCCTTTGGTAAGTAAGTTATCAATGTTAAATCGAACTGTATTTCAGGAGCTATTGTGGAGCGATATTGAACAAGAGAGGGAGATGAATAGATTCTCGATGATGGCATTCCCACCTTGCAAAGAATCTTTGATGCGTCGTCTGAAGCAGGAGGAACCAGCCGGCAGGTAAAATGACTTGGCTTCTCGGAGATGTGACCAAATACACAGCTGTTTAGGTGAGACTGAATTCAGAGCTTGGAATGTGCAGGAACTCAGGACAAAGCGCCTTATCACTTGCCCCTGGATACAGTGCTCTACAAACCATTTGAACAGCATAAAAATATATAGACACAATGTTTGGCGTGAAAAAATTGGTTTATTTTCCCACTTGGCTTTGTTTTTATAAATCATATTTATATTCTTTGCATGACGTGATTAATACTCCATTGTCATGATTGCAGAGTGATGCACTGGGATTTTGTCTTTTATCACTGCAAAATTCAGTGTGAAATGTTTATAATTTTAAGGAGAAAAGGCAAGCTCAGTGAAAGTGATAGGAGCAGGAGAGAGAAGTGGTAAACGAATGAGAGAGAGAGCGAGAGAAAGAGAAACAGGGAGCAAGAAAGGGGGAGATTAAAAGCACCAGAGACAAAAAATAACAAGAGTATGTGAATATGAGAGCGGGACAAAGAGCGAGAGAGACAGAGGGCAAGAGGGAGAGTGAGAGAGATAAAGAATGACAGAAACAGAATGGGAGACTTAAGAGAAAGAGGAAGGGAGAGAAAGAGAGAGACAGAAACAAAGAATGACAGAAAGAACGAGGGAGACAAGAGAGAGATTGGCAAAGACGAAGAATGACAGCTTGAGAGAGGGAAAGGGCACAGCTTTTCTTATTTTGGGATTGAGTGTCATAGTGAATGTGCTAACTGTTGACTAACAGACTAGTCCCACTGCTGAGAAAATGTGACCAATCGCGCACCTTGTTAAGAGCTGACTGGCGAGCTTTGGCCAATTTCCTGGCCTATCAAGGAGCTTGACGCTGGCGTCCTGAGTCGCCAGAAGCTGCCGGCCAATCAGATGCTGGCAACTTCCAGGTTGTCAAGGAGCTTCTCCTCAGTACAGGGAGAGAGAGAGAGAGAGGGAGGGGTTTGAGGGCGGGGTGGGGTCAGAGGCAAGGGCAGGGGAATGGCTTCCAGAGACTAACCTCTGCCACCCCTCAACATCTGTGTCACAGACTGGTACAATTGAAGATGCCTCACCCCCTCCACCCACCATCACCACCACCAAAGGCAGGTCACCGTGGTTACTCAGTCAGGAAACCAGCTACCTTTCTTGACTGCCAGAAAGAAAGGTGGTGAGTTGAGGCCTTAATGCGTCCATTAATTGACCACATCATGGCCTTAATAGCTGGCGGGAGATGGCCCCCCATGGACCTTCTCATCCAGAACTTAATTAATGAGGTGGCAGGACAGGGGCTGGTATCCCTAAAGGGCCGACCCGCTCAACTGTTTCCCCTCCTTGTCACTTCCGAGGTGGGGATTTCATACAAAGGGTGGGAGAAAGAAAGAGACAGAGTGAGTGCAGGAGAGAGACAGTGATCGCAAGAAAGAGTGGGAGTGGCGAAGAGAGAGACACAGATGTGAGCGAGAGAGGCAAAAAGCAGTTGGGAAAGAGATTAGGATCAGAGACCAAGAAAAATCATTGAATTTCCATCCCTGTTGTGTCAACCTTACAAGCAGCGGGAAAACTCCATTGTGGTTCTGGAAGGGAGAGGGATAGATGCGAAGAAGTGAGGGAGTTGGGTTGGAATGGTTGAGGCCCCATCAAGCACAATGAGAGGATCTTCCAAGAAGGAAGCTGGAAGCGTTGACATAGAAGGTCGAACCATTAGAACTGATGCAGCAAGGGCAGAGAAACTAGGAATGAAGTCTCAACAGGAAGTAGAGATTGGTGGGAGGAAGCATAATCACCAAATTTGTGGGAGTTTGAAATAACAATGGAAAATGCTGGGAATACCAGACAGATGAGGCAGAGTCTGTGGAGAGAGAGAAACAGAGTTAATGTTTCCAGTCAATGGCCTTTTGTTAATTATAGAGTCATAGAGCTGTACAGCACAAAGATACACCGTTCGGTCCAACTTGTCCATGCCGACCAGATATCCTAAATTAATCTAGTCCCATTTGCCACCATTTGGCCCATATCCCTCTAAACCCTACCCTATTCATATACCCATCCAGATGCCTTTTAAATGTTGTAACTGTACCAGCCTCCACCACTTCCTCTGGCAGCTCATTCCATACACACTCCACCCTCTGTGTGAAAAAGCTGCCCCTGAGGTCCCTTTTAAATCTTTCCTCTCTCACCTTATACCTCTGCCCTCTAGTTTTGGACTCCACCACCCTGGGGAAAAGACCTTGACTATTCACCCTATCCATGCCCCTTGTGATTTTATAAGCCTCTGTAAGGTCACCCCTCAGCCTCAAACACTCCAAGGAAAATAGCCCCAGCCTATTCAGCCTCTCCCTATAGATCAAACCCTGCAACCCCAGCAACATCCTTGTAAATCTTTTCTGAACCCTTTCAAGTTTAACAACATCTTTCCTATAGCAAGGAGACCAGGATGGAACACAGTATTCCAAAAGTGGCCAAACCAATGTCCTGTTCTCTGATATAGTGGGAACTGCAGATGCTGGAGAATCTGAGATAACAAGGTGTAGAGCTGGATGAACACAGCTGGCCAAGCAGCATCATAGGAGCAGGAAGGCTGACATTTAGGGCCTAGACTCTTCTTCAGAAATGGGGGTGGGGAAGGAGGTTCTGAAATAAATAGGGAGAGAGGGGGAGGCGGATAGAAGATGGATAGAGGAGAAGATAGGTGGAGAGGAGACAGACAGGTCAAAGAGGCGGGGATGGAGCCAGTAAAGGTGAGTGTAGGTGGGGAGTTAGGGAGGGGATAGGTCAGTCCAGGGAGGACGGACAGGTCAAGGGGGTGGGATGAGACTAGTAAGTAGGAGATGGGGGTGGGGCTTGAGGTGGGAGGAGGGGATAGGTGGGAGGAAGGACAGGTTAGGGAGGCGGGGACGAGCTGGGCTGGTTTTGGGATGCGGTAGGGGGAGGGGAGATTTTGAAGCTTGTGAAATCCACATTGATACCATTGGGCTGTAGGGTTCCCAAGCGGAATATGAGTTGCTGTTCCTGCAACCTTTGGGTGGCATCGTTGTGGCACTGCAGGAGGCCCAGGATAGACATGTCGTCTGAGGAATGGGAGGGGGAGTTGAAATGGCTCGCGACTGGGAGGTGCAGTTGTTTATTGCGAACCAAGCATAGGTGTTCTGCAAAGCGGTCCCCAAGCCTCCGCTTGGTTTCCCCGATGTAGAGGAGGCCACAACGGGAACAGCGGATGCAGTATACCACATTAGCAGATGTGCAGGTGAACATCTGCTTGATGTGGAAAGTCTATTTGGGACCTGGGATGGGGGTGAGGGGGGAGGTGTAGGGGCAGGTGTAGCACTTCCTGTGGTTGCAGGGAAAAGTGCCAGGTGTGGTGGGGCTGGAGGGGAGTGTGGAGCGGACAAGGGAGTCCTGGAGAGAGTGGTCCCTCCGGAAAGCAGATAAGGGTGGGAAGGGAAAAATGTCTTTAGTGGTGGGATCGGATTGCAGATGGTGGAAGTGTCGGAGGATGATGCGTTGGATCCCCCCGGAGGTTGGTGGGGTGGTACGTGAGGACGAGGGGGATTCTGTTTTGGTTGTTACTGCGGGGAGGGGGTGTGAGGGATGAGTTGCGGGAAATGCGGGAGACACGGTCAAGGGCGTTCTCGACCACTGAGGCGGGTAAGTTGCGGTCCTTGAAAAACGAGGACATCTGAGATGTACGGGAGTGGAATGCTTCATCCTGGGAGCAGATGCGGCGGAGGCGAAGGAATTGGGAATAGGGGATGGCATTTTTGCAGGAAGGTGGGTGGGAGGAGGTGGACTTGAAATGGTATCGGTTGCATCCCAAAACCAGCACAGCTCGTCCCCACCTCCCTAACCTGTCCTTCCTCCCACCTATCCCCTCCTCCCACCTCAAGCTCCACTCCCACCTCCTACCTACCAGCCTCATCCCCGCCTCCTTGACCTGTCCGTCCTCTCTGGACTGATCTATCCCCTCCCTAACTCCCCACCTACACTCACCTTTACTGGCTCCATCCCCGCGTCTTTGTCCTGTCTGTCTCCTCTCCACCTATCTTCTCCTCTATCCATCTTCTATCCGCCTCCCCCTCTCTCCCTATTTATTTCAGAACCTCCTTCCCCTCTCCCATTTCTGAAGAAGAGTCTAGGCCCGAAACGTCAGCCTTCCTGCTCCTCTGATGCTGCTTGGCCTGCTGTGTTCATCCAGCTCTACACCTTGTTATCTCCTGTTCTCCGATGTTGGCCAGAATCTTACACAGGGACTCCGCCATTGATGGAAACATGGAGCCTGATGTGCTGGCTTTAGATTATAAATCCGACATTAGTTCCCTGTAATAGAGGAGAGAGCCTTTCTTGAAAAGAAGAGCTTATTAAAGGCCAATTCAGCCAATTAAGAAGCCAATCAACTCGGATATTATGAGATAGCAAGAGCTGCAGATGCAGAGCTGCAGAGACAGAGATAACACAGTGTGGAGCTAGAGGAACACAGCAGGCCAGGCAACATCAGAGGAGCAGGAAAGTTGATGTTTCAGATCGGGACCCTTCTTCACAAAAAAAATTTTCTGAAGAAGGGTCCCGACCTGAAACGTCAGCTTTCCTGCTCCTCTGATGCTGCCTGGCCTACTGTGTTCCTCCAGCTCCACACACTTTCACTCGGATAGTATGCTGCCTTTGCTGTATTGTAGTCGGCAGTTTTGGGGCAGAGGGCGGCAAGATGTGCAGACTGCTTTGACTCAACTCTGGTGAAAAAGTGGGAAGGCAGGTAAAGATGGAAAACTCCCCTTTAGTGGGTGCCATGTCCTACTCCCTCCCTCACACCTGCACCACCGAGATGGTACACAACCTCCGCCCCCCACCGACAACCCCCCCCCCAACAACATTCGCCAACCCTACTGCCCACCCCTCTTCCCATGTTGCCTCTAGGCCCAATCACTGACCACCGTCCCGCTCCCTCCCCAGCCTGACCAATCCAAGTCCAGATTCCATGCCACCATCTTTGTGGGAGCCACTTGCAGGTCCTGAGTGAGCTCCAGCACTATCCAATAAACGCTCAAGAGCTGCCAGTCAATCTGATTGGCTCTCGAAGATGGAAGCTCCTGGAGACAGTGCCTGACTGAGTTCCACAAACAAACTAACCCTCCCTGGCACAGGGCTGGCAATGAGATAGCCCACAACCGCCCCCACCTCCCCGAAATCTGGCATTGTTGGTCTTAGAGCAGAGAAGATCGAAGTGGGAGACACCTGACTGAGGTGTACAAAGTTCTGAGGGGAATGGACAGGATAGGTAGGAAGAAACCTTTCTTATTAGTTGAGTGGTCAATAACCACAGGGGACACAGTTTTCAGATAAGGAGCAGGTGGTTTAGAGGGCATTTGAGGAAGAATTTTTTTTACCCAGATGGTGGGGGATATCTGAGTAAGCCTAAAAGGGTAGTCAAGGCAACAACCATCGTGACATTTAGGAAGTATTTAGATAATTACTTGAAGCACATTAGCATACAGGGCATGGGAAATGCGACTAGAATCCTGGTGACCGGTACAACACGATGGGCCGAACAACCACCTTCTGTGCTGTGACTATAAATTCAGGCCATCAATTTCTTTCTCCTTCTGGGCCCTGCTGAGTATTTCCAACAATTCCTGTTTTTGTTTTGTAGTTTCAGATTCTCAGCATCTCCATCTTGTATCACTACAGATTTATCCCATCATCCTCATTCATCTCAAACTTCCACCTCACCTTTTCTCTTCCAAAATCTGAGCCAACTAAATGCCGTGTTCTGACCCACCTTAACCTATTGGCCGTCTCAACCTTGGCACTGTTTTAGAATTTATTCAGGGAACATGGGCTTTGCTGCCGAGGCCACCACTTTGTTCCATCCCTCTTGAACTGGCTGGTTTGCACAGCCATCTCGGAGGGCTGTGGGTCTGGAGTCACGTGTAGGCCAGACCGGGTAAGGGCAGCAGGTTTCCGTCCCTAAAGGACATTAGTGACCCAGATTGGTTTTTGCAACAACTGGCAATAGTTTCATGGATTTCCATTACTAAGACTAGCTTTCAATTCTGGATTCATTGAGAGAATTTAGTTACCTTGGTGGGATTTGAACCAATGATTCATTAACCTGGATCAGTTAAGACTCTATTCACTGGAGTTTAGAGGAATCGGGGTGATTTCATAGAAACCTGTAAAATTCTAAATGGACAAGACAGGGCAGATACAGGAAGGATGTTCCCAAAGGTGGGAGATTCCACACCCAGGCATTTTAAGGATAAGGAGTAGGCCATTTAGGACTGAGATGAGGACGAATTTCTTCTCCCAGAGAGTTGGGAGCCTGTGTAATTCTCTGCTGCAGAAAGCGGTTGAGGCCAAAACATTGAATGTTTTCAAGGAGGAGTTAGATCTAGGTTTTAGGGCTAAAGAGATCAAAGGAGAGAAAGTGTGAACAGGGGACTGAGTTGGATGATCAGCTATGATCATGTTGAAGCAGGCTGATTGGCCTACTCCTGCTTCTATTGGCTACGTTTCTGTGTTAACCTGGGACTCTGGATTACTCATCCTGTGACATTGCTATAACGCTACTTTCCCCTCATAGATAATGTGTGAATTTGAAACTTGAGTCTTCACCGAAGTGTCTGAAGGAAAACCAAGTAACGATCTGCATTTATTTACCCTCCATCCAGGTTTGAATCTTGGCCAATCAGTAGCTCGATGGAGAATGAGGACAGCAGTCCAGGTATTTGTCCTTTGCTCTCAATGCTTTGAGGATAAGTGTGAATCGGTTGGGCTGAATGGCCTACTCCTGGGCTGTAAATTTGGTATAACTCGACACAGCAATTTGTATAAATGCGAGAGAGACTCTGGATATTTGATCAAAAATGAAGATTGAAGTGGGGAGCTTCTGTTGCCAAATACCACATGTGAACCAAGGCTATGGATGCAATAACAGAAAATATGGACCATCTTTCAAAATACAGTCAACACGAGGGGTGGGGCAGACACAGTTAGTGAAAGGACATTTTAAAGAATTCCTTCCAGATTCTTTTCCACCCGTAATCCACGTTTCTTTTGAGCTATGCGACCTTTCATCAGGTTAGACATCTTCAGCTCAGACCCTACTTTTACACCTACCTGGAAATGAATGTGAACAGCACTGTGGATGTAACCACACCACCTGAACTGGAGTGGATCGAGAAAGCAGATCGCCACCACCTTTTCAAGGCAATGGATACTAGCTTAAAAGGACAAAAGGACAAAGCTAAAAAGAACCTGACCTGTACCGAACTGAACTCTATTGCGCCGAGACAGCAAAGCAGCCCCATACTATTGCGTTTCATCCTCATTTTCAAATACCTCAAACCCTCCTCATCTCCATTCTCCTTTAGATTCATAGAGATGTACAACACAGAAACTGACCCTTCAGTCCAACTCATGCATGCCGACCAGATATCCTAACTTAATCTTTCTGAAGAAGGGTCCAGACCCGAAATGTCAGCTTTCATGCTCCTCTGATGCTGCTTGGCCTGCTGTGTTCATCCAGCTCTACACCTTGTTATCTCAGATTCTCTAGCATCGGCAGTTCCTACTATCTCTAAATTAATCCAGTCCCATTTGCCAGCATTTGGCCCTTATCCCTCTAAACCCTTCCTATTCATGTCCCCATCCAGATGCCTTTTAAATGTTGTAATTGTACCAGCCTCCACCACTTCCTTTGGCAGCTCATTCCATACACGCACCACTCTCTGTGTGAAAAAGTTGCCCCTCAGATCCCTTATAAATCTTTCCCCTCTTGCCTTAAACCTATGTCCCTCTAGTTTTTGACTCCCCTACCATGGGGAAAAGACCTTGTCTATTCACCCTATCCATGCCCCTCATGATTTTATAAACATCTAAAAGGTCACCCCTCAGCCTCCAATACTCCAGGGAAAATAGCCCCAGCTTATTCAGCCTCTCCCTATGGCTCAAACCCTCCAACCCCAGCAACATGCTTGTAAATCTTTTTTTCTGAACCCTTTCAAGTTTCACGACATCTGTGATTCAACCAATTTACTTGCATGACTTCAAACATCTTGGACCTTTACAGAAACGAACACAGAAATTGCTGGAGAATCTCAGCAGGTCTGTCAGCATCTATGGAGAGAAAGCAGAGTTAAAGTTTTGGGTCCAGTGACCCTTCTTCTGAACTTTAGAGTACCACAGTAGACACATGGGGGTTTGGTTAGCTCAGTTAGATTGCTGGTTTGTAAACCAGTGTGTTGCCATAAGCATGGGGTCAATTCCTACATTGCCCAATGTTACCATGAAAATATCAACCTCATTCCTTATCTGAGGCACGCTGACCCTTGGGCTAAACACTCCACCAGATGTCCGTCCCTCTTCCTAATGAGAGAGTGGGACTGTGGTGGCTATGTTTTACCTTTATTGCACAGGTAGTCACAGCTAGAAGCAGCATGCCTACCCTCCATCTCGAATTCTCGCTCTTAGTGTCAGGAGTCAATCAAACTTGACTTATTTAGCTCTACTCACATACCGTAGCAATCAAGCAGTGTACAAGGATCTGTGATCAGACAAGCTTAATCAAACATGACGATGCCTTGGGCTGGTTTTACTTTATTAAAGGCGCTATATAAATGCAAAGTCTTTCCTTTCCAGATGAAGGTCACTTGCTCAGCCTATCCGTCGCTCCCAGTTTGTTTGGGGCCAGATTTCACCCACCGTCAGAAGATCCCAGCCGTGTGGCCGTCAGTGATCAAGACAACAGAAAGGAAAAGAGGTAATTCAGCTTTTACCTTCTTTCCCTGCAGATTCGTTCAGCTTCTGAATTTTGGGCAGATGATTAAAAAGAAAAAAGTAATCAAGCAAAAAGAACATTCAGGTGAACGCTGTACATTTCCCAGTGTTCCTGGCCTCATTATCAGTACCAAGTTTCTGTCTCAACCCTCTGCTTGTTTCAACACTGTTCACCTTTACAAGGTTCACTGTTTGACTGTGCCTTTCTGTCACTGATCCCCTCCAACTCCCTGCTGCTGCCCTCGTAATAGCTGGGCGGGGGTGCACTCTCCACTCGTGTAAGTCCCGTTACTAAAGGGCGATATTTCCGACTTGGGAAGTCTGTGTTTGTTGTCTGAACTCGACTGTGTTCACAGGGACAAGATATGAAATCATTTCGAGTCACTGATATAGCAGCTAAAGTACACTGGCCTTCCACTGTACGGTGACTGGATAATGAGGGGGCACAGAGATTGGGAAGGGAGGAAAGGGGGGGAGTGGAGTGGAGCGATGAAGGGGAGCTGAGGCAGAGTGGGGAGGGGGAGTAATGAGGGGGGAGGGCTGAGAGAGAGTGGTGAGGGGGCGTAGCGAGGGGGAGGTGAGGGAGAGTTGTGAACGGGGAGGTGAGGGGGAGGGGTGGGGGGCATAGCGAAGGGG
>NC_063368.1:8726875-8729013 GCF_021869965.1 Rhincodon typus
ATGGGGGGGTGAGGGGAGTGGTGAGGGGACATGGCGAGAGGGAGGTGAGAGAGAGTTGTGAATAGGGGGTTGAGGGGAGTGGTGAGGGGGGTAGTGAGGGGACATAGCGAGGGGGAGGTGAGGGAGAGTTGTGAACGTGGAGGTGAAGGGGAGTGGTGAGGGGACATGGTGAGGGGGAGGTGAGGGAGAGTTGTGAACGTGGAGGTGAAGGGGAGTGGTGAGGGGACATGGCGAGGGGGAGGTGAGGGAGAGTTGTGAACGCGAAGGTGAAGGGGAGTGGTGAGGGGACATGGCGAGGGGGAGGTGAGGGAGAGTTGTGAACGCGAAGGTGAAGGGGAGTGGTGAGGGGACATGGCGAGGGGGAGGTGAGGGAGAGTTGTGAACGCGAAGGTGAAGGGGAGTGGTGAGGGGACATGGCGAAGGGGAGGTGAGGGAGAGTTGTGAACGTGAAGGTGAAGGGGAGTGGTGAGGGGACATGGCGAGGGGGAGGTGAGGGAGAGTTGTGAACGCGAAGGTGAAGGGGAGTGGTGAGGGGACATGGCGAGGGGGAGGTGAGGGAGAGTTGTGAACGCGAAGGTGAAGGGGAGTGGTGAGGGGACATGGCGAAGGGGAGGTGAGGGAGAGTTGTGAACGTGAAGGTGAAGGGGAGTGGTGAGGGGACATGGCGAGGGGGAGGGGAGGGAGAGTTGTGAACACGGAGGTGAAGGGGAGGGGTGAGGGGAGTGGGGAGGGGACATGGCAAGGGGGAGGTGAGGGAGAGTTGTGAATGGGGAGGTGAAGGGGAGGGGTGTGGTGAATGAAGAGGTGAGTAGGTGAGGGGTCTGTGGTGATTCGAGCAGATAGTGAGGTGGTGAATAGTGATAGTTTGGGCAATGATGAGGAGGGAGGTGAGGGGAATGGCGAGGGGATCAGAGAGCGGGGCACTGGGTGAGTCGTGCAGACTGCAATGGAGTTCCAGCCTCCAACTGTTGTGTGCTGTGGGCATACAGGGATAACCAGACCCAGGCCAGTGTGTCATCAGGAGATACTCTGTTAAATTACACCATCTCCTGCTCTGTCTCTTCTTAACATACTTTGAGAGTTTCTTCAACATTGAAGGCACTGTGTAAATACTCAGTCTACCATGGCCCTGGTTGTTTTTGGTACTTGGGAGGACCTTATTTACACAAATGGTCTTTTCCTCCTCTCTTTGTTAAGATCCTTGACTCTAAACTGCTTTTCCTGAATGTTCTGACTCTCATTATGTGAAATATCACAAGGTTCAGCTGGAATCACCTACTTTTACCACCTGTCATCACATGAGGGCCTTTATAAATCCATGTTGTTGTTGACACGCTGTTCAGCTAGTCGGGGCTTCACAATTGTGCCTCACCTCTGTCCTACAGCAACATCCACTTTTCCAGTAGAGGTCACTGGAGAGCAACACAATGCAGGGGGAGTTTGTTAGAGCTGGTTCCTTAGCCTGACGAACGAGGCCAGGAGGTTATACAGACCTCCAACTGAGTAGCAATACTTCAACAATTCCCATTCCAAACACTTCCTGTGCACCATATCATTCTCTATTTCCCTTCCATGCTCAGCTGGGCTGGGGAGCAAGTCTTCTCCCATGCCAGCAAGTCTTCTCCCATGCCAGCAACAGCTATCCTCTGTATCAGAGGTTTCTAAGGGAGCCCTTCCCTCCCTATCACCCTCTCTCCCTCCCTCTGGGATCAGTTTCCTCAGCTGCACTGTATTTCAAATGCCAACACCAAACAGAGCTTCCACCAACCAAGACACGAGGGCTGTCCTAAAGCTAACTTGTTCTGCGGCATACTGAACAGAACTGGCATGTTACAGAGTCATTTAAGGCACAAAGGGTGGCCATTTGGCCCACTGAGTCCATGCAGAGCAATCCCATCCGGTCCACTCCCCGTAGCCCCTGTAAGTTTATATTCTGTGTGTGTTTGCGCATGGGTGTGTATCTGTGTGTGTGTACACCTGTGTGTGCGTGTGTGTCTGCCTGTGTGTGTGCCTGTGAGTGTCCATGTGTGTATGTGTGCGTGTGCACGTTTGTGTATGCATATATGTGTGTGTGCATGCATGTATGTTACCATATACGAGATGGTGCATGTGTATTTGTGTGTGTGTGTGTGTCTGTG
>NC_063368.1:8729113-8772733 GCF_021869965.1 Rhincodon typus
GTGGTGTGTGTGTGTGTGTGTGTCTGTGGTGTGTGTGTGTGTGTGTGTCTGTGGTGTGTGTGTGTGTCTGTGGTGTGTGTGTGTCTGTGGTGTGTGTGTGTGTGTCTGTGGTGTGTGTCTGTGTCTGTGGTGTGTGTGTGTGTCTGTGGTGTGTGTGTGTTTCTGTGGGGTGTGTGTGTCTGTGGTGTGTGTGTGTCTGTGTGTCTGTGGTGTGTGTGTGTGTTTCTGTGGGGTGTGTGTGTGTGTGTCTGTGGTGTGTGTGTGTGTTTCTGTGGGGTGTGTGTGTGTGTGTGTTAACATCAAATAGTCCCAAAGTCCCAAATTTTCCATTCCATAGCACTCCTGTGAAATGCCAATGAATGTTTCTCCTTTGCTGAAGGTGCTATAGAAACGCAAATTGTTCTTGTTGCCACAGGATGCATATTCTCTCCCTATCACTGCCTGATCTCACCAACACAATGAACAGCATCAAACACGACCGTGATGATGCCTTCACCCCTGGGCCCAATGAATCTGCTACCCTCACCCAGGAGAGCTCCGAGCTGGACAAGGTAGGACCGTGGGATCAGGTATCTAGCGGTATGTCGGAATCTGGTCCCACCAGGCTGACTCGCCTTTCCGTTAGGGATTGTTTCTCTGTGCGCCAGTTATCTCAAACCCTGCTGCCCTTCTTGGATCTTTTAAATCAAGATGCATCAGTGAGGGGCCCAAATGCACTGTGACATCCCAGTGTTTTTGACTGAAGGGCCCCTATCGAAATGGATACATGAACACACAAGGTCCCCCTAAATTATAGTGTCGCTTAATAGACATTGGATGAAAATGCTGTACGCAATGAGTATTTCAGTAATGCTTTAGAATAAGTCAGCCATGCCTCTGTTTTTAATACTCCTGCTTCTAGGGGTTAGGAGGTTCTAGATTGAAGGTAGGCCAACAGGAGGCTGGAAGAACACAGCAGGCCAGGCAGCATCTGGAGGAAAGGAGAAGTCAACATTTCGGGTATTACCCTTCTTCAGGACTGTGCTGAAGAAGAGTAATACCCAACACGTTGACTGCACCTTTCCTCTAGATGCTGCCTGGCCTGCTGTGTTCTTCCAGCCTCCTGTTGGCCTACCTTGGATTCCAAAACATCTACAGCTTTTTTTTGTCTCTAACCAGGTTCTAGATCCATGTCTCACTCCAAGTCTTGAGTCAAAGGCAAGGTTGATGCCAAAGAAGTATTTTGTTGGCTGTGAAAGCGCTTTGACGCATCGAATGATTTGCAAAAAGTCGCTTTTATAGCCAACAAACCACTTCTGAAGTGTTGTGGCTGTAGCATTGTGAGAATTGGGGAGTCAGTGGCATAGTGGCATGTGACTGGGCTAGTTGTTTACACCTGTGCTAATGCTCTGGGGACAGGGGCTTGAATCCCACCGGAGCGGATTGTAATTTCAATAAAAATGCCGCACAAAAATGGCAACCAGGTAGCCGTTGTTAATTGTCTGGAGAATTGAAGGTCGGAGGAGAGGTTGGAGATGCTGGGGTTGTTTTCCTTGGAATAGAGAAAGTTGAGGTGTGACATGATTGAGGTGTACAAAATTGTGAGGAGTAGAGAGAGAGAGAGCACGTAGACAGGAGGAACCTGTTTCCCTTGGCATAGCGTTCAAAACTCAGGGATCACAGACAAATGACAGAAGGATAGAGGGGGATACGGGGCAAAACCTTTTTACACAGAGGGTGGTGGGTGTCTGGAATTTGCTGCCTGATCTGCACCTTAAGTGCTGAAAGCTGCAGGGCTACGGGCCGCAAAATGGGATTAGAAAGGGCATCCGGTTGTCTTTGGGTCAGCATGGACAAGATGGACCAAATGGACCCCCCCTTCTCTGCCGAATCATTTCTATGGCTGTATGGTCATAAAAACCCATCTGGTTCACCCTTTTAGAGAAGGATGATAACAATGTCATTAACTCAGATATGGCCCTAACGAGCCTCTCAGGTAAAATATTACTGTACCTGGATTTCTAGAAGGTGTTCTATTGGGTACCACACCATAGGTTGCTATATAAAACAAGGGCTCATGGTGTTGGGGATGGAGAGAGAATTTGTTGGCTAATAGGAAGCAGTGGGTGGGCATAAATGGGTTACATTAATTTTTGTGCAATCCTCTTCAAAACATGATCGCAGAAGATGAGACTGAAGGGGATAAGTGCTTGAAGACCGGCCTGGGCTAGATGGGCTGAAGGGTCTCTTTCGGTGCTGAGAGTCTCTATATTCAGGTTCGTAACACGTGGTGAGTGGTGTACCATAGGGATCATTGTTGGGAGCCTCCATTTTCACAATTTTTATCAATAATGTGGTTGAAACAACCAAATGCATGGTAGCGAAGTGTACTGATGTTGCAGAAGAAAGTGAAGAGGACATAAGTAGACATGCGAAGGGATATAGATAGGTTCAGTGAGCGGGCAGTGATTTGAATGGTGCACGATAATGTGGGAAATTCACGTTAACCAACATTGATGTAATGGTCAAGAAAGCACACAACGCCTCTTCTTCCTCAGGAGGCTATGGAAATTCGGTGTGTCCATAAGGACCCTCACCAACTTTTACAGATGCACCACAGAAAGTATTCTATCTGGATGCATCACGACTTGGTCCGACAACTGCTCTGCCCAGGACCGTAAGAAACTACAGAGAGTTGTGAAAGCAGCCCAGACCATCACACAAGCCAACCTTCCATCCATCCATTTACATTTCTTGTTGCTATAGAAAGGCTGCAAACATCATCAAAGACCCATCCCTCCCTGGTTATAATCTCTTCCAACCTCTTCCGTTGGGCAGAAGATACAAAAGCATAAACACATGGACCAACAGATTCAAGAACAGCTTCTTCCCTGCTGTTATCAGACTTCCGAATGGACCTCTCAAATTTCAAATCTAATGTTGATCTCGCTCTTTGTGCACCTTCTCTGCAGCTGTAACTTTGTATTCCTCCTTTGTGTTCTATAACCTTTGTATGTTATGATCTGTCTGTACTGCACGCAAAACAAAACTTTTCCCTGGACCTAGGTATATATGACAATAATAAATTAAATCCGATCGAATCAAACTAAATGTCCACTTGGGCAAAATAAAATTTAAAAAAGCAACAATAGAAGTGAACTTAACAAACCTCTAAGGTACACTCCCTAAATCACTGCACATTGCTACTCCTAGACCTGAAATTTTTTTTGCAAAAAATAGTTTATTCACAAAAAAATCTTTATATACATACATAGTTATTGGAGCATTTCTGTACTGTCTTTACACGTGTCACAAACGTTGGAAATTTGGCATTCCCTGCAGTTGTGTTAAAAAAAACCAAGGCATTTCCTTCTTATACAGGACAATATCATAGAATCATAGAATCCCTACAGTGTGGAAACAGGCCCTTTGGCCCAACAAGTCCACACTGACCCTTGGAGCACCCCACCCAGACCCATACCCCTATAACTCACCTAATCTACACAGCCCTGAACACTACGGGAAATTTAGCACGGCCAATCCACCCTAACCTGCACATCTTTGGTCTGTGGGAGGAAACCAGAGAAAACTCCACACAGACAGTCGCTCAAGGCTGGAATCGAACCTGGGTCCCTGGTGCTGTGAGGCAGCAGTGCTAACTATTTGAGGAACAGGGAGGGTCTGATAACTGAATGGACCCCCATTTACCTTCAGCAGAAAGACCTCAGACGTGGTCTTTCCCCCATTGTGCCTTGGCAGTGGCTGCCCCAGGCTTTAGTGCGTCCCTCAGCACGTCGTTGCGGACCTTGGAATGTACCAGTACTCTTAGGTCTGAATTTTTTTTTATTTCAAAAGTACGCTTTATTCATGAAAAGTATCTTTTGTCCATACATTGTCACAAATGCAGTTCGGTTCTGTACAGTAGCGTATCAAGGAAACAAACAAACATTGGAGTTTGACTCTATCCAAACAAACGAAAGGCGCCTCTTACTTGAACCTGACTATATTTGCATGTATTTGAGGCACTGGGAGGATCTGATAACTGAATGTACACCCATATAAATTTGGCAGAAAGACCTCAGACGTGGTCTTTCCCCACTGGGCCATGGCAGTAGCTGTCCCAGGGTTTAGTGCGTTCCTCAGTCCTGGACATGGGACTCCTAGACCTGAGCAGGAGGAAATCATTGAGTCCCTCAAGCCTGCTACACCATCCACATCGGCTTTGATCATGGCGGATCTCCACCTTCGTGCCACTGACCCATCATGGTTTACCAAGATGCATTATTGCTGCCAGCATTACTATTGTGTTGATTCTGGTTGGGTTCTCGCAGAGAAATCCTACCCCAAGGCCATTCACAAGACCCACACCCCCACCCCAAGGTGCTTATTGGACCGTATGTGTTGACAGAAGGGGGGAAGAAAAAAGTTCAGATTGGGCTGCATTGAAGCCCAGAGGTAAAAGGGTAAAGTTCCGACCCCTGAACCGACTCAATCCTGAAGGTCAGAAGTCACACGATGCCTGGTTATAGTCCAGCGGTCTGTTTGAAATCACAAGCTTTTGGAGCGCTGCTCCTTCGTCAAGTGAAGTGGCTGCTATAACCTGGTGTCGTGTAACTTCTGACTTTGTCCACCTCAGTCCCAACCTCTACATCAATCCTCAAGTGCATTTGAATCTTTTTCCCAGCTGGAAGATGAGACAAGGCACAGAATACCGCGGCGCAACTGTACCAGGAAGGGCGCGCAGTGGAACGTCAGGAAGAGCTGTGCGGCAGATCCCCTCGGAAATCAGCAGAATGAAGAAGGTGAGTAAGAACAGATAAAGGGACAGCTCGGAGTGTGGTAGATGTGCGGCTGGCCATAGAGTCTAACAGGCTGTGTGGTATGGAAGGACGCCATTCCTGGTTTAGACTCCACACTGATGAAAGCATAATTCTCAGGCTCCCTCGAAGAAAGCTTTCGGAGATCCAGCCAGTGTACATCCTTCCAGCTGTAGTGGCCATCCCTTCAGCAGCCTAGATACCAAATTCTGTAATTCCATTCTTAAGCATTTCCATTTCTCCAACTCACTCACTCCCTTTAAAGACCCTCCTTAACCCAATCTCTTCGGCAAAGTCCTAATGTAGCTCTGTGTTAATTTCTGCTGTAATTGTAGAACTGTTTCAATGTTGAAAGGTGCTGTACAAATCTAAGCTGTGGTGGCCCAGTGGTTAGCACTGCTGCCTCACAGCACCAGGGACACAGGCTCAATCCCAGCCTTGGGTGCCTGTCTGTGTCGTCTCTCTGTGTGAATTTCCTCTGGTTTCCTCACACTGTCCAAAGACGGGCAGGTTAGGGTGGGTAGGCTGTGCTAAATTGCCCTGTCGTGTGCAGGTTAGGTGGGTTAGCCATGGGAAATACAGGGATGGGTAGGTCTGGCTGGGATGCTTTTCACAGGGATAATGTGTTCTCAATGGGCTGAATGGCCTGCTCCCACACTGTGTGAATTCTATGATTTACCCTGTGAGGCTTCTTCAGTAGTGGGCAGTTGGTCACCTCTTTTCCTCAGTGTTGTGACAGTTGGACCACACGTAGCGTTCCCCAGTCGAACCCTAACCCTAACCCTAGCTCCAATTTGATTTCAGACGTGAGACCGTTAAATCTTTCAACTCCCAGGTGAAAAGGGATAAACCAGGTCCCCTTGTTCATTGACCCATTCCCTTGGTCGCTTGTAAAAAGATTAATTATTAAATTAACCCTTCCCAGGTGAACCCAGTCTCAAATGAACTGATATGTTTAAAAGGGGTCAATTTCACTGGACTTCCTTAAATTAACCTAAGGCCATCGGAGTAGAAGTAGGCCATTCAGCCCATCAAGAATGCTCTGCTGTTAAAGGCGATTTTGGCTTATCTGATAATCCTCCACTCCACTTCCCTGCCTTTTCTCCGTAACTTTATTCCATTCTCTTGATTGTCAAGGGGATCAAAGGTTACGGGGAGAAGTGGGAATATGGGGGTTGAGAAACTTATCAGCCATGATTGAAAGGCGGAGCAGACTCGATGGGCTGAATGGCCTAATTTCTCCTCCTATGTCTTATGATCTTATAACCCTTGATTCCCTTCCTGATTAAAACTCTGTCTGTGTCAGCCTTGGGTGTAGTTAATGATCCCACTTCGACAGCCCTCTGCTCTAAAGAAGGTGGGGGAAGGGAGAATAGCACAGTACAGGTGAAACACAGGTTAGAAAAAATGGTGAGTCCAAAAAAGATCAGAGTAAATAAAAGAAATGTGGGTCAGTCTCTGAATCTGTCTTGAAGAGCAGGTACTGTTATGGTCTTCATTGGATGGCGCCATCGGGGTTGTTGTTGTTGGCAGTTGATACTTGGCTTTTCAGATTGTTGCAAATTCCGTTTGGTTAATGCCATTGATGATCGCTGAATTTCAGCATTGAGTGAGAGAGACACGAAGGGGCCTTCAGTTGGGGTGGCATAGTGGCTCAGTGGTTAGCCCTGCTGCCTCACAGTGCCAGGGACCTGGATTCAATTCCACCCTGGGGCGACTGCCTGTGTGGAGTTTGCACATTCTCCCAGTGTCTGTGTGGGTTTTCTCCAGGTGCTCCGGTTTCCTCCCACAGTCCATATCTGTGTGTGTTTCCTGCTCTGTTTAGACTAGGTGGATTGGCCGTGGTCAATTGCACATAGTGTCCAGGTAAAGCCACATTTTTTTGTGAACCCTTACAGTGTGGAAGCAGGCCATTCGGCCCATCGAGTCCACACCAACCCTCCAAGAGCATCCCACACAATTCCCTGCAATTCCCATGGCTAACCTACCTAGACGTCACATCCCTGGATATTACGGGCAATTTCCCCATGGCTAATCCACCCTAAACTGCACATCTGTGGACTGTGGGAGGAAACTGGAGCACCTGGAGGAAACTCACGCAGACACGGGGAGAATGTGCAAACTCCACACAGACAGTCACCCGAGGGTGGAATCGAACCCGGGTCCCTGGTGCTGTGAGGCAGTAGCGCTAACCACTGAGCCATCATGCCACCCAGCTAGACTTCCCCTCCCACTGCATCCCATGTTTTGTCACGGTCGTGCACTATGCAGTAACTCTTCTCTCACGCTGGTGTTGGCGTTCGGCCTTCCAGGTTATAGGAGGCTTGAGCGGGTCCTGGAAGATGAGGAGTCAATGCCTGACGGTTCGTTCTACATCCGGGTCAATTTGAACATCCTCGGCCATGTGGATAACTGCTCGCTGCAGGTGAAGTGCGACGAGATCTTGCACGTCCTGGACACCGGCCGACACACCAAATACGAGTGGCTTTGTGCCCGAGTTGACCCATTTACCAAGAAGGATCTGGAACATGGAACCATCCCCAGCTACAGCAGGTAGAGTGCGGGCTACTCAATAAAGACAACCATGTTGTGATAGGGAGAGGCGAGGGCAGATAAATAAAGGAAAAATATTGCAGATGCTGGAAGTCTGCAGAGAAAACGCTAGAAAAAATACACAGGTCTGGCAGCGTCTGAGGAGAGCACGAGCAGAGGTAACATTTCGAATTTGGTACGACGCTTCTTCCGAACAGTTCTGATGAAGTGTCACCGGACTCAATGTTTCTCTCCTCTCAGATGCTGCCAGATCTCCCGAGTGACTGGCCAACTTCAATCTGGCAGTGGGTTAGGTAGGTCGTTTTGATTGGATGCCCAGCCAGGCCATAGCTTGAGAATTAGGGACAGACCTTTCAGGAGAGATGTTAGGAAGCACTTCTACGCACGGAGGGTGGTAGAGGTTTAGAAATCTCTTCCACAATCAGCAGCGGATGCTGGATCGGTTGTTAGTTTGAAATCTGAGATAGATAAGATTTTGTTAAGCAGAGGTGTTAAGGGATATGGGCCAAGAGCAGGTACATGGAGTTAGGCCACAGATCAGCCATGATCTCATTGAACGGTGGAACAGGCTCAAGGGGCTAAATGGCCTACTGCAGGTCCAATGTTCCTCTAAGGACACCACTTATCTCTTGGAAGATTACTGATAAATCTCCCATGTGATAAAGGATTCTTAATGCAGAGGGAGAGGGAAAAATACAAGGCAATGGGAGGCAATGACCTCGTGGTGTTATCACTGGACTGTTAGTCCAGAGGCCCAGATAACGTTCTGGGGACCCAGGTTCAAATCGTGCCACAGCGGAATTCAATAAAAATATCTGGAATTAAGAATCTAAGGATGACCATGAATCCATTGTCAATTGTCAAGAAAAACCCATCTGGTTCACTAATGCCCTTTAGGGAAGGAAACTGCCATCCTTACCTGGTCTGGCCTACGTGTGACTCCAGACCCACAGCGATGTGGTTGACTCATAACTGCCCTCTGGGCAATTAGGGATGGGCAATAAATGCTGGCCTGGCCAGCGACGCCCTCATCCCGTGAATGAATAAAGAAGAAAAAATTCTTGATTATCATGAGACGGAGTTGCATTCAATGGTGTATCTCTTTCAGAGCTTACCAGCTCCTCCTGCTTAAAATCTACGCGCTGACAGCGAACGTTCAGGAGAAAGAGAGGGAGAAAAAGGTATGGAGTTATCAACTCTATTTATTGTACTTGGATTACACCAGCAGTTGTATTTATGTATCATATAATCCAGCTAATGGACCTTATTTGATAAGATAATGTTACCCCTCAGGGCAATAGTAATAACTAATATTGAAAGCTCAGAATCATTGGGCAAAGAAAGAGGTCTTTTGACCCAGGCAAAGGAATCCAGTCAGTCCCACTCCAATCATAGAGTCATAGAATCATACAGCACGGAAACAGACCCTTCGGTCCAACCAGTCCATGCCGACCATAATACCAAACTAAACTCGTCTCACCTGCTGGCTCCTGGCCCATATCCCTCCAAACCTTTCCTATTCATGTACTTATCCAAATGTCTTTTAAATGTTGTAATTGTACCGTCATCCACCACTTCGTCTGGAGGTTCATTGCACACACAAGCCATCCTCTGTATAAAAAAGTTGCCCGTCATGTCTTTTTCTTAAATCTCTCTCCTCTCACCTTAAAAATGTGCCTCCTAGTCTTGAAATCCCCCACCTTGGAGAAACGACAACTACCATTAACTCTATCTATCCTCCTCATTATTCTATAAACTTCTATAATGTTGCCTCTCACCCTCCTAAGCTCCAGTAAAAAATAGTCCCAGCCTATCCAACCTTTCTTTATGACTCAAACTTTCCATACCTGGCAACATCCTGGTAAATCTCTTTCGAACCCTCTCCGGTTTAATAATATCCTTCTTATAACTGGGCGACTGGAACTGGACGCAGTGTTCTGGAAGAGGCCTCACCAATGTCCTGTACAACCTCAATGTGACTTCTCGACTCCCATAACCCAGCGAATTTTAACATCATTAGCCAACTTACTTCCTGATTGTGAGTTTAGACACGCTGATGATGAGATGTGAGAATTCTCTCCTCACTATTCCACTGCTTACTTCTTTTGTGTTTTCTCAAGTTTATGAAGAACAACGTTAAAGTGAAGAAGGTGTGTTCTGATCGAGTGAGGATTGTGCCTGCCAGTCTTCCCCCGTATCTGCCCAGTGCCAGTAACCCGTCTCTCAGATCCTGGCATGAAAGTGAGTCAAGTCTAATGAACAATTTCTGAAGAAGGGTCCAGACCCGAAACGTCAGCCTGCCTGCTCCTCTGATGCTGCTTGGCCTGCTGTGTTCATCCAGCACTACACCTTGTTATCTCAGATTCTCCAGCGTCGGCAGTTCCTACTATTTCTAATGAACAATTCCTCTGTGTTTAGTTGATCTTTTGTGTCTTTAGTTGTAGCAAAATGTACAGAATCCTTGAGTTCTCAGTCAGTAAATGTTTCTTGGATTAGCCTTCCCACTGCTGAGATCCATTTTATTTCTCACTCTTTACTGAAATATGGCTCACTTGTGTATTCTGGAGTCTGGCTCCATTGTCTTTCCAAGTGGATATGTGAAATTCCTCATTGAAGTATAAGTTCAAACAGGAGATGCAAATTTCTTGGAAGTGTGGCTCAATCAATGTCTTTAGACAAAGTGATTATTTCAGTTCGGATGGTTTGTTTATTCCATGTTGGTTTCGTGAACTTGCCTCAAACTCAGTGATTACTTTGTCAGGCCCATATTTCTTCCTTTTCAAGATGCATTTCAGTCCACGGAGGTCTCGGGTATTAAAATTCGACAGCGAAAGTTTTGAAACTTGGTCATCCGCATTTGACCCCTGTCATGGGTGACTTCTCTGTGATAAGCTGCACTGGTGCAGAAAATGGGAGTCAGGGCAAATTGCCGAATTCTCCAAAACTGCTCAGCAAACAGAAATGCAGCGTGACCTTTGTAGCTGGAAGAAAACGAACCAGAGATTACTTTCTGAGTCGCTGGTCCACAGATAAACAGTGGAGTTCCTGAAGGAAAGCTGTAGGCGTGAGGGAGAGTGTTTGTCATGACCCAAACCCGGGAAGTCAGAATGCATCTCTGCTATCAGTGGGCATTGCCCATGAGCCCTCCAAATGTTTTAGGGAGGGGGAGCTTGTATTCCTTTAAAATCAGTGATGTCCGCTTGCATTCCAGATAAGGATGAAAAGATCCTGCCATACAGCCTGGTTCAGCCAATCACCGTCCACCAAAAAAGGCCGGTTATCATCATGCCTACAGTGTTGGCCAAAGCTTTGATGGACTGTCTACTCCAGGCTCCACCCGCATCAGACTTCAATATGGTGCAGCCAGGTATGTACAACCTCTTCCCGCGGAGAGACTGATGAGGCCATTTGGCCCATCTTTGACAGCACAATCCAACGATGACCCATCACCCTCCTCTTGCCCAATAACCCCGCGATCGTTTCCTTTTCAGTTGCTTACTGGATTCCCTTTTGGAAGTTATTATGAGAGCTAGGAGCGGGAGCAGGCCATTCAGCCCTTCGAGCCTGCTGTGCCATTTGGTACGATCACGGCTCATCTCTCCCGCCCGCTCTCCAAAACCCATCAACCCATTACTAATTAAAAATCTATCTCCTCCTTAAGTTTACTCAATATCCGAGCATCCACCGCACTCTGGGGGAGGGAATTCCACAGATTCACGACTCTTTAACAGAAGTAATTTCTCCTCATCTCTGTTTTAAATCTCTCTTATCTTAAAACTATGACTCCTCATTCTCGATAGTCCCACATGAAGAAACGTTCCTCTCTATATTGACTGTGTCAATCCCTTTAGTGTCTTCTATACCTCGATTAGATCTCCTCTCATCCCTCTAAACTCTACAGGGTATCTGCCTAAATTGCTCAATCTCTCACTCCTTGAATCTATCCTTCAGTGAATTGTCGATCAATAACTCATAGTACATCACACGTTGAGAGGCAATAGCTGAGTGGTATTATTGCTAGCCTGTTAATCCAGAGACCCAGATAACGTTCCGGGGACCTGGGTTTGAATCCCGCCACGGCAGATGGTGGAATTTGAACGCAATAAAAATATCTGGAGTTAAGAATCTGGGGCGGCATGGTGGCTCAGTGGGTTTGCACTGCTGCTGGTTTCAATCCCCAGCCTCGGGTGACTGTCTGAGTGGAGTTTGCACATTCTCCCCGTGTCTGCGTGGCTTTCCTCCCACAGTCCAAAGATGTGCAGGTTAGGGTGGATTGGCCGTGCTAAATTGTCCTGTCATGTCCAGGGATTTGCCAGTTGGGTGGGTTAACCATGAGAAATATGTGGTTAGGGGATGGGCCTGTGTGGACTTATTGGGCAGAATGGCCTGTCTCCACACTGTGAGAATTCTATGACTTTTATGGATTCTATAACTCACTCAGTAAGCAATAAAGTGCTAAATTTCACCTGAATCCTTGGCAATTATTTTTACTTTGTCTTCTTTGGTTACTTGCCTTGCTGTCAGTGAAATACCCCATGAACTCTCATCTCTGATTGAATCTTCTAGGAGCTGCCTCTACTCTGAGGAACATAGGAAACAGGAGGTAGACTTGACCATTCAGCCTGCTGTTCAGTACAATCTTAGGCTTCTACTCTCTTTTCCCACCCAAATGGATAGAGCAGGGACAGGAATGGTTGTTGCAGGTTCCGGGGTTTAGATGTTTCAGTAAGATCAGGGAAGGTGGTAAAAGAGGGGGAGGTGTGGCATTGTTAGTGAAGGACAGTATTACGGTGGCAGAAAGGACATTTGATGACAACTCGTCTACTGAGGTAGTACGGGCTGAGGTTAGAACCAGGAAAGGAGAGGTCACCCTGTTGGGAGTTTTTTATAGGCCTCCGAAAAGTTCCAGAGATGTAGAGGAAAAGATTGCAAAGATGATTCTGGATAGGAGCGAAAGTAACAGGGTAGTTGTTATGGGGGACTTTAACTTTCCAAATATTGACTGGAAATGCTATAGTTCGAGTACTTCAGATGGGTCAGTTTTTGTCCAATGTGTGCAGGAGGGTTTCCTGACACAGTATGTAGATAGGCCAACAAGAGGCGAGGCCACATTGGATTTGGTACTGGGTAATGAACCAGGCCAGGTGTTAGATTTGGAGGTAGGTGAGCACTTTGGTGATAGTGACCACAATTCGGTTACGTTTACTTTAGCGATGAAAAGGGATCGGTATATACCGCAGGGTAAGAGTTATAGCTGGGGGAAAGGCAATTATGAGGCGATGAGGCAAGATTTAGGATGCATAGGATGGAGAAGGAAACTGCAGGGGCTGGGCACAATTGAAATGTGGAGCTTGTTCAAGGAACAGCTACTGCGTGTCCTTGAGAAGTATGTACCTGTCAGGCAGGGAGGAAGTGGTCGAGCGAGGGAACCGTGGTTTACTAAAGAAGTTGAATCTCTTGTCAAGAGGAAGAAGGAGGCTTAAGTAGAGATGAGGCGTGAAGGCTCAGTTAGGGCGCTTGAGAGTTACAAGTTAGCCAGGAAGGACCTAAAGAGAGAGCTAAGAAAAGCCAGGAGGGGACATGAGAAGTCTTTAGCAGGTAGGATCAAGGAAAACCCTAAAGCTTTCTATAGGTATGTCAGGAATAAAAGAATGACTGGAGTAAGATTGGGGCCGGTCAAGGACAGTAGTGGGAAGTTGTGCGTGGAGTCCGAAGAGATAGGAGAGGTGCTAAATGAATATTTTTCGTCAGTATTCACACAGGAAAAAGACAATGTAGTCGAGGAGAATACTGAGATACAGTCTATTAGACTAGACGGGATTGAGGTTCATAAGGAGGAGGTGTTAGCAATTCTGGAAGGTGTGAAGATAGATAAGTCCCATGGGCCGGATGGGATTTATCCTAGGATTCTCTGGGAAGCTAGAGAGGAGATTGCAGAGCCTTTGGCTTTGATCTTTATGTCGTCATTGTCTTCAGGAATAGTGCCAGAAGACTGGAGACTAGCAAATGTTGTCCCCTTGTTCAAGAAGGGGAGTAGAGACAACCCTGGTAATTATAGACCAGTGAGCCTTACTTCGGTTGTGGGTAAAGTGTTGGAAAGGATTATAAGAGATAGGATTTATAATCATCTAGAAAGGAATAATTTGATTAGGGATAGTCAACACGGTTTTGTGAAGGGTAGATCGTGCCTCACAAACCTTATTGAGTTCTTCGAGAAGGTGACCAAACAGGTGGATGAGGGTAAAGCGGTTGATGTGGTGTATTTGGATTTCAGTAAAGCGTTTGATAAGGTTCCCCATGGTAGGCTATTGCAGAAAATACGGAGGCATGGGATTGAGGGTGATTTAGTGGTTTGGATCAGAAATTGGCTAGCTGTAAGAAGACAGAGGGTGGTGGTTGATGGGAAATGTTCATCCTGGAGTTCAGTTACTAGTGGTGTACCTCAAGGATCTGTTTTGGGGCCACTGCTGTTTGTCATTTTTATAAATGACCTGGATGAGGGCGTAGAAGGATGGGTTAGTAAATTTGCGGATGACACCAAAGTTGGTGGAGTTGTGGATAGTGCGGAAGGATGTTGCAGGTTACAGAGGGACATAGATAAGCTGCAGAGCTGGGCTGAGAGGTGGCAAATGGAGTTTAATGCGGAAAAGTGTGAGGTGATTCACTTTGGAAGGAGTAACAGGAATACAGAGTACTGGGCTAATGGTAAGATTCTTGGTAGTGTGGATGAGCAGAAAGATCTCGGTGTCCATGTGCATAGATCACTGAAAGTTGCCACCCAGGTTGATAGCGTCGTTAAGAAGGCGTACAGTATGTTAGGTTTTATTGGTAGAGGGATTGAGTTTCGGAGCCATGAGGTCATGTTGCAGCTGTACAAAACTCTGGTGCAGCCGCACTTGGAATGTTGCGTACAGTTCTGGTCACCGCATTATAGGAAGGATGTGGAAGCATTGGAAAGGGTGCAGAGGAGATTTACCAGGATGTTGCCTGGTATGGAGGGAAGGTCTTATGAGGAAAGGCTGAGGGTCTTGAGGCTGTTTTCGTTAGAGAGAAGAAGGTTAAGAGGTGACTTAATAGAGACATACAAGATGATCAGAGGATTAGATAGGGTGGACAGTGGGAGCCTTTTTCCTCGGATGGTGATGGCTAGCACGAGGGGACATAGCTTTAAATTGAGGGGTGATAGATATAGGACAGATGTCAGAGGTAGGTTCTTTACTCAGAGAGTAGTAAGGGCGTGGAATGCCCTGCCTGCAAAAATAGTAGACTCACCCACTTTAAGGGCATTTAAATGGTCATTGGATAAACATATGGATGATAATGGAATAGTTTAGGTTAGATGGGCTTCAGATTGGTTTCACAGGTCGGCGCAACATCGAGGGCCGAAGGGCCTGTACTGCGCTGTAATGTTCTATGTTCTATCCCTGCCACAAAAGCAGAAGTTGCTGGAAAAGCTCGGCAGATCTGGCAGCGTTTGTGAAGAAAAGAAATCAGAGTTTATGTTTCGTGTCTGGTCACTGGTCCAGTTTTGGTTTTTACATAGAATCCCTGCAGTGTGGAAGCAGGCCATTCAATCTGCACCATCCCTCTGAAGGGCATCCCACCCAGACTCACCCCAGCCCCATAATCCTGTGTTTCCCATGGCCACAGTGTGGATGAGCACAGCAGGTCAAGCAGCATCAGAGGAGCAGAAAAGTTAACATTTCAGATCAGGACCCTTCATCAGGGCTCCATTTCCTATGGCCAATCCACCTAACCTGCACATCTTTGGACTGTGGAAGAAACCCACGCAGACACAGGGAGAATGTACAAACTCCACACAATCGCCTGAGGGTGGAATTGAACCCAGATCTCTGGTGCTGTGAGTCAGCAGTGCTAGTCACTGTGTCACTGTATCTTCCCTAGTATCTTTTGATGCCCTGAGAGACCAAAAATCTATCTATCTGGAACCTTAAGTCTATTCAGCGATGGAACATCTAAAACCCTGATGTCTAGAGAATTCCAAAGATTCACAACCCTTTTAATGAAGATTCTTCTCCTTATCTCAGTCCTAAAAGATCGATCCCTTATCCTGAAACTGTGTCTCTTGTAGCTTTCCCAACCAGGGGAAGCAATCTCTCAGTTTGTCCCCCTCTCAAATCTCTCACTGTTACCCTTCAATCCTCTCCCTCGTACTGAACTCTCCAACCAAGCACTCAATCCTCAAACCTCCTATTGTCTTGTGTGGCTCAGTGTTTTCTTTGTTTGGGGCACACTTTGGAACATCCTATTAGGTGCAATAGAAATATAAGTTGTTGTTGTTCTGCACTCTAGCGAGGGAGACAGTCACATTCATGTGAAGCCTTGCATGGCTTTGGGATGTTCGAAAACGCTGGTCTGCCAATTGCTTTCAAAGTGTTGTCATGCAGGAAATATGAGCGCCATACTGTGCAAAGCCAGATCCCATAAACAGCAATGAGATAGCAACCAGATGATTTAATGTTAGGGATAAATGTTGGCGCAGATCACCAGAGGGAACCGTTCTCCTCTGAAATAATACCATTTACACCACTCAAGGAAGCATGGACTGCATAGTGTTGGTTAACCTCTCATCTAAAAGGCAATACCTGCCACAATGTAGCACTCCCTCTGTAATGCACTCCAGTCAGCTCAGACAATGTGCTAAAGGTTCTGGATTAGAAGTGGAACTGAAGGGAGCACAGCAGAGATTTACTGGAATGATACCTGGCTGCTAGGGATTGAACTGCAATGAGAGATTAAGTTGTGTTCCTTAGAATGTAGATTTCATCTGAATTTTCAAGATCTTAAGGGAAAAGGATGAAGTTAATGAAAGAAACTACTTTTGCTGGTTAGAAGTCCAGGAGAAGGGGATAAAATTAAAACAAAACTAAGGATGTTGTTCTGAAGAAGGGTCTAGGCCCGAAACGTCAGCCTTCCTGCTCCTCTGATGCTGCTTGGCCTGCTGTGTTCATCCAGCTCTACACCTTGTTATCTAAGGATGTTGTTAAACTGGAAAAGGATGTTGTTGGGTTTGATCTACAGGGAGAGGCTGGGTCGACTCGATCTTTCTTTCCCTGGAGTGTCGGAGGCTGAAGGATGACCTTATAGAGGTGTATAAAATTGTGAGCGGCACAGTGGCTCATTGGTTAGCACTGCTGCCTCACAGCACCAGGGACCAGGGTTCAATCCCACCCTCGGGTGACTGTCTGTATGGAGTTTGCGCATACTCCCCATGTATGTGCAGGTTTCCTCCAGGTACCCCGGTTTTCTCCCAAAAATGTGCAGATTAGGGTGGATTGGCCATGCTAAATTGCCCGTAGGGTTCAGGGGTGTGTAGATTAGGGGGATGGGTCTGGGTGGGATGCTCGGAGGGTCGCTGAAGACTTGTTGGGCCAAAGGCCCTGTTTCCACACTGTAGGGATCCTATGATGATTAATAAGGTGGATAGCCAAGGTCTTTTTCCTCAGGGTGGGGGAGTCCAGATCTAGAGAGGGGTAAAGTTTAAAAGGAACTGAGGGGCAACTTTTTCACGCAGAGGGCATTGCGTGTATGGAACGAGCTGCCAGAGGAAGTGGTAGAGGCTGGTACAATTCCAACATTTAAATGCATTTGGACAGGTGCATGAATAGGAACAGTTCAGAGGGATATGTGCTAAATGCTGGCAAATTGGACCAGATCATTTCAGGATATCTGGTGGGCATGGACGAGTTGGATCGAAGGGTCTGCTTCCGTGCTGTACAGCTCAATGACTCTGGAAGCGGACCTTTCAGGATTGAAGTTAAGAAATCTACACAGAAAGAATGCTAGAGGTTTGGAATTCTCCTCCACAAGTACCAACTGATGCTGGATCAACTGCTATCTTTAAATCTGAGATTGATGGATTTTGTGAACCAAGGTTTCTTTAAGGGGTAAAGATGGAATTGGAGTGCAAATTATCCATGATCGGTAGAACAGGCTGGAAGGGGCTGAACTGCTTCCATCTGTTGCTATACCCTAATGCAGAGGGAGAGAATTTGATCAACAGAGCCCTGACTGAAGTTGAATTTAGTTTAGTACAACCTCAAACTGGATGGATCAATGGATTCTGTTACAAAGACCCCTCCCACCCCAATTACACTCTCTTCCACCCTCTTCCATCCGGCAGAAGGTACAAAAGTTTGAAAACACGAACCATTCAAGAACAGCTTCTTCCCTGCTGTTATCAGACTTATGAATGGACGTCTCATATATTAGAGTTGATCCTTCATTGCACCTTCTTTGTCGCTGTCACACTATATTCTGCATTCTGTTCTATTACCCTGATGTTCTTATGTAAGGTATAATTAGTCTCATTAAGCATGTGAACCAACACATTTCACTGTATCTCCATTCATAGAAAGGATATAATCAAACTAGAAAGATTGCAGAAAAGATTTACAAGGATGCTACCTGGACTGGAAGGATTGAGTTATAAGGAGAGGCTCGGGCTACTTTTCCCTGGGGCACGGGAGGCTGAGGGGTGACCTTATAGAGGTTTATGAAATCAAGACAGACATAGATAAGGCCGATAGCCAACAGCTTTTCTCCATGTAGGAAAGTCTAAAACTAGGGGGCATAGGAGTGAGAGGGGAGAGATAAAAGAAGGGTCCAGAGGGTCAGTTTTTTCACACAGACAGTGGTGAGTGTCTGGAATGGTCTGCCAGATGTAAGGGTGGAAGTGAGTATAATTGTGTAATTTAAGAAACATTTAGACAGGTACATGGGTGGGATAGGCATGGAGTGATATGGACCAAATGCAGGCAAATGGGACCAGTTTATTTGTGAAAACTGGGCGGCATGGACAAGTTGGGCCGAAGGGCCTGTTTCCACGCTGTAAACCTCTACAACTCTATGTGACAATAATAAATCGAATCAAAATTGAAATATGTCTGATTTTCTTTTCCAGAAATTGTCACTGAAGAGCAGCTGAAGACAAAGACACGGTTCTCTTTGCAGAAAATCAGGAATCAGGCCAACTTTGAGTGCATTACGTTCAAAACGATCAAAGATGTTATAGCCAAGGTACAGCTTTGATTTAACCCTGGAGGGTTCACGAACCTCATGCTTGTACAGTCTGTGGTGAAATGCTCTGGTGATTCCATGATAACGTGTCTTTTAGTGATTGAGATGGAGCATTTGGAGTTCGGATTATGCACCCCAATGAAATTCACTTTGCTCTGACTGCAAAATGTAAAGGGTTTTGGGATTGTCCTGCTTATACTTGTGCTTCTATAATATGGTAAAGTACCACTCTTTCATTAGAGACAGAGAGATAGCTGGGGATACAGTTGACATGAGAGTCACCATGCCTCAGGTGAGGGAAGAGGTTGAGAAGGCATATCCTTTGTGGTGAGCTCAGTCGATGCAGAAATTGAACCAATATTGTCTACAATGAAGACCAGCTGTCCAGCCAACTGAGCTAACTGACTCGCTAGCTCTTTCCTCAGTCTCTGTTGGAGATGAGAAGGATGGAGAGGTATCCTGTAATTTTTCTCTGTGAGCATTGAGAGTCAGCGAGTTTACAGACAGAGCCTATCCTCAAAGTTTTAAAGGTTTGGGTTATGGGGAGAGGCTGGATAGTTTGGGACTTCTTTCACTGGAGCGTAGAGGTTGAGGAGTGACCTTACAGAGGTTTATAAAACTATGAGGGGTGTAGATAAAGTGAATGGCAGGTGTTTTTTTTCCTTAGGGTGGGGGGATTTCAAAACTAGGGGGCATACTTTTAAGGTGAGGGGGAAAGATTTAAAAAAGACACAGGGGCAATTTTTTTTTTTACACAGAGGTTTGTGTGTGGAATGAACTTCCAGAAGAAGTGATGGAAGCAGGAACAGTTACAACATTTAAAAGGCATTTAGATAAGTACATAAGTAAGAAACGTTTGGAGGGAAACAGGCCAAGCACAGACAGGTGGGACTAGTTTAATTTGGTGTTATGGTCAGCATGGACTGGTTGGACCGAAGGGTCTGTTTCCATGCTGTATGGATCTATGAATCCATGAAGGTGGTAAGTGGATGTCGTGTCATTTTGTCCTAGGTCTGTGGAAAGGCCTGGATTCGGTTGGCTGCCTGAACATGATTTGTGTTTTCCTTTCACTGTGCATATTTTACTTAAAAAATAAGATTTACTTCCATGTTTCACAGTGTTAGCTCCTGCATATTATCATCTTCAGTTCTCTGTCTGAAGGCAAATCTGACCCATAGCACCACAACCTCCAGCTGAGGTCGGACAAGGAGGCAGCTCCTGAATCGACCCCAGATGGAATAGGGATCAGACTCCATGCTATGACATCGATCTACCCATTGTAAAACTTCAGGGTCCAGCCATATGTGGGGAGTCGGTTAGCTCACTTGGCTGGACTGCAGGTTTGCAATCCAGACTGACACTGGTGTGTGGGTTCAATTTCTGTACCAGCTGAGGTTACCATGAAGGACTCTGTTTCTCAACCTTGCCCCTTGTCTGACCCTGATGTTAAAACATGACCAATCACCACATGGGCTGGCTCCATAGTTACCACTGCTGCCCCACAGCACTAACAACCCAGGTTCGATTCCACCCTAGGGTGACTGTCTGTGAGGAATTTGCACATTTGCCCTGTGTCTGCATGGATTTCCTCCCATAGTTCAATAGCTTTACAAAATTGCCCATATTGTCCAGGGATGTGCAGACTAGTTGGGTTAGCCATGGTAAATGTGAGGTTATGGGCTAAGGTGGGATGCTCTTTGGAGGGTCAGTGCAGACTCGATGGGCCAAATGGCCTGTATCCACACTGTTGAGATTCTATGATCTCTCTCTGTCTGTAATGACAGAGCAGTTCTGTGGTCCAGTAAGACTATGGCACCTTTACCTTGACCTGGCCACAGTCTTACTACAGTTTATGTGCCTCCAAATCAAATGGTCACTTGTTCCTGTTGCATTCTCAACCAATCTAACCTAAACAACATCTAACCACCAGCTCTTTTCTGGTTTCTTTTGGCCTTAGGCCTCCCTGTTAGACCATTGTAATTCATAATGGCCAACTATTAGCCCCACCCTAGAGAAGTCTGGGTTGCTGTACTTTTACCTGCAGTTATGGTTTGTGATGGTAGAGGTTCCAGCCCTTCAGAAGGCTGACCAGGACTCTCTCCCACTCTTACTGACACCCTACCATCAGGGAGTGTTGGAAGAATTCACAAGTTGACAATCAATTTCTTTGGCCGCGTTTCGTTCACACTATTGTCAACCCAGAGGTTCAGGGTTAGAGACAGGGACACTACCCACTGCGCCACAAGACTTCCTGTCTCCTGTATCCAAGCAATGAAACGAAAGTCATGCATTCAGTGCCTTTCATGACCTCAGGAGGTCTCAGATGATTTTACCACCAATGAAATAGTGTTCAACTTTAGCTGCTACCATAATGTAGGATGATGTAAAATGACAGCCAATTAAGTAGCTGAGATGGTTCCCACAAACAGCCTTGAACCAATCATCTTTGAAGAATAAATATTGGCCAGTCCGCCAAAACCCCATAAGATGCTAAGATGTAGGAGCAGAAGCAGGCCATTCAGCCCATCAGGTCTGCTCTGCCACTCATGGCTGATGATAATCCTCAACTCCATTTTCCTGCCTTTTGCCCATAACTCTAGAATCCTTTACTGATTAAAAACCTGTCTATCTCAGCCTCGAATACACTCAATGACCTAGCCTCAACAGTGGCAAAGAATTCTGCAGACTCACTACCATCTGAAAGAGGAAATTCCTCCTTATCTCTGTCTTAAATGTGCAAGCCCTTATTCAGAGATGATGCCATCAGGCCCTAGAGTCTCCCACAATGGGAAACAGCCTCTCCGCATCAGTCCTGTCAAGTCCCTTAAGAATGTTTCAATAAAATAGCCTCTCAGTCTCCTAAATTCCAATGGGTTGAGGCCCAATCTACTCAGCCTCTCCTCATAAGACAGTCCCTCTAAGCCTGGTATCAGCAGGGTGGACCTTCTCTGGATTGCCTCTAAAGCCAGTATATCAATCCAAAGGTAAGAGACTCAGAACTGCTCAGTGTCCCAACTATGGTCTGACGACAGCCTAGTCTCGTTTCAACAGTGATGTGGAGGTACCGGTGTTGGACTGGGGTGGACAATGTCAGAAGTCACATGATACCAGGTTATAGTCCAACAGGTTTATTTGAAATCACAAGCTTTCGGAGCGCTATAACCTGGTGTCGTATGGCATCTGACCTGGTTTTAACGTAACTTCCCTATTTTTATGCTTCATTCCTTTTGACATAAAGACCAACATTCCATTTGTCTTCCCTATGAGCCGCTGAACTTGTATGCTTTCCTTCAAAATAACATGGGATGTGATGAGGAGAAATGTCCTCACCCACGGAGTAGATGAGCCTGTGGAGTTCTCTACTGCAGAGAACAGTTGAGGCCGAAACATTGAATGTTTTCAAGAAGGAGATACATATAGTTCTTTGGGCTACAGGGATCAAAGGGATTAAAGAAAAGCAGAAACAAGGGACTGAGTTGGATGATCAGCCACGATCATATTGAATGGGGGAGCAGGCTCGAAGGGCTGAATGGCCTACCCCAACTCCTATTTTATTTAAAAAAAAAATTGCCTGGATGCTGAATTGTTCTGGAAAATCTTGATCTTTCGAGAACTTCGTTCATTCTCAGAAATCATGAAGGGTATAGATAGGGTTAATTGTAGTTGTCTTTTTCCCTAGGATGGGGGATTTCAAGACTAGGGGGCACTTATATAAGGTGAGGAGAGAGAGATTTTAGAAAAGACATGAGGGGCAGATTCTTTACACAGAGAGTGGTTCATGTGTGGAATGAACATCCTGAGGAAGTGGTGGATGTGGGCCATTAGCCAAGAGGAGTAACAGCACAGCATTAACTTGACTGGGCTAGTGGACCTGGAACGATCCTTTGGAGATGAGATCAAATTTTACCATGGTGATTGGGTGTAAATTTAAATTTAGTTAAATTAATCTTAAATTAAAAATCTGGTCACAATAAACCATAAAAACCCATCTGATTCACTAAAGCCTTTAACAGAAGGAAACTGCCGTCCTTATCTGGTTTGGTCTACATGACCCGCAGCAACATTGTTGACCCTTGGAAATAGCCTTCTCAATGTCTCAAAGTTATCAGAATTGTCCCTGGTCAGAAAAGTCCAAGAAGAAACGCTGTGGATATGATTATACCACAAGGACAGCAACATATCAAAAAAAGGGGAATTAGAGATGGGCATTAAGTGCTGGGCTTTCTACGTCCCATTGGATAAATAATGTAAAACTAGTCTATCAGTCCAGGTATTGTTTGCTCTATAGTCACCTGTGACACGGAGCGCTATAACTCTTTCAAACAGTTTGTTCCAAACCATTTCAGCTGAAGAAAACATTCAATCTTATTGAGAAACCTTGGGCCCTCCTGTGGCACAGTGGCAGTGTCCCTACCCCCGACACAGGAGGGCCAGTCTCTAGTCCCACCTGCTCCAGAAGTGTGTGCTAACATCGATGAACAGGTTGGTTAGAAAACTAGGTGAAATTAAAAATAGTTGAGAAACCTTAGTGGAGGAAAGTTTGATATAGAGGAGGGTTGGTGACTGAAGAGGAAGAGAGAAGGTAGGATAAATTTGACACAAACATATCCACAAAGGAAAAACGTTGAAAGATATATAGGAAGTATGGAGATTGGAGTGATTGATGCACATGCATGGGTGCTGAATGCTCTCAGTTTTCCGATTCTACACAGCGTTAAGGTTGAGATTTGAAGTGTATTGTTTTCTGAGTAGTGATATTCTGCTCCTTGTCCACTGGAATATCAGTGACATGTACTAACCCACCCTTTTATTCTGATTCTTTCCTTAGGACAAACATGGCTTGCTGCCAATAGGAGTGCACTCTGCTAAGGACCTAGTTGCGGAGAAGATCTACACCATCATTATTCATATCAAAGTGACCACAAAAAACATTAAGAAACTAAGGTAACATTCTAACCAAGGCGACAAGGAAGTCAGTGGAGGGGTATTGATCATTAAGGTCCACTGGGCAAATGGAAGGGAACATAGAAGGAGACAAGTATGTCTCCAGGATGACCTCAGGCCTCAAGCGGAGGTACCTGATCAGATTTCCCTTGCTGCCAAGCTCTCTATTGGCCATCATCATACTTTGACCTAAATACCATTGTTCATCCTGAGTTACATTTTGAGACCTCAACCAGTTTCTGTGTGGGTCTTGACTTTTCCTTCAAGTGTTCCTTATTGGCAGCATCCCTTTACATTACCCGACAATGGCTTCTGTAAGCTATACACAAGGCGTTTTGAAAGGAGGAGGAAGGTCCGTGTTGGTCAACGATGAGTGGAATTTGAATTCAATCATTAAGCAAAATTTGGAATGAAGAGTCTAATGATGGCCATGAAACAATTGTTAAAGAACGAAAATGCTTTTGGTTCACAAAAGCCCTTTAAGGAAGGAAATCTGCTATCCTTACACAGTCTGGCCTACATGTGTCTCCGGCAATGTGTTTGACTCTTAACTGCTGTATGGCCAATTAGGGATGGGCAATAAATGCTAACCTGGCGACTGATGTCTTCATCTGGTGAATTAATTTTTAAAAAAAATGAAAAGAAACCTTCTTAGTGACCACTTGGCTATAATTTTGAGGAGTAAAGGACTTGTGTCCAGGCACTAATCTCAGCAGATGAGGGGGCAGCATTTTGGGAAAGGGTTCTTGGAGCCTCTTTACAATTGGCTTCAATTGCAAAGGAGAGTTTTAAAATAATTGCCGTGTCTGATCTCCCACCCATCACTAGTTGATAAAGTTCAGTTCATCAGTGATGCTTGTACTGATTACAGGTAGCTCACAGTGACTTGCTTAGAGCTAGCTGAGGGGACTGGCTTTCTGGGTGAGATTCTAGAGGCTCCTGGTGGAGATGGCACCGTTGGCTCAGAAAGGGCCAGCTGCCTTGACCAGGACCCTGGGAGACTGCGGAAGGACCCTGGGAGATTGCGAGAGGACATTGGGAGATTGCGAGAGGACCCTGACAGATTGCAAGAGGACCCTGTGAGAATGTGGGAGGAGCTGGGAGGGATAAAAAGCCAGAAACAATGCCACAGCTTTGGGGGGGGAACTTCTTAATGCCCTGCTCAAGTGACTCTTCACCATGATAAAAGCAAGACGCCATTTTTATTTCAGATTCCCAGCATCTCCAAAACTTGGCAGGTCTAACAGCATCTGTGGGGAAAGAGGGGAAGAACAGAGTTCATGTTTCAAGCCCTGTTTGGAACACCAGAGTCACACTGGATGCGAAATGTTAACTCTGTTTTCTCTCCACAGACGTTGCCAGACCCCACTGAATTTCCGTAGCACTTAACTGTTTGCAATCTTTATCATTGTTTCTTAATTGTTGGCAGCAAGCGCTTGAGAACTTTCTAAAAATAACCGATAGAACTGTAGATGCTGTAAATCAGGAACAAAAACAGAAGTTGCTGGAAAAGCTCAGCAGGTCTGGCAGCATCTGTGAAGGAAACAAGTTATTGTTTCAGTTCTGAGAAAGGGTCACCGGACCCGAAATGTTAACTCTGTTTTCTTTCCTTCACAGATGCTGCCAGACCTGCTGCGCTTTTCCAGCAACTTCTGTTTTTGTTCTTGAGAATTTTCTAGTGGAGTGCATGCTTTTCTTCATCCAAAGCCCATACGCTTCAGCAGACGTGGCAAAAAACAGAAATGTTGGTTTAACTCACCAGTTCCTTTACTCTTTTAATATGAGAGGATTGAGGCCAATTATGGGCTTCTTGCTCAGCTAACCTCAACATCCAAGGTCACTCCTACTCTCACCCTGTCAGTGCCCACTTTCCCCTTATTTTCTGAAAGAGCCAAACTGAGAAACATCTAGACTCGTGCCCAGAGTGATTGAGAATGCTCAAGCCTTTGTCTTTCCTTCAGGAAACTGGCTCCAAAGTCCTGCAGCAGCGACGACGAGTTTCTGAAGCTGTACCGCATCGAACAGAAGCACTTAGAGTCAGTGCCATGCCTCTCTGCCACCGTGGAGCCCAACACGTGGACCAACGTCGAGGAGCTCATCAAAGTAGTGAAGACCAGTGTCTTCCAGGAGCAGCAGAAGATTGTCTGGATTGAGGAGAACAAGCTACTGCCAGACCTTGAGAGCTCATCACCAGCTGAACCAACGAGCCAGCCATATGTTTCGAGTTGCCTGTAGTGGGTATTTGATGGAGGCTGCCCAGCATACAATAGGCAGGAGATCCACTCTTGGTAGATCCTGAACTCTGACACGAGGTCTTAAACCCACAACAGAACGGTTAACCAACCAGTGAATACCCTTAGAACAAGCTTTGGGAGTTCAGGGTTGTGCAGTTCTAAGGATAGAACTGGGGCAGTGTAAGGGGGATTCCTGAGCTCTACCTGGCTCCTATGTTGGGAATACCTGGGACCCTCTTCAATCACACCGGTAGGGTAAACTTTGTATTATGGCTGGGGAGAGTTCAGGCAAACCACATGACCATTTTTTTTAATAAGAACAGATTATTGGATTTCAGAGAACTAACTCCAGCATCACTGAAAAAGTCAAAGTTAATTTCACGCCACAGTATTTTCTTATAACACTAATCGAGCTACACTGTTACCCAAGGAGACAAAACATATTGTGTCCATGTGAAGTGGATTTATCACTCACAACTGAATGGCCTACCGACCACCAAAATCACCATGGCTTTTTAGTTTGCCTTTTTTAAAAACACTACTACATGTGAAACGGGGTTAGAACACACAGCGACCCAGGTGCACACATGCATTTCAGTGACTAGTTTAAAGTCATGCACACAGTATTTATTTTTCTATAACATTTTGAATTTATATTTTAAGCTGTACTTCAAAAAACTAAGACTGAGGATAATTTGGAGTATACACTGCTATGTAGCAGAGGAATCTTAATGCAAGGCAGATGGAGGAGATTCAAGGCAATAATGTTATTGTTATGCTGTAATGTTTACATGGCACAGTGTCTATTGCAAGTGTGATATTTACAATGCAAACAGTTGACTCTGAGAACTGTGAATGATGACATTAGGAGGCAAAGTTTTCTAGATATTGTAAAAATATTTTGCAGGATGATCTTATTGTTGTGTCTTTGGCATTCCAGTTGATTATTGATCTGTTTTGGATGTACAGACAGCATTATTGGACTCATATCTGATTCTTATCCAGGCTGCAATTATTCTTCAATAAGATTTGATTCCAGCACCGAGTTTGATGTGACCATGGCCACTAATGGTAGTTAAATTACCACTACACCCTTTAGCTTTGAACCCCCCTGTAAACTTATATTTCTATCCTGAAGATGCCTCTTGGGGTTTCAGGCCCAAACCCTTTCCTGATTGGTCATCTGCTCAATAAGCTCAGGTATATGAGTCATTCAGCTGTGGTAGGCATCGTTGCAAAGTCTGATCCCATCCACCCCTGCAGGGATAAATAATATCGTGGACCGACAGCTCAGCAAAATCTTCAGCCTAATTCGCATCCAACTCTTAAATCCAGTGGGGCAAATGAAGCTCATTTAAACACCTTGACAATGGGATCAAATGAGAACAACATCATAGAATCCCTGCAGTGTGGAAGCAGGCCGTTCATACCCATCCAGTCCACACCAACCCTCCAAAGAGCATCACTCCCAGACCCACTCCTCACCCTATCCTTGCAAACTCACATTTCCCAAGGTTAACCCACCTAGCCTGCACACCCTTGAACGCTACAGGCAATTTAACACAATCCACCTAATCTACACATCTTCAGACTGTGGGGGGAAACCCACACAGACACAGGGAGAACATGCAAACTCCACACAGACAGTCGCCCGAGGGTGGAATCGAACCCAGGTCCTTGGCACTGTGAGGCAGCGGTGCTAACCACTGAGCCACCGTGCTGCCTATTAATGCAGCCTGTTCACATGACTTGGTATGACAGTGGGCTATGTATTCAATCTTTCCCGTATCAGAATGAGAACACTGTATGTGAACTCCAAAATAAAAAGTAGATTTCATTGTCAAGAAAACTACAACTGCTGCAGGCCCACAGATGGAATACATTCTGTGGACTTATTAATCATTCAACTCCCCCAGTTGGATGCTGTATTGTAATATAAGCTGTGAAATCAAGAGCAAAGTATCCATGTTTACATTAAATAAATACTTTTGCTAATTGAGTGATTGTGCAAAATTTATTTGCAACATTTCATTTTTTTACCTCATCCTTTATTTTGCTGCAGTTTTTATTCATTCAGAGTTATCAGGTCAGTATTTATTGCCCATCTCTAAATTGCCCTTGAGAAGGTGCTGTTTTTTATTTATTCCTGGAATGTGAGTGTCACTGGCTAGGCAGGCATTTATTGCCCATCCCTAATTGCCCAGAGGGCAGTTAGAACTCAACCATATGACTGTCTCTATAGTCACGTAAAGACCAGACCAGGTAAGGATGGCAGTTTCCTTCCCTAAAGGACATTAGTGAACCAGATGGGTTTTCCTGACAATTGGTTCATGGTCATCATTAGACCCTTAATTGTGAGCAATTTTGGGCCCCATACCTCAGGAATGATGTACTGGCCCTGGGAGGGGTCCAGAGGAGGTTCACAAGAATGATCCCAGGAATGAAAAGGACTCTGGGTGTACACGCGATGGAGTTTAGAAGGATGAGGGGGGATCTAATTGAAACTTACAGAATACTGAATGGCCTGGATAGAATGGATGTTGGGAAGATGTTTCTGTTGGTAGGAGAGTCTAGGACCCGAGGGCACAGCCTTAGAGTAAAGGGAAGACCTTTTAGAACGGAGATAAGGAGAAACTTCTTCAGCCAAAGAGTGGTGAATCTATGGAACTCACTGCCACAGAAGGCTGTGGAGGCCGGGTCATTGAGTACATTTGAGACAGGTTCTTGATTGTGAAAGGTTATGGGAAGAAAGCAGTTGAGAAACCTATCAGCCATGATTGAAAGGCAGAGCAGACTAGATGGGCCAAATGGCCTAATTTCCATTCCTATGTCTTATTTCCCAGATATTTTATTGAATTCAAATTCCACCATCTCTGAGTCCCCAGAACATTGTCTGGGTCTCTGGATTAACAGTCCAGCGACAATACCACTAGGCCATTGCCTGACCTTGGTGGTGAGCTGCCTTCTTAGACTGCTGCAGTCCATGTGCAGTAATGCTCTAAAGAGACAGGGTTCCAGGACCGTGACCCTCCAACAGTGACGGAACAATATTATAGTGCCAAGACAGGATGGTATGGGGCTTGCAGAGGAACCTGGTGGTATTCCCATGTCCTACTGGGGAGCGGGGTTCATGGGTTTAGAAGGTGGTTTCAAGTGTCCTGGCAAGTTGCTGCAGAGCATCTTGTGGGTGGTACCCAATGCTGCCGCTGTATGTTACAGTGGAGACTCTGAATGTTGAAGGTGTGAGGTGAGTCATGCCAATGAAGTAGGGGCTGCTTTGTCATTGATGGCACTGAACCATCCACACAAGAGACCTGACTTGTGTCTGCGAGATGGAGAGGCAGGGTTTTGAAATATGCGATCCATCTGCACACTCAAAGGGTTTTAACTTATATTTTCACACAGTGTCTCACTGTGCACCTAAAGTACAATGGCAACAGATAGAGCTTTTCTCTCACTAGCAGGGACTGAACTAGAGGGCATAGGTTTAAAGTGAGGGGACGAAAGATTTCAAAGGGACATAAGGGGCAACTTTTTCACACAGAGGTTGGTGCATCTATGGAACGAGCGGCCAGAGGAGGTGATGGAGACAGGTACAATTACAATATTTAAAAGGCATATGAATGGGTACATGAATAGGAAGGGTTTAGAGGGATATGGGCCAAATGCTGGCAAGTGGGGCTAGATTAATTTAGCATATCAGGTCGGCATGGACAAGTTGGACCGAAGGGTCTGTTTCCATGCTGTACAGCTCTATGACTGATTCACAGAGTTTCCTTTATCACTGGCTATTTTGGACATTCTGGAGAGTTAAGGGTTAACAAGGCCATTTCCTTGTAAGTCAGGAGAAACAGGCTTTTCTGAGATAAGGGAGCGGCGGGTGAACATTTCTGGCTATCTTGCGTTTTTAGTGCTTGAAGATTATTTTCATGAAATAGTTGCACATGGTAATAAGTAACAGAGGTGGTATTAACAATTGGTGATTAAAGTGTAGCTTTGGTGCTGGTTTGTGTGGGATCCATTAACAATTGAACAGGAGGCTGACTGGTTAATAAACGTACTCCTCCTTGGATTCGAGAACAGTGAAGCCAGGAAGTCTTGTCTGAGGGTAATTTCTTTGAAGTAAACAACCCAGACTATTTATGTAAAGAGACTGTTTATGACAGATTCAGGAACAGATACATGCTGAAGCAGGCACCTTTGATGTAGCTGAAAAATAAGGTGTACAAAGGTCTTCCACACTTGGACAACCTGAAATTTGAAAAGTTGCTCTCTCAGGGTGAAACTGGATATGAGTGAGGGTCAGGATCATTTCTGTCAGGGACCCCACCCCCTCCAACCTGGGAGATCGCTGGGTTTTGGCCAATAAAGAAGTCACCTCAGCAAAAGAAGCACAGAAAACATCAGCAGGAGTAGGCCATTCAGCCCTTCTCTGCCACTCAGTATGATCAGGGCATCCAACTCATTACCTGTTCCCATATTCTCGCCATACACTTTGTGAGTCAATGGGGCTGACCCTTCTGTGTAATGTTACCATAGGAATTTGGAGGTGGAGATGGCATCTGCTATGGGCTGACAATGTACACGATAATGAACAACACTCCAAATAATGGTCATTGACTCCTTACAGCTTGGGAGTAAGCCATTTGGCCCATCAAGTCCACACTGACCCTCTGAAGAATATCCTACCCCATTTCTGTAATCCTGCATTTCCCATGGCTAATCCACCTAGCCTGCACATCCCTGGACACTGTGGGTAATTTAGCATGGCCAATCCACCCTAGCCTGCACATCCCTGGACACTATGGGGGCAATTTAGCATGGTCAATCAACCCTAGCCTGCACATCCCTGGACACCATGGGGTAATTTAGCATGGCCAATCCACCCTAACCTGCACATCCCTGGGCACTATGGGGACAATTTAGCACGGCCAATCCACCGTAACCTGCACATCCCTGGACACTATGGGGACAATTTAGCATGGCCAATCCACCCTAATCTGCACAACTTTGGACTGTGGGAGGAAGCCCACACAGACACTGGGAGAATGTGCAAACTCCATACAGACAGTTGCCCGAGGGTGGAATCAAACCTGGGTCCCTGGCGCTGTGAGGTATCAGTACTAACCACTGAGCCACCGTGCCACCCACATCTTGTGATCTAGGCCAAGGTGATACTGAAAGGTGGCTGTGATAAGGGGAGTTTTGGATGATTGGTGGCGGTGAAGATATAATCACCTTAGCTCCTGAAATCCTTGAGGAGTTAGAATCGCGCTGCATCACATTAGTGACGATCGACGCGCCTGCTGTTTTAACAATGGGCTGTTTATTTTGAAAGGATTAATAGTTCTACGATGATGAGCTTAAAGCCAGCTTCAGTAGACAGCTAATAGGCTCCCGGAACCTGGTGTGAGCCTAAATTTCTGCAATCCCAAAATTGAGAGAAGGAATCAATTTTCTTATTCTTTATTCTTTCCTAAGAAGTAGGCATCCCTGCAAGGCTACTGCTTGTCACCCATCCTTCACTGCCCATGGCTTGCTAAATTATTTTGGAGGGTAGCTGAGTCTCAACCGTCTTTAGGGAAAGAAATCCGCCATTCTTACCTGGCCTGTGTGTGACTCCAGACCCACAGCTATGCAGTTGACTCTTAACTGCCCTCTGAAACGGCCCTGGTAAAGCCTTTCAATGGGCAGTTAGGAAAGCTGACCCAGTCAGTGATGTCCACATCCTATGAATGGATAAATAAAGTCAAAATGGGGTCAAAAGTCAGCCGAAGTAAATGTCATGATGCAGAATCAAAACCCAACGAACTATGGGCATTGTTCGAAAACTTTTCATTCAAAAATGTGTGTTCGTTTTTTTCAAAATGAAGCACTTTTACAAGCTAAAAAAAAGTCCACAGATGTAAGTTCAGTTGCTATTTGGCAAAGTCCTGTGTGGGATGCCTGGAATGTCACATCTATAGTCTGTCAAGGAAATTTCAAACTGAGACAGAGAGAGAGACATAACAGGAAGAGATAATGAGTAAGTTGACCATCTCCCCTCCTGTCAGCAGAAAGCCACCACTTTCAGACATTATTAGTGTTTTCTCTCTCTATAATCGTATAGAGAATGGGTCAGAGACTGACTGCAATTCTGGTCTGTGTGTACTAGTGGGAGGAAGTATCTTAGTGAAAGAAAGTGTGCTAGTGATCTAAAATATCTGTGTGGACTGGCCTGATTCGAGTGCTAGTGTGATGGGAATGTCAATGTTGAGGAACCGCCCACTAGTCATCCCTGCATTGCTGGTAAAAATAATCTCTCTCCCTCTGACTGCTTCCAAAGGTGGCTCAGTGGTTAGCACTGCTGCCTCACAGCGCCAAGGACCCGGGTTTAATTCCAGCCTCGAGCGACTGTCTGTGTAGAGATTGCACATTCTCCCCGTGTCTCCATTGGTGTGCGCCGGTTTCCTTACACAGTCCAAAGATGGGCAGGTTAGAGCAGATTGGCCATGCTAAATTGCTCCATGCTGTCCAGGGATGTGTAGGCCAGGTGGGTTAGCCATGGGAAATGCAGGGTTATGGTAGGGGGCGGGGTTGGTTTGGGTAGGATGCTCATTGGAGAGGTGGTGTGGACTTGATGGGCCAAATGGCCTGCTTCCACACTGAAGGGATTCTGTGACTAAAAGGAAACAGGATAAAGGCATTTCAACTAATTGCAAAGCCAAGAATTCAAAATTGACTATTCAGCTACCAATATTCCACAATCTACTCTTCATTAACTAGCCATCAAGACTGATCGGTATATCTTTTAAGTTTTATCTTCTTTTGGACTCACTCTATTCCCAATCTGTGTGTGTATGTGTATTGTGTTATTTATTTTTCTGTGTAGTAACTATTGGTGACTCAAGACAAGCCCCTGGTTAAAATTGGCTCCTTTTAAAACACCAATTCATTTGGTTTGGGAGAACGACATGAATATGGATCCTTTTTGACTTTCCTGCTCCTCTGATGCTGCCTGACCTGCTGTGTTCCTTCAGCTCCACACTGTATTGACTCCTTTTTGCCAGTTGCGATGGAGGGGATGAGTGAATGAGGAACTGGAGCTAGTTTGATCCTCCTGACACAGGAGCTTAACAATTTGCAGCATCAACCGGGAACTGGAATAACATGGTGATCTCAGCCTGAGTTCGAATTCATTCAGGGGGATGATGGCATCGCTGGCTAGGCCAGCATTTATAGCCCATCCCTAATTGCCCAAAGGTCTGTTAAGAATTAACCCCATTGCTGTGGGTCACGTAAGCCAGACCAGGTGAGGGTGGCAGTTTCCTCCTCGAAAGGGCATTCGGCAACCAGATGGGTTTTTCCTGACAAACGATTCATGGTTTATCATCAGACTCTTAATTCCAGAGTTTTATTGGATTCAAATTCCAACATCTGCTGCTGGTGGGATTCAAACCTGGATACCAAGAACATTATCTGGGTCTCTGGATTAACAGTCCAGTGATAATATCACTAAGCCATCATCATGCAGTGCTATTCTGCAAGGATAAGTGCTGGGACCCCTGCTGTTTGTAATATATATAAATGATTTGGAGGAGAATGTAGGTGGCCTCATTAGTATGCTTGCAGATGACACAATGATTGGGGGAGCTGCGGATAGTGAGGAGGATTGCCAGAGGATACAGCAGGATATAGATAGGCTGGAGACTTGGGCAGAGAAATGGCAGATGGAGTTTAATCCAGACAAATGCAAGGTTTTGCATTTTAAGAGATCCAATACGGGAGGGAAGTATACAGTAAATGGCAGAACCCTTAGTAACACCAATATACAGAGGGATCTGGGCACACACGTCCTCTATTCCCTGAAAGTGGCAACACAGGTAGGTAAGGCAGTCAAGAAGACATATAGCATGCTTGCCTTCACTGGTTGGAGCACAGGCTATAAAAATTGGAGAGTCATGTTGCAGCTATTTAAAACTTTAGTTCGGCCACATTTGGAATATTGTATACAGTTCTGGTCATCACACTACCAGAAGGATGTGGAGGCTTTGGAGAGGTGACAGAAACGATTTACCAGGATGTTGCCTGGTTTGGATGGTATTGGCTATGAGGAGAAATTGGACAAATTTGGTTTGTTTTCATTTGAATGTTGGAGGATGAAGGGGAGACATGATAGAAGTTTGCAAAATTATGAGCAGGATGGATAGAACAAACAGTCTTTTTTCCCCAGGGTAGAAATGTCAATTACTCGGGCACATAGGTTGAAGGTAAAAGGGGGTAAGTTTGAGGGAGATGTGGGGGACAGGTCTTTTACACAGAGGGTGGTAAGTGACTGGAAAGTGCTGCCAGAAGAGGTGGTAGGGGCAGATACAACAGCAATGATTAAGAGGCATCTTGAAAGAATAGGCAGGGAATAGAGGGATACAGACAGCTTAGAGTCAAAAGGTTTTTTAGTTTAGAATGGAATCATGTGTCAGCGCAGTCTTGGTGGGCTGAAGGGCCTATTCTGGTGCTGTACCATTCTTTGTTCTATCCAGCTATAAATCCTTCCTTCACATGCCATCAGTAGAGTGGGTTGAGTAGCAGAGATTCCTATAATGGGTAAAGAAAGACTCGTAAATTGTGATGGGTACTGGTTCCTCCCAGAACTGGTTGATCTCCACACTCCAATGGGATGTGACTCCCTGACCCTGGGTGATGATATATGGCTGACATTGCCTGATGTCATGGTCTCAGGATATGGGCTAGCTCATTTAGGACTGAGGCCAGGAGACATTTCTTCACCCAGGCAGTGAAATTCTCTGCCACAGAAGGTTGAATGTATTTAAGAAAGAGATAAGTTTCTAGAAACTAAAGGGTTAGAGGAGGCTGAACTGATGGCCATAAGACCATAATAAATAGGGACAAATGTAGGCCATTCAGCCCCTCTAGCCTACTGAATAGGATCATGGCTGACCCAATATTCCTCACATCCACTTTCCTGCCCATTCCCATTAACTCTTCCCTGACTGATCAAGAAACTATCTCAATGTACACTAAGGTCTCTGCTTCCCTCGCTCTCTGTGGTAGGGAGTTCCAAAGACTCATAACCCTCTGAGAGAAGAAATTCCTCCTCATTTCAGCCTTAAATTGGTGCCCCTTTATTCTGAGACTGTACCCTCTGGTCCCAGACTCTCCCATGAGGGGAAACAACCTCTCAGTATTTACCCTGCCCAGCCCCTTAACAATCCAAAGAGATCACCTCTTATTGTTCTAAACTCCTTTGAGTCCCAACCTGTTTAACCTTAGAATGGAGGGTGAGTTATGATCCTGTTGAAAGGGGACAGGGTCTGGAATGGGATGAAGTTTCTCTGCGCAACTCACAAAATATCTGAGCACTCCTGCCACAATCTCCACACACAGAGCACTGTACGATTTTCATTAGCCACGAATGAGGAGTCGGTTTTCTGTTGAGTTTTTTTCGACCCACTCCCGTTTCCTCCTTGATTCTCAGAAGATGCAGAAAGTTTTTTTTGGGGGGAGGGCGGTGGTGGGAGTTGGGAGCGAATTTGCAAAGATGAGTCGCTCTGGTGCAGTCAGTAAAACTGGAAGTTTATGGAAAGGGCTGCAGGAAATCCATTTCTGGTAATTTCTCTCCCTCGCCCTGTGTCTGTCTCTGGAAACTGGGGAGGGAAGAGTCTGGATTGACAGCTAACATCACCTCCCCCTCCATCTCTCTCTCTCTCTCGCTCTCTTCCAAATGTCATTTCTCGACCGGTGACTCGCCTGGACACACAGAGAGAAAGGCGACAGACAAAAAAAGAGAGACAAAAATCCTCTGGAGTTAAAGTGAGCCTTCCCTGAAATAGACAACGCGGCAAGAAATGGCAAACTGATCAATTTCAGTCCGTTTGAAATCCCCTCGCCCTGTGTGTGAGGGGCAGCTGGCGACTTTATTATTTCTCTCTCTCTCCTTGTTGGCAAAAAAAAACTTTTCTCAAACTTTTCTTCCTCTCTCTCTCTCTCTGTGTGTGTGTGGAGGCGTGATGGCTGGATTGGAGGAAGTCTGGGCGAATGGTTGCTTCCCCAGTTGCTTCGGATCCCAAGACGAGCTGGAGATGAGGAGGAGGAGCAAAGGGATTGACCACATGCTGGCCAAGGAGAGACCCTACCTAAGGAGGATGGTCAAAATCCTGCTCCTGGGGGCCGGGGAGAGCGGCAAAAGCACATTCCTCAAGCAGATGAGGATCATCCACGGCCAGGACTTTGACCTGAAAACCTTGGAAGAGTTCCGGGACACCATCTATGGGAACATTATCACGGGGATGCGAGTGTTGGTGGATGCCAGGGAGAAACTGGGACTGCCTTGGGCTAATGGTGATAATGAGAAACACGGGCTCTTCCTGATGATCTTCGAGAACAATTGCATTGGAGTTGGTGAAACACACTTCCAAAGAGTTTTGCCAGCTATCCAAGCTCTGTGGCAAGACCAGAGCATCCAACAGGCCTATGAGAGACGGAGTGAATTTCAGCTGGTAAGTGGCATCAATGTTGGGCACATTCTAGTCTCCAAATCCCATCCGTCTCTGCTTTCCATTGTATGGAAAATGATATTTCTGTACAGAAATGCATGGAATTTGTTCCTGTCGAATCGGGGTTGGGCCCAGCATTTATTGCCCATACCTAATTGCCCCTTGGAGGGGGTTGGTGAGCCGCCTTCTAAAACTGCAGCAGTAGGGAGCTGTTAGGGAGGAAGTTCCAGGATTTTTGACCCAGCGATAGTGAAGGGAATGGCCAATGTGGTTCCTAGTCAGTGGTTTTGAGGGGGACTTGTGGGCAATTGTGTTCCAATGCTGCCCTTGTGCTTCTAAGCAATAGAGGCTGTGTGTTTGGAAGGTGCTGTTGTAGCAGCCTTGGTGAGTTGTTGCAATGCATCTTGCAGATGGTACATTCTGCTGCCATTGTGCGTTAGTGTTGGAGACTGTGAATATTGAAGGTGGTGGATATGGTGCCAGTCAAGCGGCCTGCTTTGTCCTGGATGGGGTCAAGCTTCTTGAGTGTTGTTGGAGCTGCACTCATCCAGGCAAGTGGGGAGTATTCCATCACACTCCTGACTTGTGCCTTGTAGATGGTGAACAGGCTTTGGGGAGTCAGGAGGTTAGTTACTCACTGCAGGATTCGTAGCCTCTGACCTGCTGTTGTAGCCACTGTGTCTAATTCTGTATCTGGTCAATGATAACCCACAGGATGTTGATAGTGGGGAGGTTAAGTGATGGTGTCAAGGGGTGTGGGTGGGTTGGAGTGGGGAATAGTTAAATTCTCTCTTGTTGGAAATAGTCGCGGCCTGTGACTTTTAGAATAGTGGAGTTATAGAATCGCCACTGAGCAGAAAGAGGGCATTCAGCCCATCAAGTCTACACTGACCCTCCGAAAAGCAACCCAACCAGACCCAGCTCCCCGCTCTTCACCCCTGATCCCTGTAGTCCTGCCTTTCCCATGGCTAGCCCACCCTAACCTGGACATCCCTGGACACTACGGGGCAATTTAGCATGGCCAATCCATCCTAACCTGCACATCTTTGGACTGCGGGAGGAAGCTGCGAAAGTTGCTTTCTGTTGATCAGCTTGAAGATGTATATTGTTCAGGTCATATTGCATTTGGATATGGACTGTTCTAGTTTGTGAGGAGTTGTGAATGTTACTGAACACTGTTCAATCATGATTGAATGTTTCCAACTCTGACCTTGTGATTTGAAGGAGGTTGAATGAAGGATATTAGCCCAAGGGGCCCATGCGGTGATCTCCTAAGGCTGAGATAATGGACTTCTGACAACTTCTGGCGTGAGCTGTATCTCATTCCTGTATCCAGGGGGACATGGGTGCCTGGAAACTATTTATTTGAGGCACAGGAAGGAGAAAACAGAGTGTGAATCTTTCCTCATGTGAGTCTAAGGTATAGGGTGTACTCTTGGAACATGAATCCTGGCTAATTGCCTCCCTTAGTCCAATGCCACAAGCCGATGGGGGTCAGTCACCAATCACAGGCGCATACATTAGCCGAATGTGGCTGGATATGTTTTTATTGGCCAGAAAGCCTTTGATCCTTCGCCCAATATTTTTTATCGGATGTGTAGACGAAAGGGTTCAGAAGAAATACTTGTTTTTTTAAAAAAAATGCCCTTTCCAAACAACCCTGCGGTTTATCTGCCATGTTCTGAAGGTGAGCTCTTCGAGGCTTGAAATCCCGGGAATCCTATGTTGGTTAGGATTGGAAGGACTGTTCTGCATTAAGAATGGAACCTGCCAGGTCTGGATTACTGAGATAACAAGGTGCAGAGCTGGATGAACACAGCAGGCCAAGCAGCATCAGAGGAGCAGAAAGGCTGACGTTTCGGGCCTAGACCCTTCATCAGAAAATGATGGATTACTGGTCTGGATTACTCATGGATAACTCAGCAGCAAAGCCTTTGCAACAGTTTAATACGGCAATAAATGAATCATAACAATCACATTGCCATTCAGACATATGAATCAGGAACATATGTAGGCCATTCGGTCCCTCTAGCCTGCTCTGCCATTCAATAAGATCACGGCTGCATTCCCCAGTCTCCCTTGATAATCATTGACTGCCTTGTTACTTTGCAGTTCCCTAGGTATTGTGTATGTAGCTCTGCTGACTGTTCACACTGAGTGACAGGGCTTACAGAGAGTACTATCAAGAATAGTAAAATGTAGGGTATGCAGATTGATTTTAGTAGGATAATAGGTCGGCACAACATCCTGGGCCGAAGGGCCTGTACTGTGCTGTGCTGTTCTATGTTCTATTTTTGGCTTTCAGTTCAGGCAGCAAACATCACCAAAGACCCCTCCCACCCCGGTTATAATCTCTTGCAACCTCTTCCGTTGGGCAGAAGATACAAAAGCTTAAAAGTATGGACCAACAGATTCAAGAACAGCTTCTTCCCCGCTGTTATCAGACTGCTGTTTGGACCTCTCAAATTTTAAATTTAATGTTAATCTCGCCCTTTGTGCACCTTCTCTGCAGCTGTAACATTATATTCCTTGCTCTGTTCTATTACCCTAATACACTTTGTATGGTATGATTTGCCTGTACTGTATGGAAAACAAGAGATTTCACTGTACCTAGGTACATGTGACAATAATACATCAAGTCAAATGGAGTAAAACTGTTCAGAGATGTTATTGACATCTGGAGCAGATGGGACTTGAAGCCAGATCTTTTGGCAATGCCCCTACATTACCAAGCTCCCTGTCTTTATACCCTGACAAGTAAGGTGATGAATAAATTAACTGGTTAACATAAACAACCATCCCTTAAAGGGGCACTGACCCCAAAATCCAGTCTTAAGAGGAAAGTTGCAAAACTGAATTTTGGGTGGCATGTTAATGTGTTGTTAATTTTAGTGGACTAGTCAGCAGGAATCCCAGGATTTGGGGACCCATCGTGAGTTCCATCGTGGGAGATGGTGGAATTTGAATCCAGTAAAATATGGATTTAAAAGCTAGTCTAATGGCGACCGTGAAACTGTCGTTTGTTGTAAAAACCCACCCCATTCGCTAACGTCGCTTCGGGAAGGAAATCTGCCATCCTTACCTGGTCTGGCCTACATATGACTCCAGACCCATGGCAATGTGGTTGACTATGAACTGCCCTCTGAATGGTTTAACCAGCCATGATGCTGATCTTGCCAGCCATGTCCACATCCCCTTCAAGAATGGAAAATAAACTACCTGAGGATGCTGATCCATTCCAGTCTGTGAAGTCTCTATTTTGACATGCTCACAGTACACAATTAAAACAGCACTCTTCGCCCATGTATCTTAACAATATGATGAACGTGCTGTTGGTAAGTGGCAGCGCTGCAGCAGAGATTGGCCAGAAGGAACAAGGAAGGAGGAGCTTGACACAAGTTGTTTCAATGCCCCATGAAAACCGATAACATTTTTAGTAAAACAGGTTTGAATTCCCATTTACCAACTTAAGGGTGTATAACATGACAAGATTTCAAGTTTTAAAACTTATAAGGAGCAAACTAACATCAACACTAACTAAACATTATTTAGCAGACAGACAACTCTAAATCACAGAAAAGATTGTTCTTATTTATGTCCAGAAGATATAGGAGCAATTAGGCCATTCGGCCAATCGAGTTTGCTAGGCCATTTGATTGTGGCTGATATGTTTCTCAATCCCATTCCTCTGCCTTCTCCCTGTGACCCTTGACCCTGTTACCAATCAAGAATCTATCTATCTCTGTCTTAAATATACTCAATGACTTGGTCTTCACAGCCCTCCGTGTTAATGAGTTCCACAGATTTACCAGCCTCTGGCTGAAACAATTCCTCCTCTTCTCAGTTCTAAAGGCGCGTCCCCTTCACTCTGGGGCTGTATGCTTGGGTCCTCCATGTCCATCCTATCCAGGCCTCTCATTAACCTGTAAGTTTCAATGGGATTCCCCCTCATCCTTCTCAATGATATATCATAGAGTCATAGAATCAGGCCCTTCAGTCCAGCTAGTCCATGCTGACCAAGTTTCCCAAACTAAACTAGTCCCACTTGCCTGCATCCGGCCCACATCCCTCTAAACCTTTCCTATCCATGTACCTATCCAAATGTCTTTTCAGTATTGTAACTGTACCTATATCTACCACTTTCTCTGGCAGTTCATTCCACATATGAACCACCCTCTGTGTGAAAATGTTGTCCCTCCGGTCCCTTTTAAATCTTTCTTCTCTCACCTTGAAAATGTAAACCCTAGTTTTGAACTCCCCCACCCTAAGGAAAAAACCTTTGCTATTCACCTTGTCTATGCCCCTCATGAGTTTATAAACCTCTATAACGTCACCCCTCAACCTCCTACACTCCAATGAGAAAAGACCCAGCCTATCCAGCCTCTCCTTTTAACTCAAACCCTCCAGTCTCGGCAACATCCTGGCAAGTCTTTTCTGAACCCTCTCCAATTTCATAATATCCTTCCTATAGCAAGGCGAACAGAACTGTACACAGTACTCCAAAAATCATCAATGTCTTGTACAATGTCAACATGACATCCCAACTCCTATACTCAATGGTCTGAGCAATGAAGGTAAGCGTGCTAAACGCCTTCTGAACCACCCTGTCTACCTGTGCTGCAACTTTCAAAAAACTATGTACTTGAACCCATAGTTCTCCTCTGTTTGACAGCACTACCCAGGGCCCTAGCATTAACAGTGTAACTCCTGCCCTTGTTTGTTTAACCAAAATGCAATACCTTGCATTTATCCAAATTAAACTCCATCTGCCCCTCCTCAGCCCATTGGCCCCATTGATCAAGATCCCTTTGTAATCTAAGGTAACTTTCATCACTGCCCACTATACCACCAATTTTGTCATCCGCAAACTCACTAACCTTGCCTTCTATATTCTCATCCAAATCGTTTATGTAAATAACAAACAAAAGTGGACCGAGGACCTATCCCTGTAGAACATCGCTGGTCACAGGCCTCCAGCCTGAAAACAACCATCCACTTCCACCTTCAGTCTCCACTCATTTAGTCTTTACAGCAACCTCACCATATTATTGCAGTTTCTATAGGAAACAGTTCATAGTTGCTCCCAGCTTCCAATGGGTTCACCACTTCCTGTTTTGCTGAGTTGCAACATTGGATTACCATCACAGATCCTTTCCCTCAATCTGCTGAGAACCCCTGAATTGGCTTCCAGCAATAATGCTCAGGTGATTCCTTCTCCCGAACTTGCCGGGTGAATTTTTCAGTATTCTTAAATTATTGTTGGTTCCTTCCCTTCCACCAATGAATGAGTGTTCCACAGCATTCTTCCTGGTAGGCAACAGAGAAAACAGCCCTTTCCTTCGAAAGACCAGGATAGATACTGTTCTTTCTCTCTCTCTGTCTCTCTCCCGCTGTATCTGTCACTCTCTCTGTCTCTCTCTCTCTCTGTCATTGTCGCCTTGTCTCTGTCATGCTCTCTCTGTCTCTCTCTCTCTCGCTCTGCCTCTGTCACTCTCTCTCTGCCTCTTTCTCTCTCTACCTCTCTCGCTCTGTCTCTGTCACTCTCTCTCTATCCTTTCTCTCTCTTGTCTCTCTCAGTTCCTGTTTGAAGTCTCTTTAGACTGAAAATTTTACAAAAAAAATCTACCTTGACCTTTTGTTGTCAGCTGCTAAACCTGGCACATGCATTTCAATGACCCATTAACTGGGCCCTAGTCCCTATGGCAACCAAGGTCCACGTGATTGATGTTGGGCAGAATTGTAGCAGGTCACAAGACTCTTCATCATACCATTTTACTTGCATTTGAAGAGACAGACCAAAGCACAGTTTCCTTGTAAAACCCGACGTTTGTAACAGAGTCTCGAGAATTGAGAAGTTCAAAGCGAGCGAATAAATAAACAGAGATTGTTTTCAGTGGCAGGAAGGTCACTGCCCAGAGGAACAGATTCAAGAGGGGTTGGTAAGAGAAGCAGAAATTTTGTAGATTCCTTACAGTGTGGAAGCGAGCCATTCAGCCCCTCAAGCCTACACTGATCCTCTGAAGGACATTCCACCCAGACCCGTCTCCTACTCTATCCCTGCATTTCCCATGGCTAACCCAGCTAGCCTGCCACATCCCTGGACACTATGGGCAATTTAACACGGCTAATCCACCTCAACCTGCACATCTTTGGACTGTGGGAGGAAACTGGAGCACCCGGAGGAAACCCACGCAGACACAGGGAGAACGTGCAAACTCCACACAGACCGTCACCCGAGGGTGGAATTGAATCTGGGTCCCTGGCGCTGTGAGGCAGCAACGCTAACCACTGAGCCACCGTGCCACCCCAAATTTGCTTTTTGTTAAAACACAATTTAGTGTCAGAAAGGCTTACGGAAGCAAATCCAATGGTAACCTCCTGCAAAGACTGAATATAACAGAGGAAGATTAGAAATTGGTAGGCCACAGAGTAGGGAAAGGGGGTTTAATTGGAAAAACTCATCTTTCCAAGAGCTGTCAGATGAATGATGGGCTGAAAGTACTCTATTGCTATAGGATTCTATGATCCTGCCATTCGGGAGTTGTCAGACATATTTCAGAGGCAAGTCAGAACAGGTAGAGTTCCAGATGGACCAATACACAAATGGGCAAATAAAGGAAGAAACTTTTTGCAGAGAAAACTCTTATGGTTTATAGGGGTTGAGATCATGCTAAAAGCTCTCAGCGTTTCAGTCAATTAAATACTTTTTGCAACCAGCACTATGTGATGACAGCTTGTATTTATCTATATTTTTAATCAGCCAGTTCAGATATGTTATAACAGGCTTTTGGAGCAGGAGGGATTGGAACCCAGGCCTCCTTTCTTACAGGTAGGGATACTACCACTGCGCCACAACAGGATTAGAGACACACCCTCTAAGGTTGCCAAACCACCGTGATTATTTTGAACCTGGGACTTGCTGTGTGTCAGACAAATGTGGTAACCAATACACGGAAGAAAGACAGCAGTGAAAGCAACAGAGACTGTACAGGACTTGAAAGGCTGCACTGAGTATTGAGCTCTCAACTCTTGGTTTATTAAGAAGCAGAGGCGCCAACCACTGAGCTGTGGGACCTGAGTCAAATTTGCATAAAATTTCCTAAGATGCCTCACAGGAGTGCAGTGCAAAATGTGAGCTGAAGTGATGTTAGAATTAAATGACTAAATTCTTGGACTAACTGGTATGATTTAAAGGGAGGGATTAGAATTAGGTTTTATTGTCACGTACTCAAGTACAGAAGTATACGTGAAAAGTGTACAATGTCACCATTCCTAGGTACAGGGTACTCAGGTATAAAATCTTAGGTACAAAAATCGAAAGATAAAGAAATAAGTTTAAAAAGTTCATCGCTACAGTTCTTTTTAGTATAAAATAGAAGAGTAAAGAAATAAAGTTCAGAAGTTAAACATTACAGTCCTTTCTTAAACCATGGGCCTGCAGTCGCTTTATGCTGGGTTTTCCCACCAAGGGCTCACTCTCCCCCCGCGCTGGGCTCACTCTCCCCCTGCGCTGGGCTCACTCTCCCACTGCACTGGGCTCACTCTCCCCCCACCCAAGTA
>NC_063368.1:8777733-8802995 GCF_021869965.1 Rhincodon typus
ACTGGGCTCACTCTCCTCCTGCACTGGGCTCACTCTCCCCCTGCTCTGGGCTCACTCTCCCCCCGCGCTGGGCTCACTCTCCCCCCTCGCTGGGCAAAGTTTTGCCTGGGTAGCTATGCTGCCAACTGCAGAGTGAATCCTATTGCTGTGGGTCTGGAGTCACATGTAGGCCAGACCCGGTAAGGATGGCAGATTTCCTTCTCTAAAGGACGTTAATAAACCGGAGGAGTTTTTCCCAATGATTGGCAATGGATTCACAGTCATCATTAGACTCTTAATTCCAGATTTGTTATTGAATTTGAATCCCTCTATCGGCCATGGCAGGATTCAAACCTGGGTCTCCAGGACATTACCTGGGTCTCTGACTTAATAGTCTACTGATGATACCACCGTCTCCCCATTTCTCAAGAAACGCAAGGTTTGTTGAGTGTTAGCAATGCCACTTCTGAGTACATTTCTCAGTGTTCCACATCTTCCCCGTGTCGTCTTGAGGAGCAACGAAAACAGAATTCGCTGGAAAAGCTCAGCAGGTCTGGAAGCATCTGTGAAGGAAAAAATCAGCGTCAACGTTTCGGGTCCAGTGACCCTTCCTCAGAACCTTTTGGTTTTTATTTGGTCCCAAGGAGGAATTTCTTCAGCCAGAGGCTGGTGAATCTGTGGAAATCATTGCCGCAGAGGGCTGTGGAGGCAAAGTCATTGAGTGTCTTTAAGACAGAGATAGATAGGTTCCTGATTAAGAAAGGGATCAAAGGTTTTGGGGAGAAGGCAGGAGAATGGGGTTGTGAAACTTATCAGTCACGATCAAGCAGCGGAGCAGACTCGATGGGCTGAATGGCCTAATTCTGTTCCTATATCTTATGGTTTTACGCAATGCTGTAGTAGAGGGTGACATTGTGAACACCATGTTCAGAGAGAGAGGTATCCACTATCAGTGTGCAATGCAGCTGTTCCATTGTATTCACTCTGCCTTGAGGTCTGGGTGAAGCGAACATTTAAGGATGAATGTTAATTGTTTTGATGTGCAACATGCTGGATGTCACTTTCCCCCCCTCCAAAAGATGAATGGTTTAAGGATTTAAGAATTGAGCTGTGCTGTATGCCAACGTTTCTGTGCACGAGGAGCTGCACTTACTCACAGGCTCAGGCGAAGAAAGGGGCATTATTCTCGAGAAACCCGCTACAGTGAAAGGCTTTTAATGCAGTCATGGTATAAGCCAGATACACTGATTTCTCAATAGTTTGGTGGGTATATTCCACCCTAACAGCAGTACGTCTGGAGAAAGATGCAATGGATTTTGTCGAGGTTCATCCTGAGCAGCTCTGTGAAACGGGACTCTGCGTTCTACGGTCTGTTTCCCTGGGATGCACACTGAGATAAACACCGACTGCACCTGGAGGACCATCAACTCAGTGAAAGACGCTCTTTGGTTCTGCCCGAAACTGGTTGCTCTTCCAGAACAAGGAGTTGACCTCAACTGAGTGTTGCAGACTGGCACATTCCAAGGTCCAGAACTACATGCTGAGGGACCACACTAAAGCTTGGGGTAGCTGTTGCCAAGGTGCAGTGGTGAAAGGTCAACATTTGAGGTCTTCCTGCTGAAGGTAAATGGGGGTCTGTTCAGTTATTGGACCCTTCTGGTGCCTCAAATATATATAAATACAATCTCACACAAGTAAGAGATGCTTTTGCTTTGTTTGCTGGAGTCAAACTCCAACGTTTGTTGCTTCTTCATATGCTACTGTACAGAACTGAATTGCTTCAGTGACTATGTAGATAAAGATATTTTTATGAATAAAGTATATTTTTGAAATAAAGAAAAGTCCAAGGAAAGATATACTGGCATCATAGGTGGTCCAGAGAAGGATCACCAGGTTGATCCCAGGTATAGAGTGACTGTTGTATAAGGAGAGGTTGAGTAGCCTGTACTTGTTGGAATATAGAAGAACGAGAGATGAACTCATCGAATGTGCAAGCTTCTTTAGTGACTTGGCAGGGTAGATGCAGAAAGTTTATTTCCCCTTGCGGGAGAGTCTAGGACCAGAGGGAATAATCTCATAGTGAGGGGTTGCATATTCAAGACAGAGGTGGGAAGGAATTTCTTCTCTTGGAGGGTAATGAGTCTGTGGAATTCTTCGATGCTGGGTCATTGAATAAATACGAGGCTGAGACAGACGGATTTGTAATCAGCGAGGGAATGAAGGGTTATAGGAAAGTTGAGTTGAGGATTGTCAGATCAGCCATGATTTCATGGAATGGTGTTAGCAGGCTCGATGGGCTGAAAGGCCTACATCCGCTCCTGCATCTTAAATGCCTAGTCTGTAGAGGTGACTGAAGAAGCGTTGTCAGTTGTGACCATCTTGACTTTGACTGTGGGTCAGATTTGGAGAGCGGAGTGAGGTCAGCTTGCGAGGCAGTAGAGAGGAGGTTGCTCCACCTGTTCTGAGTGGATTAAAGAGGAGAAAAGACCCCGTGGCCCAATCGTTATCTGAGCAGAGGTGACACAGCCCCACCTCTGGGGCAGAGAGTCGGGTTCGAGTCCCATGTCAGGTTTTGAAAGTCATCGAAGGTGCATCATCACACAACCACACAGAGGGGTTGTCAGCCTGCAAATCTTTTCGATGTGGCGAGAGAGGCCGAGTGTTTGCTAACTGCAATTACACAGCCTCCATTAATGGACTCCACTTGCAGGTCCTCACCTTCAGCACAGGCTGTCCTTGTTCTGACAGACTGCCCTACGCACTATTTGATGACAAGCAACAACACCAGCTTGCATTTATATAGTGTCTTTCACGTAGTTAGAAAGAGAATAACCCAGATGCCCACAAGAGTTTTTTTAAATTTACAGAATGGTTATGGAGGAGGCCGTTTGGCCCATCATGCTAACACCAGATCTGTTATCTCATGTCAATTTTTTACTTTATTCCCAATATTCTTGCACGCCATTTCCATCCATATAACCATCTCTTGGATGCCTCCTTCAACCACATTTCGAGGCTGTGCGTTCCATGGCCTAACTACCCACTGAGTGAAACACTTAGTTCTCACTTTAACCTTGCTTGTTTTGCATATTGCTTTATTTCTAAGCCATCTTGTTCGTTTTTTTTAAGAAATGGAAACTGTTTCTCCCCATCTACTCCATCCAGCCCACCTATTACAGAATCTCTAAAGTGTGGAAGCAGGCCATTCAGCCCATTGAGTCCACACCAACCCTCCGAACAGCATCCCACACCAACCAACCCCATCCCATCTCTGTAACCCTGCATTTCCCATGGCTGACCCATCTAAGCCTACACATCCCTAGATGCTGTGGTGCAATTTCCCATGGCCAGTCCACCTAACCTGCACATCTTTAGACTGGGAGGAAACCCATGCAGAGATAGGGAGACAATGTGCAAAATCCACACAGACAGTCGCCCGAGGGTGGAATCGAACCCAGGTGCCTGGTGCTGTGAGGCAGCAGTGCTAACCACTGAGCCACCGTACCACCCTAGCAAATCTCCTCTCAGCCTCCTTCTTTGAAGGAGGGCAGTCCGAAATTCTTCAATCTATCTCCGTAACTGAAATTTCTGATTCCTGGAACCATAAATCGTTTCTCTGCTGTCTCTTTCCCAGTTCACTTTCTCCAGCTCTGTCCTTAGACCCTTATAATTGTTCTCACTAACACTGGTTGGGGGTGGTTCGGGGGGTGGTGGGATGGTGTTTTTTAATCCTCAAGCTTAGAGCCATGAAATGGACTAAGATGGGCTTTGTCTTGATTTTTTTTTTGTTATTCTATTGTGGAAGGACTGTTATTCTGAACTTTTTATTTCTTGATTTTTCTAATTTATTCCTATGATTTTGAAGTTTTGGAGGTCTGTTATGCTGGACGATTTGTTTCTTTATTTTTTTTTCTAAGAATCTGTACTGAAGAATCTGTACTGAGGTACCTTTGTACCTAAGATGATGCTGTAAGTGGCGACTTGTAAACTTTTCACTGTACTCATGTGAGTACATGTGAGAATAAAGCTAATTCATTCATTTAATCTTTCATACATTGTGGTATCCCTGACTGAGCATGGTCCTCTGGCTGATGTACACCAAGTGTCTTATACAAGTTGAATGCCACCTCCCCGCTCTCTTTATTTAATCATTTGTGGAATGTGGACATCGCTGCCATTTATTGCCCGTCCCCAGTTGCCCCTTGAGAAGGTGATGGTGAGCTGCCTCCTTGAACCGCTGCAGTCCACCTGCTGTGGGTTGACCCGCAATGCCCTTAGGGAGGGAATTCCAGGATTTTGACCCAGCGACAGTGAAGGAACGGCGATATATTTCCAAGTCAGGATGGTGAGTGGCTTGGAGGGGAACTTGCAGGGGTTGGTGTTCCCATGTATCTGATGCCCTTGTCCTTCTAGATGGAAGTGGTCGTGGGTTTGGAAGGTGCTGTCTGAGGATCTTTGGTGAATTTCTGTAGTGCATCTTGTAGATAGTACACACTGCTGCTACTGAGCATTGGTCGTGGGGGGAGTGGATGCTTGTGGATGTAGTCTTGTATTCTATCCCCCTCCGTGAGCATGTCAGACAGTCAGTATTTATATAACAGGCCCATTTACTGCCTACAACTGAGTGACTCACTAGGGCTAGTTCAGAGGACAGTTAAGAATCAATCACATTGCTGTGAGTCTGGAGTCACATACATAGGACAGACTCGGTAAGGATGGCACATTTCTTTCCCTAAAGAAGATGAGTGAGCTGGGTGGGTTTAACAACAATCTGGTAGTTTTGGGATCACTGTTAATTTCATTCCCGATGTATAAATTGATTAAACTAATTAAGAAGTACGCCTTTTATTCTGGAAATTGTTGTAGCCCAGTGACTACTTCCTGCAATACTAGGTGGATCTTTCTTTAATCTTATTTCACAGGATGTGAGTCTCGCTAGCCTTGATTGCATTTATGGGCCTCCGGCCTTGAGATGGTTGTGATAAACCCCATTCATTAAGGGCTATGGTCAATGTCAATGTAGGTGAATCCACAGCTCTGATAGGAAGGGAGTTCAGTGACAACAAAGGAATGGAGATCTCATTAAATAATATATTTACAGGGCTATAATCAAAATATCCTGTCACAAATCCTGATGCTAAAGGTGTTAATGATTCAAAACATTTCATCAGCATGTATGAGGGGAGGCCTAGTGGTGTTATCACTGGGCTATTAATCCAGTGACTCAGGTAATGTCCTGGGGACCTGGGTTCAAATCCTGCCATGGCAGATGATAGACTTTGAATTCAATAAAGTATCTGGAATGGAAAGTCTAATGATGACCATGAATCAGTTGTCAGGGGGAAACCCATCTGGTTCACTAACACCCTTTAGGGAAGGAAACTGCCAACCTTACTTGTTCAGGCCTACATGTGACTCCAGACCCTCAGCAATGTGTGGTTGACCCTTAATTGCCCTCTGGGCAGCTAGGGATGGGCAATCAATTCTGGCCTAGCTAGTGACACTGTCATCCTCTGAATGGAGGAATTAAAATCATCACGGAATAGAGTTGGAAGATGTTTCTTAGATTTTTGTTTCAGTGAATTAGCCTTCCTTTAATCAATAATGTTATGGTTTGATTTTACAGCCAGCGCTCAGTGTTTCCACTATCAATATAATGTTGCCAAGGTATCAGTCTAGGCTTGCTCTCTTGGCTTTAATCAATTTATACATCGGGAATGAAATTAACAGTGATCCCAAAACTACCAGATTGTTGTTAAACCCACCCAGCTCACTCATCTTCTTTAGGGAAGGAAATGTGCCATCCTTACCGAGTCTGTCCTATGTATGTGACTCCAGACTCACAGCAAAGGGATTCACCAGCTGCACTTTGCTATTCTATGCTCATATCCCCTTGGTTCCCACTGGGGGTTGGAAGGTCTAACCCACTCTAGGGACCTAAGCCTGGCTGACAGTCCAGTCCAGTGCTGAGGGACTGCTGAGGGAGCGCTGCATTCCCAGAGCTGTGGTTCTTCAGAAAGGAATCTGTCTGATATCCCAGTTAGACATAAAGAGATCCCATGGCTCTATTCCGAGAACAGGAAGGGAGTTCTTCCTTCTGTCCTATTGAACGTTTATCCCTATTTAACATTTATCCCTTAACCAATATTACTGTTTAAAAAAATACGATCATTTGGTCATTTATCTCATTGCTGGGAGCTTGCTGTGCACAAATTGCCTGCCAATTTTCATAGAATCATAGAATTCCTAAAGTGCAGAAGTAGGTTGTTCGGCCCATTGTGTCAACACCAATCCAGTGAGCATCCCACCTAGACCCAGCCCCTATCCTATCCCTGTAATCCTGCATTTTCTAGATTCTGCAGAATCTAGCCAACAGTAACAAAACGAGGTCCTACATACATATAAGTTGTTGTTGCTCTTGTCTTCTCTGCTAACTTCACTTGCTTTTCTCTCACATTCAGTCCTGGTCTCCCTGATATAGGAAGGGTGTTGTGAAACTTGAAAGCGTTCAGAAAAAGATTTACAAGGATGTTGCTTGGTTGGAGGGTTTGAGCTATAGGGAGAAGCTGAATAGGCTGGGGCTATTTTCCCTGGAGCATCGGAGGCTGAGGGATGACCTTATAAAATCATGAGGGCATGGTTGGGGTGAATAGTCAATGTCTTTTCCCCAGAGTAGGGGAGTCCAAAACTAGAGGGGCATAGGTTTAAGCTGAGAGGGGAAAGATATAAAAGGGACCTGAGGGGCAACTTTTTCATGCAGAGGGTGGTGTGTGTATGGAATGAGCTGCCAGAGGAAGTGGTGGAAGCTACAACATTTAAAGGGCATCTGGATGGGTACATGGATAGGAAGGATTTACAGTGTTTATGGGCCAAATGCTGGCAAATGGGACTAGATTAATTTAGGATATCCGGTCAGCACGGACGAGTTGGACCGAAGGGTCTGTTTCCATGCTGTACATCTCTATGACTCAATACTGTTTCAGTCTCTCTGTTTCATTAAATTTACTCACTATTTGTTTGCTTTCTTTCCTCATTCTTTTCCCTTCTCTGTTTTTTCTCTCGCTTCCTTATAAGGTAGATGTAATGAAAACACATCATCTTCCTTTGCCTACAGCTGTGCATCACAAAGTTGAACTGTTTCCTAAACTATGTCCTTGATACCTTTATCTTATGCATACCTCCTTTGTGTGTGCTGATTGCATTTTTAAAAATGCATTCATAGGATGTGGGTGTCATTGTCTGGGCCAGCATTTCTTGTCCATTCCTGGTTGCCCTTGAGAAAGTGATGTTGATGCACCAGTTTGAACCTCAGCTATCTATTGAGTGTAGATTAACTCAGAGAGATGCTAGGAGGAGAGTTCCATGTTTTTGGCCCGGTGACAGTGAAGCAATGGCAATCTAGTTCCAAATCTGAAATAGAAACTGAAAGTGCTCGAGAAATTCAACATTGTCAGGCAGCATTTGTGAAGAGAGAAACAGTTAGTATTATAAGTTGAGTTAAAAGGAGAGTCTGGCATTTTCTTCGCTGGAGCTTAGAGGTTGAGAGGTGACCTTAAAGAGGTTAATAAAATCATGAGGGGTATAAACATAGAAACATAGAAAGTACGTGCAGGAGTAGGCCATTCAGCCCTTCAAACCTGCACCACCATTCAATACGATCATGGCTGACCATACAATTTCAGTATCCCATTCCCGCCCTCTCCCCATATCCCTTGATCCCTTTAACTACAAGGTCCATGTCCAGCTCCCTCTTGAAAATATCTAACGAACTGGCCCCAACAGCTTCCTGTGGGAGAGAATTCCACAGATTCACAACCCGCTGAGTGAAGAAATTCTTCCAACATCCTTGTAAATCTTTTCTGAACCCTTTCAAGTTTCACAACATCCTTCCTACAGCAGGGAGGCCAGGACTGAAGGTGAGAGGCAAACAAGTGAAGTTAGCAGAGAGGCTGGCACAGTGGTTAGCACTGCTGCCTCACAGCACCAGGGACCCAGGTTCAATCCCACCCTTGGGTGACTGTGTGGAGTTTGCATGTTCTCCCTGTATCTGCATGGGCTTCTTCCAGGTGCTCCAGTTTCCTCCCACAGTCCAAAGATGTGTAGGCTGGCTGGATTGGCTGTGTTAAATTGCCTGTAGTGTTCAGGGATTTGGGTGGGGTGCTCTGAGGGTCAGTGTGGACTTGTTGGGCTAAAGGGCCTGTTTCCACATTGTAGAGAATCTATGATAAATAGAGAGCAACAACAGCTTACATCTCAGTCCTGAATAGCTTACCCTTTATTCTTAGATAAAGCAAATGTCAGGCATCTTTTCCCTAGGGAGGGGGCATATTTTTAAGGTGAGAGGAGAAAGATTTTAAAAAGACATGAGTGGTTCGTGTGTGGAATGTACAGTAACATGTTTAAAAGACAATTAGATAAGTACATGAATAAGAGATGTTTGAAGGGGTATGGGCAAGCGTAGGCAGGGTGGGACTAGTTTAGTTTGGGATTATGGTTGGCATAGACTGGTTGGACCGAAGGGTCTGTTTCTATGCTGTATGACTCTATGACAATGACTCCATAATGTTTCGAGTCGATTCTTCAGCAAGCACAGTTCTGAAGAGCAATCACATTGGACTCAAAATGTAAACTCTCTCAACAGATACTGCCAGACCTGCTGAGTTTCTCCAGTACTTTCTGCTTTTATTTCAGATTTCCAGCATCAGCAGTATTTTGCTTTTGAGTTCCACGTTGAGATGTTGTGAGTGTGAGTGCGCGGGATAACTAATTTGGACTTTTTTTTCACTTTTTCTGATAGACAGCTTGAAAATTATACAACATTTTGCTTGGGTGCGCCACAGAAAATATTTCTGGATGTGGGAAAGTCCAGAGCTAGCAAACCATAAATATAAGAAAGTCATTGATAAGTCCAATGGGGAATTCTGGAGAATCACCTGTACCAAAGAGAGGTTAGAACGTGAAACCCTGTTACCATGGAGAGTATTTAATCCAAATAACAGTGATGTATTTCAGGGGAAGCTGGATATACACACGAGGGACAAAAGCAGAGAAAGAGATGTTAAACACGGACCAGTGAGGCTGAATAACCTAATTTTGTACAGTAATATCCGGGAAAACTTGTGTGTTTACTGTAATGGTCAAACTTGAAGTAATACTCCAGTTTTAGCCTTCTGTGCAATTTAAGTTGTGATGTTGTTCTAAAGCTGATAAACCCAACTACCCCTCATAACACAGACCCTGTTTGATCTCTCTTGTGGTTTCTTCTCTGCATTGCATCTGGGTTTGTCAACTCTGGTTTAAGATATCCCCGGAGATTTTGTCATCTTTTATTGTCAACTTCCTCATCCTGCCATTGGTCTCGGGAAGAATCATGCAGCCTTTTTTTTTAAAAGAGGAAAACAAAAAAAGTTTTTAGTATCTAAACACCAAAAGTATTCAACAGAAAATGGAATCCTTATGCTTTTCTCCATTAATAGAGTCATACATCATGGGAACGGTCCCTTTGGTCCAACTCGTCTATGCCAACTAGACATCCCAATCTGACCTAGCCCAATTGCCAGCATTTGGCCCATATCTCTCTAAACCCTTCCTATTCATACACCCATCCAGATGCTTTTTAAATGCTGTAATTGTACCAGCCTCCACCACTTCCTCTGGCAGCTCGTTCCATACACGCACCATCCTCTGTGTGAAAAAGTTGCCCCTGAAGTCCTTTTTAAATCTTTCTCCTTTCACCTTAAACCTATGCCCCCTAGTTTTGGACTCCCCCCATTCTGGGAAAAAGACCTTGGCTTTTCACCCTATCCATGCTTCTCATAATTGTGTAAACCTCTATTAGACCACCCTACTCCCCAGCCTTTGACACTCCAGGGAAAATAGCCCCAGTCTATTCAGCCTCTCCCTATAGCTTAAACCCTCCAACCCTGGCAACATCCTTGTAAACCTTTTCTGCACTCTTTCAAATTTAACAATGTCTTTCCTAGAATTTTACACAATGTTCTAAAAGTGACCTCAACAATGTCCTGTACTGCTGCAACATGACATCTCAATTCCTATACTCAATGCTCTGAAGAAGGGTCCCGACCCAAAACATCAGCTTTCCTGCTCCTCTGATGATGCCTGGCCTGCTGCATTCCTCCTGCTCCACACTGTGTTATCTCTAACTCCAGCATCTGCAGTTCTTACTATCTCTAAGTGTATCAAACACCTTCTTCACCATCCTGTCAATCTGCGACTCCACTTTCAAGGAATTAATGTGCAGGCTGCTCACAGCAATGTTCTGGAGGTTACTGTAGAGACTGGAACAAAGTCAGCCAAGTGGATCTCATTGAATATGAATAAAAACCGAAAGAACTGCGGACGCTATAAATCAGGAACAAAAACAAAGTTGCTGGAAAAGCTCAGCAGGTCTGGCAGCATCTGTGAAGTAAAAAACAGAGTTAGCGTTTCGGGTCTGGTGAGGAAGGTTCTGAGGAAGGGTCACCAGATCCGAAACATTAACTCTGTTTTTTACTTCACAGATGCTGCCAGACCCGCTGAGCTTTTCCAGCAACTTCTGTTTTTGTTCCTCATTGCATATGAGTTCCCTGATTGTGGCTGTTAACCCGGGCCCACCAGGGATCCCTGGCTGACAGATATAAACAGGAGTGTCAGGGGTTCTGCTCACTTTAAGAGCTGGTTCTGAGCTAACTGGGCCAGTGTCACGTACAATGCATGTGTAAAGGGTAGGTCATGTTTAACTAATTTGGTGGAATTCTTTGGGGACATTACTTGCATGGTGGACAATGGGGAACCTGTGGATGTGGTGCATCTGGATTTCCAGAAGGCATTTGACAAGGAGCCACACCAAAGGCTGCTACATAAGATAAAGTTGCACAGTATTACAGGTAATGTATTGGCATGGATAGAGGATTGGTTGACCAGTAGAAAGCAAAGAGTAGGGATAAATGGGTGTTTTTCTGGTTGACCAGTGGCAAGTGGTGTGCCTCAGGGATCAGTGTTGGGACCGCAATTGTTTACAATTTACATGGATGATTTGGAGTTGGGGACCAAGTGTGGTGTGTCAAAATTTGCAGATGACACTAAGGTGAGTGGTAGAGCAAAGTGTGCAGAAGACACTGAAAGTCTGCAGAGGGATATAGATAGTCTAAGTGAGCGGGCAAAGGTCTGGCAGATGGAGTACAATGTTGATAAGTGTGAGGTCATCCATTTTGGTAGGAATAACAGCAAAATGGACTATGTTTTAAATGGTGAAAAATTGCAGCACGCTGCTGTGCAGTGGGACTTGGGTGTCCTTGTGCATGAATCGCTAAAAGTAAGATTGCAGGTGCAGCAGGTAATTAAAAAGGCAGATGGAATTTTGTCTGTCATTGCTAGAGGGATGGAGTTTAAAAACAGGGAGGCTATGCTGCAGCTGTATAGGGTCCTGGTGAGGCCACACCTGGAGTACTGTGCGCAGTTTTGGTCTCCTTACTTGAGAAGAGATATACTAGCACTGGAGGGGGTGCAGAGGAGATTCACTCGGTTGATTCCAGAGTTGAGAGGGTTGGATTATGAGGAGAGACTGAGGAGACTGGGATTATACTCATTGGAATTCAGAAGAATGAGGGGAGATCTTATAGAAACATATAAGATTATGAAGGGAATAGATAAGGTGGAGGCAGAGAGGTTGTTTCCGCTAGCAGGTGAAACTAGGACTAGAGGGCATCGCCTCAAAATAAAGGGAAGCAGATGTAGGACTGAGGTCAGGAGGAACTTCTTCACCCAAAGGGTTGTGAATCTGTGGAATTCCCTGCCCAGTGAAGCGGTTGAAGCTACCTCGCTGAATGTTTTTAAGGCAAGGCTAGATAAATTTTTGAACAGTAAGGGAATTAAGGGTTATGGTGAGTGGGCGGGTGAGTGGAGCTGAGTCTCAAAAAGATCAGCCACGATCTTATTGAATGGCGGGGCAGGCTCGAGGGGCCGGATGGCCTACTCCTGCTCCTAGTTCTTATGTTATGTTATGTTAAATAAGGGGTGACGGGATACTGGCCTCTGTGGAGCTACTTCAGTTACGTTAATGGCTTAGAGACTCCAGGACAGCCCGGGAAAGTTGGAAGCTGGAACTGCCTTCCGGCTTCATTGCTGTCCCCATGTCTCCTCTCTGACTTTTACTGTCGAATCAAACTTTTCCTCAACCTGTCAGTCTACATTTAGCTTTGTAAGCTTGTTGGTCAGTTTGTTATGTCTTTCGCTCCAGTTTACGTCCTGTTTTCCCCACTCCTTTCTCCTGTTTGTCTCCTTTCTCCTGTTTGTCTCTCACCATCTGTCCACCCTCTTTTTGTTCTCTCAGACTCTTTGCAGACAACACTCTGTGCCGTGCCTCTGAGGCCTACTCCTTGGGCCTGAGATTTAAACTTCAAGGTTTTGAAACCACCTCAGAGCTCTGACATTTGCTAGAAAGGATAGAGAACCATGAATTTTAACAAGAGACACTGTTACATCATTTTGTCCTAATTGTGTGCAGTGGAGGAGGCTGTGCTGGACAGGTTACCATGGTAACTGTGACCTTTTGCATGGATACTTGTAAAGACTTGAGGGGCCTTTGCTAAACAACAGACTCAGACATGACTGACTCATTCTTGTGTGTGTGTGTGTGTGTGTGTGTGTGTGTGTGTGAGTGAGAGACAGAAAAGTCATGGAGCGGGGGTTGCTGGGAAGAGAATGTAGTTACCAGAAACAAATCAAATTAGACATGAAAACAAGTCAACATCCTTGGGCTGTCTGTGAGCTAGCCTCAGGGAAGACTGATTCCTGGGATGGGAAGAGTGACTTTAAGGAGAAAATGAGAAGAAAAGGCTGATACTCTCTGTATTCAAGAAGGAAGGGTCAAAACCTGGGAGGACCAAAAGCAATGTTCACCACCTGGGGAAGAGTGGATGGAGGGAAAGGCCCCTTCTCCAAGGGGGATTGGCAGAGACGATAAATGTCAGTCTTTGATAGTGATGCCCATATTTCAAAGAGGAAGTCAAAGTGAACAGCTCTCAGAATCCGTTTGCAGACCCAATACTTTGGCCCCTTGAGCTCACTCTGCCATTCAATAAGATCATGGATAATCACATCTACTTTTTTTCCCCTTTGTCAAGGGGTGGCACGGTGACTCAGTGATTAGCATTGCTGCCTCACAGTGCCAGGGATGCAGGTTCAGTTCCAGCCTTAAGCAGCCATCTGTGTGGAGTTTGAATGTTGTCTGCTTGGGTTTCCTCCCTCAGTCCAAAGATGTGCAGGTTAGGGTGGATCGGCCATGCTAAGTTGCCATAGTATCCAGGGGTGCACAGGCTAAGTGGATTGGCCATGCTAAATTGCCCATAATGTGCAGGCTGGATGGGTTAGCCATGGGGAAATGCAGGGTTACAGGGATGGATTGGGTGGACTAATCCTTGGAGGGTCAGTGCAGAGCCACCTAATTTTATGTGGGCATCGCTGGCTGGGCCCAGCATTTATTACCCTGTACCTAGTTGCCCCTTGAGAAGGTGGGGGTGAGCTGCCTTCTTGAACCGCTGCAGTCCACCTGCTGTGGGTTGACCCACAACGCCCTTAGGAAGGGAATTCCAGGATTTTGACCCAGCGACAGTGAAGGAACGGCGATATATTTCCAAGTCAGGATGGTGAGTGGCTTGGAGGGGAACTTGCATGGGGTGGTGTTCCCGTGTATCTACTGCCCTTGTCCTTCTAGATGGAAGTGGTCGTGAGTTTGGAAGGTGCTGCCTGAGGATCTTTGGTGAATTTCTGCAGTGCATCTTGTAGATAGTACACACTGCTGCTACTGAGCGTCAGTGCTAGAGGGAGTGGATGCTTGTGGATGTAGTGCCGATCAAGTGGGCTGCTTTGTCTTGGATGGTGTCAAGTTTCTTGAGTGTTGTTGGGGCTGCACCATCCAGGCAAGTGGGGAGTATTCCCTCACACTCCTGACTTGTGCCTTGTAGATGGTGGACAGGCTTTGGGGAGTCAGGAGGTGAATTACTCACTGCAGTGTTCCTAGTGTCTGGCCTGTTCTTGTAGCCACTCTGTTAACGTGGCTGGTCTGGTTCCGTAGGTCAATGGTAACTTCCAGGATAGTGGGGGATTCATCACCTTTACTTTCCTTATCCCGACTCATATTCCTGGATTCTAATAGGAGCCAGAAGTCAACCATCTTTAACATTCTCAATGACCCAGCATACACAGCCCTCTGATGTTAAAAATTCCAAAGAGACACAAGTCTTTGAATGAGATATATTTCTCAGTTCTAAATCTCCAATCTCTTATCCAAAGATTCTGATGTCTAGTATGGAGTCTTAGGCTGGGAGAAATAGCCTCTCTTCATCTACTTTCTCAAGCCCTCTAAAAATTGCACACCTATCGGTGAGATCACTTTTCATTCTTCTAAATTCTGGCCAATATTAACAAGGTTAAGGATGCTCAGGGAAATATCATGGGAGTGTTCAATGGGGTAATATAGAAGAAGCTTTAATCTGTATCTAATGCCATGCTGACCCTGTCCTGGGAGTGTTTGATGGGGACAATTTAAGAGGAGCTTTACACTATATCAAACTTTGTGCTGTCCCTGTTCTGGAAATGTTTGTTGGGGACAGTGTAGCTGATACTTTACTCTGTATCTAACCTTATGCACTCCCTACCCTGGGAGTATTTGATGGGGACAGTATAGAGAATGCTTTACTCAGTATCTCACCCCATGCTGTCCCTGTCTTGGGAGTTTTTGATGGGAACAATGTAGATGGAGCTTTAATCTATATCTAACCCCATGCAGGATCTGTCCAAGGATTGTTTGATGGAGACAGTGTAGAGGGAGATTTACTCTGTATCTAACCTTGTGCTGTCCCTGTGTTGGGACTGTTTTATCAGGACAGTGTAGAGAGAACTTTACTCTGTATCTAACCCTGTGATGTCCCTGTGCTGGGAATGTATGTTGGGGACAGTGTAGAGGGAGATTTACTCAGTATCCAACCTGTGTTGTCCCTGTTCTGGGAGTGTTTTATCAGGACAGTGTAGAGAGAGCTTTACTCTGTATCTAACCCTGTGCTGTCCCTGTGGGTGGGAGTGTTTGATGACGATGGTGTAGAGGGAGATTTACTCTGTGTCTAACCCCATGCTGTCCCTGTCCAGGGAGTGTTTGATGGAGGCAGTATAGAAGAAGCTTTACTCTGTACCTAACCCCATGCTGTGCCAGTCCTAGGAGTGTTTGATTAGGACAGTGTAGAGGAAGCTGTACTCTGTATCTAACCCCATGATGTGCCTGTCCTGGGAGTGTTTGATGGGGACAGTGTAGAGAGAGCTTTACTCTGTATCTAATCCCGTGCTGTCCCTGTGGTGGGAGTGTTTGATGGGGACAGTGTAGAGGGAGCTATACTCTGTATCTAACCCCATGTTGTACCGGTCCTGGGAGTGTTTGATGGGAATAGTGTAGAGGGAGCCTTACTTTCCATTTACTTTTAGTTTAAAAGTGTGGGGCTTGTGCTGACGTAGGACGTGAGCTGGGAACCTTGTGGCTCAGGGGTGGAACTGAGCCGTGGCTGGGGCTAAATCAGCAAAAGCATTCAGAAAGGAGAAAGGACAAAGACTTGGCTGCTTGTAACTGTATCTTTGGATCCTGTCCATCAGAGCCCAGTCCTCGCAGGGCCTTGTGTGTAAGGAGAGCTGGATGGCTCGGAGCGGGGGGGGGGATGGGCACAGCTCTGGCTGCCTGGTTTAGATAAACAGGAAGCCTTTGTCCCCTGGAACATTATTTATACTTTGCTATGTTTGTGCATGCACTTGGCCTGCAAACAGCCCTGTTCTGATCACAAGGTGCGGAACATAAAATGGGCTCGCCTTTTCACATTCTTTACAGCACCAGCTCCAAGACTTGTATAAACCTCTTTTCTTTCAAAGAGATTTAAGGCAATTTCTTTTCAGTGCACGGCTATGCTTTTGTCTGTAGCCCTCCTCCAACACTGTCCCTTATCACTCAGAAAGCTGTTGATACTGATTTATCTTGACCTGGATTCTCAGTCAGCAGTTCCCTTTGACATGTTACTAACTAATGAAGTGCTTGTTTACTATATATTTTCAATTTAATTAGACCTGTACCTCTCCTTGACTGGTACCTAAATGTTTTTAATTCTTTGCTGGATTGCTTCGAGCCCCGAATATTATTTGCGAATCTTGTGACCTGATTTCTCTTGGCACTTCACAAGTCATTGAGAAAACAAATTTCTCCCTTGCGTTTCCAAGTTTGGTGATCAAAGTTTAAGCCCAGCGCAGCACTGCCCCATTCAGGCAGATGTCTGTGTCAGCCTGGTACCCCTCTGCCCGTTGGTAAAGACATGAGATCAGTTCTGCGTCAGGCTGTAGGCTGATGTGTGAATGTTAACACGGCTTTGCCAGCTGGGCCCTGGGTGCCACTTCCTCAGTTTACTGTGAGTCACGGCGGGTACTGTGCTGTCTCTTAGTGTCTCTGGCTGCCAGCAGGCAATTAGCACCCCAACACCAGGAGGCCAAAGTGTTGACGCAACTGGGAATGACTCCAGTCGGTCACGGGCAAAAGAGACAAACAGTTGGCACCCGTTTCACGCTTTGCTGCAGAAAAGCACTGATGGGCGTGGATCTATTGGCTGTGGCATCGCTTGGCCATGTCGATAGTGTGCACATCTGTGACCGTCGGAGCAGACTTAAGCCATTCAGACTGTCAGGTCTGCTTCGCCATTCCGTGATCTGATGACCCTCGGCTCCACTTTCCCCAGTGTGCTGTGGTGTAGCTCGGGTGCCTCATGTTTAGCGTTCCTGGCATGTCCCCTAAGGCCCTCACTGAGCCCGGCTTGGTCCCCTTTGCTGGATGATAGTGAGCATTGAGGTTAAAGACTGCTGCTGTGCATAATCCTGAGGCTGTTAAAAGTTCCCTTCTGTACTGATAGATCAGTTCTGATTCTATCCCATCCTGTGCACGTAGGAGTGCCGCACAACGTGACAGAGGGAGTCCTCAATGTGAAGACTTTATCTCCACAAGGTCTGTGTGGTGGCCAATCTGGCTCATACTACTACAGACAAATACATCTCACTGATGGTAGATGGAAGGGAAAGAGTGGGTTTCCTTGCCCCCTATTTTGCTCTTTGACCCCTTGGCCGCAGACCCAGTCTGGTAGATATGTCTTCTTGGCTAGCTCTGTCAGTCCTGATGTTCCTGAGCCACTCTTGGTGGCAGACGTTCAGGTTTCTGTCCTGATGACAGTCTGCCCTTACCCACCCTCAGATCTTCATCCGAGTGATGTTCGACATGGGGGAGGATGGAGCCATCGCCCGATGGACAGGTGGTGACCAGCAGATGCTTTCTGATCTGCTACCACAAGGCCTCCCAGAGCCACTCTCTCCTTGTCTGTACACCACCTGTTCTCCCACCTCCGCAGGGCCTGCCCTGCGCACTTAGGAACTTAGGAGCAGATGTAGGCCATTCAGCCCCTCCACCATTCTTTGAGATCATGTTTAATCTATGACCTAACTCCATATACCTGCCTTTGGCCCATATCCTTTAATACCTTTGCTAAACAATAATGTATCTGTCTCAGATTTGAAGTTAACAACTGATCCAGTATCCACTGCCGTTTGTGGAAGGGAGTTCCAAACCTTTACCACCCTTTGTGTGTATCGAAGTGCTTCCTAACATCTCTCCTGAACAGTCTGGCCGTAATTCTCAGACTATGCCCCTATGTTCTAGAATTCCCAAACAATGGAAATAGTCCTTCTTTATTTACTCTATCTTTTCCTGTTGGTACCTTGAAGACTTCAATCAGGTCTGGCCATTATAAATTGCAGAGAAAACAGGCAGAAAATTTATACGATCTCTCCTCATGACTTACTCAGGCAAAGGAGGCAACTCCAGTCACAAGGACTTGCAGAGAATTCCCGGGAGATAACCTTAACCAATATGGCAGGTGAAGGATTTGCAATGCAGATTGTGTGCACAGCCTTTGAACCTTTTAGCATGTGTTCGATGTCCGTATCCAATTTATATGACAAGAAATTTTCGTTGTTCAGTTTCAGTGGTATCTTAACCTAGGTGCCCCTTGAAGGTGAAAGGTCAGTGACCAGGGAGATAGCAAGTGTGGCAGATGCTGGAGAATCTGAGATAACAAGGTGTAGAGCTGGATGAACACAGCAGGCCAGGCAGCATCAGAGGAACAGGAAAGTTGACGTTTCGGGTCGGGACCCTTCTTCAGAAGAAGGGTCCCGACCCGAAACGTCAAATTTCCTGCTCCTCTGACACTCTGTGACCTGCTGTGTTCCTCCATGTCAGTGGCCAAGCCATTGGAAAACACAGGACTTGTCTGTTGAACGATGTTATTGTAATGGACCAGACCAGACCCCTACAAAAAATTTCGATAAGGTTGCCTAGATCCTAACTTTTTCCTATTTTAAAGACAAATATAAAGTGTTGGGTTCCAGATGCAATGTGACAGGTCAAATTACTACAAAACACAATTTATTTAAACACTATAGTTAAAATACAACCAGAGAAAGTGGAATTTAGAATAATAACTCTTTTAGAAAACTTAACAGAATAATAGATACAGCAACTATTACTAATTAACTGTTCCAATGTAGTAACATCCCATAGATACACCCAGAGGCAAAAAGGCAAATGCAGAAAAACAGATTTTATCTCACATGAAACCTAGCAGCCTAGGCAGAGAACGACCACCTCCTCCCCCAACCCCCCCACTCCCCACCACCACCTCAGGTTTTGGCAGCAATCAAGTGAGGGAAAAAAAACAGCTTCACTTCCTCAAGCCTGCAATAGCAACTGCTCAAAGCTAAAAAAAAACCTAAAAACTAGAAATTCTGGTTCTGTGAGAACTGGCAATGCCCATCCAGGCTACTTCTATTGTTCGGACTCTTTAAAAAAAAACCCAAGGCCTCATTACCACAGACTTTGCACCTCTCATTCAATCTCTCTCTTAAAAGAAACTAGGACAAAATACACCTCTTAAAACTACAGCATCGCCACAATATTGAGTTTACCAACTGTGTCTGCCTTGAGAGATCTATCAATTTTATTCTTGTTTGAATGACATCCAGTAAGAGCTTACAGCATAGAACTCAAAATGGAAGGATAATTCTCTAAAGACCTCTTGTGAAGAGACATTCCAGGGAAATGATACCAAGTGGACATGTCCAAACCTGTTACAAAGCAAAATGATTGTTGTTGTTGGAGACCAGTTACCTATGATATTGTTGCATGAGTTCCTTAGAGTAGGGTCATAGGTCTAACCATTTCCATCTGCTTCATCAATGACCTCCTCTCCGTCAGAAGACCTGTTTGTGGGCGTGCTCGGGGCTGGCTGTCCAATGTTGAAATCCATTCGCAACGCCACAGAAAACGAAGCAGTGTTTACTATCAACAAGATGCAGTGCAACAACTCACCCAGTCTGCTTTGAGAGCTCTCTCCAAACCCGCGACCTCTACCATCTAGAAGGACAAAAGCTGCAGATAACATTGGAACATGCCCACCTGCGAGTTCCAGGCCATACTCTGTCCTGTCTTTGGACTATAACTCCATTCCTTCGCTGCTGCTGGGTAAAAATCCCGGAAATTCCACAGGTTCATTGTGTGAAAATATGGCCTGGCCTGTATCCCGACACTGTGACTCCTGGTTCGAGACTCCCCAACCAAGGGAATCATCCTCCCTGAATTAAATCCGTCTAGCCCAGTTCAATCTTCTTCTTTTATGCTTGGGCATTACTGGCTAGGCCAGCATTTATTGCCCATCCCCAATCTCCAGTTTAGAGTCCACTCGCATTGCTGTGGGTCTGGAGCCATGTGTAGACCAAACTGGATAAGGAAGGCAGATTTCCTTCCCTAAAGGGAATGAGTGAACCAGATGGGTTTTCCGACAATCGTCAGGGATTTTATGGTTGCTGTTGGCTAGCTGTTGTAAAAATTGAGTCAGTTTAAATCTGATTCCCCTAAACTCTAGTGAATGGCACCATTCGGATTAATGTCAGAATTTATCTTTTCAGTGTTCTGCTGTAGCAACGTTGGATGCAGGGTAAAGGAGGTTGCGGTTGGCGGTGTTCAGGGAGCACCTGACACTGTTTGATGACAGTAGCTTGGCCCATACCTTTGACTTTTTTTCACTCGTGGAACATGGGCATTGCTGGCTGGGCTGGATTTTATTGTCCATCCCTAGTTGCCCCTTGAGAAGTTGGGGGTGAGTTGCCTCCTTGAACCGCTGCAGTCCTCCTGCTGTAGGTTGACCCACAATGCCATTAGGGAGGGAATTCCAGGATTTTGACCCAGCGACAGTGAAAGAACGGCGATATATTTCCAAGTCAGGATGGTGAGTGGCTTGGAGGGGAACTTGCAGGGGGTGGTGTTCCCATGTATCTGCTGCTCTTCTCCTTCTAGTTAGAAATGGTGGTGGGTTTGGAAGGTGCTGTCTGAGGATCTTTGGTGAATTTCTGCAGTGCATCTTGTAGATAGTACACACTGCTGCTACTGAGCGTCAGTGGTGGAGGGAGTGGATGCTTGTGGATGTAGTGCCAATCAAGCGGCTGCTTTGTCCTGGATGGTGTCAAGCTTCTTGAGTGTTGTTGGGGCTGCACCCATCCAGGCAAGTGGGGAGTATTCCATCACACTCCTGACTTGTGCCTTGTAGATGGTGGACAGGCTTTGGGGAGTCAGGAGGTGAGTTACTCGCCACAGTATTCCTAGCCTCTGACCTGCTCTTGTAGCCGCTGTATTTATGTGCTGAGTCCAGTTGAGTTTCTGGTCAATGATAACCCCCAGGATGTTGATAGTGGGGGATTCAGTGATGGTAACACCATTGAATGTCAAGGGGCAGTGGTTAGATTGTCTCTTGTGGGTGAAGGTCATAGTGTGACATTTGTGTGGTGCAACTATTATTTGCCACTTATCAGCCCAAGCCTGGATATTGTTCAGATCTTGTTGCATTTGAGCATGGACTGCTTCAGTATCTGAGGATTTGTGAATGGTGCTGAACATTGTGCAATCATCGGCAAACATTCCCACTTCTGACCTTATGATGGAGGGAAGGTCATTGATGAAGCAGCTGAAGATGGTTGGACCTAGGACACTACCCTGAGGAACTCCTGCAGAGATGTCCTGGAGCTGAGATAATTGACCTCCAACAACCACAACCATCTTCCTATGTGTCAGGATTGCCTCCAACCAGCTGAGAGTTTGGCCCCAATATCCATTGATTCCAGTTTTGCTAGGGCTCCTTGATGCCACCCTCGGTCGAATGCAGCCTTGATGTCAAGGGCTGTCACTCTCACTTCACCCTCTGGAATTCAGCTCTTTTGTCCATGTTTGAACCAAGGCTGTAAGGAGATCAGGAACTGAGTGGCCCTGGCGGAACCCAAACTGGGCGTCACTGAGCAGGTTATTGCTGAGCAGGTGCTGCTTGATAGCACTGTTAGTGACACCTTCCATCACTTTACTGATGATCGAGAGGAGACTGATGGGGCGGTAATTGGCGGGGTTGGATTTGTCCTGCTTTTTGTGTACAGGACATACTTGGGCAATTTTCCACATTGCCGGGTAGATGCCAGTGTTGGAACTGTACTGGAACAGCTTGGCTCGGGGAGCGGCAAGTTCTGGAGCACAAGTCTTCAGTACTATTGCCGGGATGTTGTCAGGGCCCATAGCCTTTGCATTATCCAGTGCCTCCAGCCGTTTCTTGATATCACGTGGAGCGAATCGAATTGGCTGAAGACTGGTATCTGTAATGCTGGGGACCACTGGAGGAGGCCGAGATGGATCATCCACTCAGCACTTCTGGCTGAAGATTGCTGTGAAAGCTTCAGCCTTATCTTTTGCACTGATGTGCTGGGCTCTTCCATCATTGAGGATGGGGATATTTGTGGACCCTCCTCCAGTGAGTTGTTAATTGTCCACCACCATTCACAACTGGATGTGGCAGGACTGCAGAGCTTAGATCTGATCTGTTGTTTGTGGGATGGCTTAGCTCTGTCTATCACTTGCTGCGTTCCCTGTTTGGCGTGCAAGTCGTCCTGTTTGGTGGCTTCACCAGGTTGACACTTCATTTTCGGGTATGCCTGGTGCTGCTCCTGGCCTGCCCTCCTGCACTGTCCATTGAACATGGGTTGATCCCCTGGCTTGATGGTAATGGTTGAATGGGGGATATGCATGGCCATGAGGTTACAGATTGTGCTGGAGCACAGCTCTGCTGCTGTTGATGGCCCACAACACCTCATGGATGCTCAGTCTTGAGTTGCTAGATCTGTTCGAAGTCTATCCCATTTAGCACGGTGATAGTGCCACACAACACGATGGAGGTTAAATCACAATGTAGTGCATGATAATCAGCAGGAGGTTTCCTTGCCCATGTTTACCCTGAAGCTGTGGGCTCTGGAGCCAATGTTGAAGACTGCTCGGGCAACTCCCTCCCGACTGTATACCACTGTGCTGCCACCTCTGCTGGGTCTGTCCTGCTGGTGGGACAGGACATACCCAGGGATAGTGATTCCTGGGTCGTAGGACCATGTCTGGAAGGTATGATTCCTTGGGTGTGTCTATGTCAGGCTATTGCTTGACTCGTCTGTGAAACAGCTCTCTCAGTTTTGGCACTAACCCCCAGATGTTAGTGAGGAGGACTTTTCAGGGTCGACAGGGCTGTTTCTGCCGTAGTCTTTTCCGGTGCTAGTTTGCCAGTTTGTGTGCCCAGTTTCATTGCTTGGTTGAGACTTTGTAGACGTAGGTACAATGGAGTGGCTTGCTTGCCCATTTCAGAGGGCAGTTGAGAATCAACCTCATTGCTGTAGGTCTGGAGTCATATATAGGCCAGACCAGGAGAGGATCTCCTTCCCTGAAGGACAGTTGTGAACCAGATGGGTTTATCCAACAGTTGATGATGGCTTCACAGTCATTTTTAGATTTTAATATTGAATCAAATTCCACCATCTACAGTGGCGGGATTTGAACCCGGACCATTGGCTGAGTTTCTGAATTAATAGCGATAAAACCATGAGGCCATCACTCACTGCGTGACCATATGGATGAGGACTGGAGGAGCTCAGTGAAGCTGCAGAGATGAGACAGGAAGGAGAGGAGACCAATGAACATGAAGAAACTGATGAACTTGCTTCCGTTTTGATTAAAAAAATAGAGCAGCGTCCAGAAACTCAACCTCCAGATCTTAAAAAGCTGCTGTAATCTTACAGTCCTGCAGGGAATGGTCTGGAATCTATTTTGGGAAAGGCGGGTCATATGACTGGAAGAGGAGGCCACAAACTCCTCATAATCAGTTGGCTGGCAGACAGACTGCACAGTTGGAAACTTAGATAGAGGGCTCGTTTGTGTGAAAATCTATCTCAGCATGTTAAACAGCAACATGCCCCAATTGCCTGTGTCAATTTAAACAGGCCCTACTTTCACAATAAAATCGACATGGATCAGTTTAATCATACCATTTGCACAGGAGGTGGTTGCTTTACCTCTATCTTTTATTATTCATTCGTTCATGGGACCTGGGCATCGCTGGCTGGGCCCAGCATTCATTGCCCCGTCCCTAGTTGCCCCCTTGAGAAGGTGGGGGTGAGCTGCCTTCTTGAACCGTCGCAGTCCATGTGCTGTAGGTAGACCCACAACTCTGTTAAAGGAGGGCGTTGCAGGATATTGACCCAGCGACAGTGAAGGAACGGCGATATATTTCCAAGTCAGGATGGTGAGGGGCTCAGGGGGAACTTGCCGGGGGTGGTGCATCTGTTCTCCATATCCGTTGACATAGTGGTGATGGTGGGCCTAGAAGGTGTTGTCTAAGGAATGTCTTGCAGTACATTTTGTAGATGGTACACACTGCTGCTGCTGAGCATCGGTGGTGGAGGAATTGAATGTTTGTGCATCCATTGTCAAGCTTCTTGAGTGTTGTTGGAGCAAGTCCCATCCAGGAAATGGGGAGTATTCCATCACACTCCTGATTTATACCTTGTAGATGGTGGACAGGCTTTGGGGAAGTCAGGAGATGAGTTACTCATGAGTTTCCTTCATATAACATTGCTGAGTTGCATCTTAAATATCTTTCAGGAAAGGGTAGGCCATCATGCTTGTAGTTACCAGAAAACCATTCCAACTTAGTAGCTGTTACATCACGGGCAGACAGGAGAAAAGATGAGAGGGGCTCCTGATTGATGGCCTTGGATTCCTGATCTGGATCATTTTACGAACTAAAACACCATGTGTCCGAATAGGTCCAAAGCCCCCTCAAGCAGAATGAGCACCTCTTTCCCTGAGGGAGCTTCACTTCGACCAGTCGACCTTGGTTGGATGCATTCAACACCCACCCAACACCCTCCGACACACATCGCCGCTATTGGTCCCTTGATATGTCCATCAACGCAGTTCCCCACCTTCTCTGCCAATCAGCGAGTGCACAGGCTCTTCGTTACCTGATTGGATGATCCTTGATTGTCTATCAGTGTTGAGCAAGATGCCCTTCTGAAGTAATTTTGCCAAAACAACAACGAACATTTTTAAAGAATATTGAAGTCCCTTTTCTTCATGCGCCTGGCGTTTTCATTGCCAGAATGGCTTGGAGATTCCTGGAAATTGATTTGCCAACACTTCAAGGTTTCCCTCCAAGGGGCTGGGGGGGGGGGAACGACGAACTGGTAAATAAAACAGGAACCCCTGGAAATGTGTGTACGCATTGTGACAGGAGCTCCAATTACATGTACGCAACACGATTCAGACCAGTATGCGTCAGTCTCCCAGAATGAATCCCTATTCCTAGCGAGTAACATGCAACAGAAAAATCACCAAGTGTTTAAAAAAAGAAGAAATTTTGAACTCCTTGGTTGTTAGGAATATAATGATCTGAGTTGATAGTGAGATGCCCCTGTGCTAGGGTGGCACAGTGGTTCAGTGGTTAGCACTACTGCCTCCCAAAGCCTCTGACCCAGGTTCAATTCCAGCCTCGGGCAACTGTCTGTGTGAGGTTGCACATTCTCCCTGTGTCTGCGTGGGTTTCCTCCCTCAGCCCAAAGATGTGCGGGTTAGGGTGGATTGGCCATGCTAATTTACCTCATAGTGCCCAGGGATGTACAGGTTAGGGTGGATTGGCCATGCTAATTTACCCCATAGTGTCCATGGATGTGCAGGTTAGGGTGGATTGGCCGTGCTAAATTGTCCCCATGGTGTGCAGGTTAGGGTGGATTGGCCGTGCTAAATTACCCCATAGTGTGCAGGTTAGGGTGGATTGGCCGTGCTAAATTACCCCATAGTGTCCAGG
>NC_063368.1:8803005-8805615 GCF_021869965.1 Rhincodon typus
CAGGTTAGGGTGGATTGGCCGTGCTAAATTACCCCATAGTGTCCAGGGATGTGCAGGTTAGGGTGGATTGGCCATGGGAAATCCAGGGTTAGTGGGGTGGGTCATTCTGGAAGGTTCCAGAAAGAGGGGCATCGCTGTCGCCGCGTGGTGTCTGGGGCCTGACATTTTCACCGCAACCTGATCAAAATGTTTGCTGATTGAGCTGAAGCAACAGTTTGGCAATGAAAATTTACAATGTAAAGAAAGATTCTTTTGGCAAACTGGGGTTATTTTACTGAAGAGATCTTTTCTTTGCCTCTTCCTACACAAAGGAAAATATCAAAGAACAACACAAACTCTGAAAGTAGCGCCAATTAATCCCACAATGCTCTTCTTATCTTGTGGAAATATGCATTTATTTTCTCCATTTATATATTAAATCTTTATCCAAGCAATTACAATGTATTTCTATGATAGATCTGAACCTTAATTGTATTTATTTGTCTGCTCTGGGTTGGTTCATTCAGTTTGCTGACTAGCTGCTTTACAAAACAAACTGATGCTAACAGCGATAGTAGGAACTGCAGATGCTGGAAAATCTGAGATAACATGATGCTAATAGCGAGGGTTTGTACTCTCTTCCACCCTCTTCTGTTGGGCAGAAGAATACAAAAGTTTGAAGTCATGTACCAACAGATTTAAGAACTGCCTCATCCCCGCTGTTATCAGAGATTTGAACAGACCCCTCACACATTATAGAGTTGATTTTTCTCTGCAGCTTCTCTGTAGCTCTAACACTATATGCTGTACTATAACTCTGATGCACTTATATAAGGTAATATTTGCCTGTTACTACACACAAAACAAAACTTTTCACTGTATCACAGCACATGACAATAAATCAAAACAATCAAAACAATCCCTGTCCTGTCTGAATCCAACACCTACCTTTGCTGCCCCTCCCTCCTTTTCCAGAGGCGTGGTAACCCTCAGATTGAATCTACCACCAGTCACTTCCCCCTAATGAGAGGGCAGACTTGTGGTAATTTTCACTTATGCACCTTAAATTTAACGTATTTGCCTGTGCAAAGGAGAAATTTGGAGCCACACGTTACCCGGGAGCCCCAGTTGGAGTGTTTGAATATTGGGAGAAATCGGGTGTGGGGGTTTCTTGTAAAATGCAAAAGGTTTAGTTTCTGTCACCAACTCACCTGCTGTGAGCTCTCTCCCTCGTAATATCGAGAGGGAAGTTGGTGAGAGGTGTCAGGCTATCTGACTATACCAAGCCTATTAATAGAGGCTATACTCTTTTAAAGTGAAAGCTTCCTGTATACTTTTAAACTGAAAGTATACTCTGTCTGTCTTCATCAAACATTCTAAAGGCAAGGGCAGCACAGGGTTAGATACAGAGTAAAGCTCCCTCTACACTGTCCTCATCAAATACACTCAAGGCAAGGATAGCACGGAGTTAGACACAGAATAAAGCTCCCTCTACACTGTCCTCATCAAATACTGTCAAGGCAGGGATAGCACGGGGTTAGACACAGAGTAAAGCTCCCTCTACACTGTCCTCATCAAATACTCTCAAGGCAGGGACAGCACGGAGTTAGACACAGAGTAAAGCTCCCTCTACACTGACCCTCATTAAACACTCCCAGGACAGGGACAGCACGGAGTTAGACACAGAGTAAAGCTCTCTCTGCACTGACCCTCATTAAACACTCCCAGGACAGGGACAGCACGGGGTTAGACACAGAGGAAAACACCTTCTACTCTACTAAATAGAAAGTTAAGTTCTCTGTACTCTTTTAGACTGAAAGCAATGCTCCCTCGACATTGTCTCCATCAGACATCTCCAGGGAAAGAACAGTATGGACTGAAATTAATGGAGGCTGTGAAGTGGTCAATTAATGGCTACTGAAGTGGTCCATACCATCCCAGTTAAAGTCAAAGGTATGTTGACCCCGAGCAACTGAGCCAGTAGCTATTACTGGGTGAGCTGGCATCGGCCAAGAGATGGAGGAACCCCTTTTGGAGAGAGGTATACGGTTCCTGTTAGTACCATACACACACTCCTCTCTCTGCCATCTAGCCCCTATATTCATCCTCACCTATTTATTCTCCACACCTGGCCTCTGAAACCCAACCGTCCCTTTCCCCCCACTTGCTGCAGCTCTGCCAATATTCCAGACTTGCCTTCACCCACCCTTGATAAACCTCCTGTGCTTTCTGTGCTGCCAGTGATGGCCACAGGTCAAAGCTGGTGCTGGCAGGTATTACACAGCTGCTGGTGAATCAGTTTGGGGTGCGGGGGTCTATCCCTGAGCCAGTTAACACACTGCCGAGTGCTATTTTTCTTATGGGCAGGCTCCTGACTGACCTCTTGACTTTTCTGTTTGGGCTGGGGCGCACGAATCATGAACCTCTGGTAAAATACAGTTGATGGAAAAAATGTAATGGGGTGGCCCGGTGGCTCAGTGGTTACCACTGCTGCCTCACAGCCGGAGGAGCCTGGCTTCGAATCCAGCCTCGGGCAACTGTCTGTGTGTGATGCTGTCACCGTCACTGCCTCACCATCCCCGCCCTCACCGTCACTGCCTCACCGTCCCCGCTCTCACCGTCACTGCCTCA
>NC_063368.1:8805715-8806272 GCF_021869965.1 Rhincodon typus
ACTCTCACCGTCACTGCGTCACCGTCGTCACTGCGTCACCGGCCCCGATCTCACCGTCCCCATCCCACTCTCACTGTCACTGCCTCACCGTCCCCACTCTCACCGTCACTGCGTCACCGTCGTCACTGCGTCACCGGCCCCGATCTCACCGTCCCCATCCCACTCTCACTGTCACTGCATCACCGGCCCCGCTCTCACCATCCCCATCCCACTCTCACCGTCACTGCCTCACCGGCCCCGATCTCACCGTCCCCATCCCACTCTCACCGTCCCCACTCTCACCGTCACTGCCTCACCGTCCCCACTCTCACCGACCCCAGTATCACCGTCACTGCCTCACCGTCCCCGCTCTCACCGTTCCCAGTATCACCGTCCCCGCTTTCACCGTCACTGTCTCACCGTCCCCACTCTCACTGTCACTGCCTCACCGTCCCCACTCTCACCGCCACTGCCTCACCGGCCCCACTCTCCCGTCCCCACTCTCACCGTCCCATTTCTCACCGTCACTGCCTCACCGTCCCCGCTATCACCGTCACTGCCTCACCGTCCCATTTCTC
>NC_063368.1:8851272-8879583 GCF_021869965.1 Rhincodon typus
CCTCTGCAGACTTTCAGTGTCTTCTGCACACTTTGCTCTACCACTCATCTTAGTGTCATCTGCAAATTTTGACACACCACACTTAGTCTCCAACTCCAAATCATCCATGTAAATTGTAAACAATTGTGGTCCCAACACTGATCCCTGAGGCACACCACTAGCCACTGGTCAACCAGAAAAACACCCATTTACCCCTACTCTTTGCTTTCTACTAGTCAACCAATCCTCTATCCATGCCAATACATTACCTGTAATACCGTGCAACTTTATCTTATGTAGCAGCCTTTGGTGTGGCACCTTGTCAAATGCCTTCTGGAAATCCAGATACACCACATCCACACGTTCCCCATTGTCCACCATGCAAGTAATGTCCTCAAAGAATTCCACCAAATTAGTTAAACATGACCTACCCTTCATGAACCCATGCTGGGTGTTCCCAATGGGACAATTTATATCCAGATGTCTTGCTATTTCTTCCTTAATGATAGATTCAAGCATTTTCCCCACTACCGAAGTTAAGCTAACTGGCCTATAGTTACCTGCTTTTTGTCTACTTCCTTTTTTAAACAGTGGCGTCACATTGGCTGTTTTCCAATCTGCGGGAACCACCCCAGAGTCCAGTGAATTTTGGTAAATAATTACTAGTGCATTTGCTATTTCCCCCATCACCTCTTTTAGTACCCTGGGATGCATTTCATCAGGGCCAGGAGACTTGTCTACCTTTCGCCCCATTAGCTTACCCAGCACTGCCTCCTTAGTGATAATGATAGTTTCTAGGTCCTCACCTGCTATAACCTTCTTGCCATTAGTTTTCGGCATGTTATTTGTGTCTTTCACAGTGAAGACCGACACAAAATAACTGTTTAATGTCTCGGCTATTTCCTCATTCCCAGTTATTAAATTGGCCTTCTCATCCTCTAAAGGACCAATGTTTACCTTCGCCACTCTTTTACGATTTACATATTTATAGAAACCTATGCTGCCTGTTTTTATATTCTGAGCTAGTTTACTCTCATAATCTATCTTACTTTTCTTTATAACTTTTTTTTGTAGCTTTCCGTTGGCCTTTAAAGATTTCCCAGTCTACTGGTTTCCCACTACTCTTTATTTTTTTGTATGTGTTTTTTTTCAAACTGATACTTTCCTTTATTTCCTTAGACATCCATGGCTGGCTCTCTCTTTTCCTACAGTTCTTCCTTATCACTGGAATACATTTCTGCTGAGCACTGTGAAAAATCGTTTTGAAAGTCCTCCACTGTTCCTCAATTGACCCACCATAAAGTTTTTGCTCCCATTCTACCTTAGCTAACTCCTCCCTCATTCCTTCATAGTCTCCTTCATCTTGGCTTCAACTCCACTCTCCTGCCCGTTCACTACCCCCTTTGCTGTTTAATTCACTGGCACATGGGGACAGAATATGTATTTGGGATGATACTGTGCCTCTTGTGGTGTAAAGCAATCTCTGAATCGTTGGGAAGTCATGCCTTGGACACAAGTCTGTATCTCCACTCTCATTCTGTGGGCGGGGGGGGGGGGGGGGGGGGGGTAGTGTGGTGCTCAGTGGATCGTCAAAAGCTTAAGCACGATGATGTATTTGTGGAGTTTTTTCCCAGAATCCCATCAGGGCGCCTCAGAAAAGATACCTGTAAAAGATGGTCCCTGCTGAATGGTGTAAAGTAGAATTAGAACAAAACGCTAAGAACATTTAAGTATCATATTCCCAGGCCCTGGAATGGCAGGGAAAGTTAAATCGGGACTGTTTGTGATTGCAAATGCTTACGGAATTCTTCCAAAGCTAAAGGCCTAGTTACTGTAGTGCCTGTGCATTTATTGATAACCATTATTGACGCAAGCCATGTAGTACCTCAGCTAGCCTCGAAGAGTTTTAAGAATCATAAACCTCGAAGGATTAATTACTTTGGAATTTCGGAGCAATATTTCTTTTGGAAACTGCTAAATGTTTGTGCCTGTGAGGTTGGTCAGCATGCTAGGCCTCCCTGCTATGAAGAACCAAGGCCTATAGAGCAATAACCTGGAATACCACCAGACCTGTTGATAGTGATGGGTGTTCATCGAGATTCAAAAATGTAATCTATTTTTACCTGTATCACCCCTCAAATAAAATAAAAACAGCTTCATACATTCAAATGATTGTGATGTACTTCAGACTTGCTGATCGCAAATGTTCTGTTCTACTGAATAAAGATGCATTAGCTAAATTGTCTGGTTCTGTTATAAAGGTGACTAAACGAGTATAGGTCTAATACCCCCAGGGATGACCCCTGTCGATATAACTCCAAGACGTTGGTATCCCATCCTGCCAATTCACTCATTATTTACACACATGCACAGTACATAGACTCTGACCAGCTAGCTCAGAGCCAGTCCCTAGAGTGAGGAGAATCCCTGAGGTTCCTGTTTATTTTTCTTTTTGTGTCGTTGAGCTCCTTAGATGGTGATGGCCGTGGGTTTGGAAAGTGCTGTCTAACGAGAGTTGGTGAATTTCTGCAGCGGACTTTGTCGATGGGAGACTCCTGTTTCTATCAGTCAGCCAGGGCTCCCTGATTGGGGCTTTTAATCTGGTCCAATGAGGGAACTGATAGTCTGTGAGGTCCAACTGACTGACTTCATTACAATCACGACACAAGTTGACGTTAAGATTGGACAATTCAGATGTCTAACTAAAACCTGGCTTGGTAGACTGTCACTTTCATGCTATTTTAAAACATGGAGATTAGCCTCTCAATGCGTTCACTAGTGTTTGCCAGTGAACGTTTAACACAGGGAATAAACTGTTCATTAAAACAAGAGAAACACAACCTGTGTAACACCTGTCAAAACAAAAAGGCTGGAAAAATTTCATTTCAGACTTCAGGAAAAAAATAAAATTTATCACATTTGTCTTGTCATGTACAAACATCAAAAACCCCCAGTAAAGTGTTACAATTAGCTCAACATTACTGAGGCTGGCACAGCTGCACTCACTTTCCTTCTGGTGAACTGCTGCACATTCACCAGAAACTTTCTCTTTCAGCTGGTATCGCTGTCTGAGACATCTAAAACAAACTGCAGGCTTAACTCACTAATACCGTAACTTCAGAGCAAACAGAAATCCCCTAAACACAGGTTCCACATTCTTTCTTTGGGACACACCCACTAACTGATTCTACATTGATGTGTGTCCCTGGACCTGTCACTAGACGACAACACAGTTTAAGAAAAATCTTGTTTCTAATGGACTGAACTGCTAACCATCATTTCTTCGCTGCCACAGTTGTAAAATATCATTGAAAACGCAAGCAAACACACCTCCATGTCCATTACACTAAGCCCACACTAACAATACCTAAAAAAATTTAAGCTAAAAGCACCTTCACCCTCCCTCCACTTATAAAAACTCAAGGGGGAGATGATAGCTCCAGAGACCCAGATAACGTTCTGGGGACCTGGGTTCAAATCCCACCATGGCAGATGGTGGAATTTGAATTCAATAATAATAAAAAGAAAATGGAATTAAGAGTCTAATTGCCAGGAAAAAAAAAACCCATCTGGTTCACTAATGCCCTCAGGGAAGGAAACTGCTATTGTTACATAGTCTGGCCTACATGTAATTCCCCTCTGGGCTATTAGGGACAGGAAGAATTATCTGCAGAGTCCAGGCTATGCCTGCTTCTTCGTAGGATACGTGGAACAGTCCCTCTTCTGCACTTATGCTGGTACCATCCCTCACCTTTTCCTCCGCTACATTGATGACTGTATAGCTGCTGCCTCCTGCTCCCATGAGGAAATTGAACAGTTCATCAACTTTACTAACAACCTCAAATTTACCTGGGCCATCTCCGAAACTCCCCTCCCCTTCCTGGACCTCTCCATCTCCATTTCCAGTAACCGTCTTAGCACCGAAACCTGTTTCAAACCCATTGACTCCCACAGCTACCTGGACTACACCTCCTCTCACCCACCCTCCTGCAAGAATGTGATCCCCTACTCCCAATTCCTTCGCCTCTGCTGCTTCTGCTCCCAAGTTGGAGTGTTCCACTCTCAGATATCTCAGATGTCCTTCTTCAAGGACTGCAACATTCCCCCTTCATTGATCGAAAATGCCCACAGCCGCATCCCTTGCATTTCCCGCACTTCTGCCCTCAAACTCTCTGCCCCCAACAAAAATAAGGACTGAATTGCCCTGGTCCTCATATACCACCCCACCAACCTCCACACCCAGTGTATCACCCTCCACCACTTCTGCCACCTTCAATCTGACCCCACCACCAAAAAGATATTTCCTTCCCCACCCCTATCTGCCTTTCATAGGGACTGCTTACTCCACGACTCCCTCGTCCACTCCACACTCCCCAGCAACCCCACCACCCCCAGCACCTTTCCCTGCAACCACAGGAGGTGATTCACATGCCCCTACACCTCCCCTCTCATCTCCAACCCTGACCCAAGACAATCTTTCCATATCCAACAGGGATTCACCTGTACATCCTCCAACCTGGTCTACAGTATCTGTTGTTCCCTATGTGGTCTCCCGTACATTGGTGAGACCAAGCACAGACTTGGTGACCGATTCACGGAGCAACTGCACTCTGTATGCGAGAACCAACAACAAGTTCTGGTTGGCAACTATTTTAACTCCCCCTCCCACTCCCTGGGTGACATGTCCATCCTGGGCCTCCTCACAATGACACCACATGCAAACTGGAGGAACAACACCTCATATTCCCCCTCAGGAGCCTATAGCCCGATGGCCTGAACATGGAATTCACCGGTTTCAAAATCTCCCCACCCCCAGCCTCATCCCATGTCCAAATGCTTCCCTCTTATCCCCGCCTCCTTGACCTGACACAACCTGCCCATCTTCTTCCCCACCTATCCGCCCTACCCTTCCCACTTACCAATCCCCGCTATCCCCTACCTGCACTCACCTATCACCATCCCACCTAGCTTTCCACAGCCCCACCTCTCGTCCTTCTATTTATTTCTGAGATCCCTTCCCCCTCCCAAGTCCTGAAGAAAGGTCCCACACCCGAAACATCAACTTGCCTGCTCCTCTGATGCTGCCTGACCTGCTGTGCTCCTCTCCGACTTCACACGGTGTAGGCAGTAAATGCTGCCCAGCCAACAACTTCCTCATCCCGTGAACGAATAAAGAGAAAAGATTCAAAATGTAAGTTAATCTTAAAGCCATGTGCTGTTTGTAACACTGGGTGGACATATTCTTGGAGATATCATCACTGGACCCTTGACCACAATCAATCCACTCAGCTGTCAAACGGAAAGGGAAAGAAAACTGAGAAGAGACAAAATTGGAACCATTAAAAAGTGTAAAAGGTTTTGACAGAGAGGGAAGCTTTCCTCTTGTGAGGAAGAACATAGCTAAAGACAATCTAAGATAGACAGCCAAGAAATCCAGTTGGGAATTCAGAACAAATTGCCATAAAGATTGGCAATTGAGAATGCCAAACCCGCAACCACAGGGAATGGCTAAAGTGAACCATATGGATGCATTTAAGTGGAAAGCAGACAAACAGGTACAGGAGAAGGGTAGACTCTTGTGGCACGGTGGCAATGTCCCTACCTCTGAGCTAGGAGATCCTGATTGATTTCCCACTCTATCCCAGAGTTATGTCATAACATATCCAAGAAAGTTGATTAACAGAACAGTGAAGGGGGAAGCAAATAATGGTCACAATGATAGATTGGGATCAGGAGAAATATCCTCCCAGAGGGTGGTTAATGCTCTTCCCCAGATGGTAGTGGGGGGAGCTCATTGGATTTTTTTTCTAAGGCAGAGCTAGATATATCCTTGATTGACAAAAGAGCCACAGGGAACAGGGGGAAGCAGGAAAATAGAGTTAAGGCCACATCCAATTGGCAAAGTTCTTATCAAATGGTGGGACAGGCTTGAGGGGCCAAATGGTCTTTGCCTTTCCTAACAGTGCCATGGGTCTGTCTATAACACATGGGCTGCAGCGGGTCAAGAAAACAGGTCCCCACCATCTCCTCAAATTCATACAGTTCCTATGTCAGAGGTTTATATGGAGCATGAACAACAGCATAGCTTGATGGGTCGAATGGCCTGTTTCTGTGTATCCCCTGCCGATTGCTCATCACCTGATTGGATAACCACCAACTCAGTCATATCTATTTTATTCTCCACTCCTGATATTGCTACAACAAATGAAAGTGTTCAGAGAAAAGTGAAAAAGAAACCAATTCTTTTTAATGACCCTGTAACTTTTCCGCTTCTGGGTTTGATACGAACCACAGATCAATGGTTTCCTACCTCTTGAGTCTGAAGGTCAGGGGTTACAGTCCCGTGCCACACATGATCCAGGCCAACACTTCCAGTGCAGTACTGAGGGAGAACTGCAATGTCTGAGGTACACAATTTACAGGTTAGATCTCTACATTGAGGCCCTTTCTGCTCTATCAGGTAAATGTCAAAGATCTCATTGAATAAGGTCAAAGGAAGCCATGAGGTCATTTCTCCCCAGTATCCTGACCAATATTTATCCCTCAGCCAACATCTACAATGGCCTGGTGGTATTATTGCTGGACTGTTAATCCAGTTAATGTTCTGGGGACCTGGGTTTGAATCTCACAGCAGATGGTGGAATTTGACTTCAACGAAAAATCTAGAAATAAGGGTCTAATGGTAACCACAACATTGCCAATTGTTGGTTAAAACACATCTGGTCCATTAATGTCCTTTAGAGAAGGAAACTGCCATCCTTTCCTGGTCTGCCCTACATGTGACTCCAGACCCACAGCAATGTGGTTGATTCTTAGCTACAGTCTGGGCAATGAATACTGTCCTGGCCAGCAATGCCCTCATACTGTAAATGAATTTAGAAAACATGTTCTGCAATACCGATTTGGTTATTATCATGTTACTATTTCCGGGAGCTATCTATGTGTGACTCCTCTAGACGGCACATTTGAAATCCATGACCACTTCCATGTAGAAGGACAAGGCAGCAGATACATGGGAACACTTGCAAGTTCCCCTCCAATTCCCTCACCATTCTGGCTTGGAAATATGGAATCATGGAGGTCTATAGCACAGGAAAGAGGCCCTTTGGTCCACTGGGTCTACACCATTCCTTTGCTGTCGCTGGGCCGAAACCCTAGAACGCCTTCCCTAAAGACATTGTGGGTCTACCTGTATCTACATGGGCTGCAGCAGTTCAAGAAGGCTCATGGGGGCAACTAGGGACGGGCAATAAATACTGGCCAGCCAGCAATGCCCATGTCCCACATGTGAGCTAAAAAACAAATTGCTGCGCCATTTGCCACCGTGACTGCATTTCAAAAGTACGTTGCTCCTGTAAAATGCTTGGGAATGTCCTTGGACTGGAACAAGGTGCTATATAAATGCTGAAGACGTGTGTTCATTTCCATCCTCTGGTGGCGTCCATTTTGTCTCTCAGTGGTTGGGCCTTGAGAGTTGGGCAGAGAGTAACCAGTGGAAAGAGGATTTGACCAACCACGGGCAAGAGGACTTGGCCAATGACTGGCGAGAGGGTCTAAGCAAACATGGCAAGAAGACTTAACCAACCGTTGGCAAGATGACTTGGTAGGAGAACCATCCCGGGACTCTCAGTCACCCTCACTTCAGGAAGCTCGCTCACCAATTATGAGGTAGGAAGTTAAGCCACAATTGACAGAGACTTGGGGGCCTGCATGGTCCAAGATGACGGTGAATTTCGTTCTGTCCAAAGGTGGCACACTATGATGGCTGCAGGCGGATGCCCAGGGGCAAAACAAGATCCCCTCGGGCTTGAGGTATTCAGGTACTGCCCTAAGGAGATATGGGCGGAACAAGGTGGGAGCTTGTGTGAGTGGGTAAGCTGAGCGACAAATTGGGCGGGGGTGAGGGTGGGCTGTGGAGTTGCGTGAGGGTGGCTTAAGGGCATCCAAACGGTCTTCTCTCCATTGCAGAGTAAAATTTAATAATCTCACCAGGACTGCCGAAGGAAGACACCCCTGCACGTAAATAGACCGGAGGATCCTCAGCCCATCAAACTGTGCTCGCCCTTTTCACCCAGATAGGTTCAATCCCTTTACCCATAATCCTCAAAACCTTCAAGTATTCATTTCATTCTCTGCAAGGCTTCAATTGATAGTATGGATTGATAGTATGGATGTTAATTGATAGTATGAATTGATAGTATGGATATTAATTCATAATATGGGTGCCATGCATCCTGGAAAGATTGGGAAAATGTGCAATAGAAATGTAAGTTGTGTTGGTATGTGTGTACCTATCTGTCTCTCTTCCTCTGTTCCCATCTCCCTCTGTTTCTGAGTCTTTTTCTCTCTCCCTCAAAGTATCTTGCGCTCTCTGTCTTTTCGTCTCTATCTGTCCTCTCTCTGTTCGTCTCTCTTTCTTTCTACCATCCTCTCCTCTATGCCTCTCTCTCTCTCTCTTTCCCACCAACCAAACCCCCTCCCCACCCCCACCACAGATTTGTTGAATTCATTCCCTGTTCATCTACCACCTGTAGCTCTGGAAACAATGAGGTTCGCTGCTCAATAGCAGGGGAGGGCACACCTTAACTCCCAGGCCCCGATAGCTTTCACTTTAACAGAGAGACCCATTCAACTGTGAGACATTCAACCATGAAGTGGAACAATGCCTGGCTGAAATAAGAGCCAGCTCCCATTGGTGTGCTAACTCCCTGCAGAGCAGACCCTGAACAAAGACCAGACTTGCAGACCTCAGCTTGCTTTGTGCTGCCTTGTAGAATGGACAATAAAATACACTCAAAAAAAACTGTACTGTGGCTTTCCACAGGAAGGACAGGTGGGTTTGATTTTGAACCAACAGGAAATAAAAGCTACTCCGTGATATCTCCTGTTCCAATTTGATTCCTTTTCCTGGCAAAATGAGTCATCTGCATCTGCATTACTTTCCTCCTTGTGTGGTGGGTAGTTGCAGTGTGAATTTAACTCAAAGCATTAATCTCTGTGTTCCCTTGTTTTGCTGCATTTTATGCAATCTGCAGCACTTCAATTAATGTGACCTCAATATCCTCAGTGGCCACATTGTAGATCGACTGGGACACTTGATGATCTTTCATGACCATTGTGGTTGCTTGGTGAGATTTGTAGATCCCCAACAGTTATTGTAGATCCTTGGTGACTCTTATGGATCCTTGGTGACCATGGTAGATTGTCAATAATTATTGGAGATCCTCAGTGAATCTGTGGATCCAATGTAGTTATTAGAGATCCTCAGAGAATCTTGTGGCTCCTCAGTGACCATTGTAGATTGTCAAAGACTGTTGGAGATCTTCAGCAAATGTTGTGGGTCATCAGTGATCATTATAGATTGTCAATAACCATTGTAGATCGTTAGCGAATCTTATGGATCCTCAATGACCATTGCAGATCTTCAATGATTGTTGGAAATCCTCAACAAATCTAATGGATTGTCAGTGATCATTATAGATTGTCAATAACCATTGCAGATTCTTAGAGAATCTTGTGGATCCTCAGTGACCATTGCAGATTTTCAATGGTTGTTGGAAATTCTCAGCGAATCTAATAGATCGTCAGTGATCATTATAGATTGTCAATGATTGTTGGAGATCCTCAGTGAATCTTGTAGATCCTCAGTGACTCTGTGGATTCACACTGACCATTATAGGTCATTGGTGACTATTAGAGATGCACAATGATCAATTATAGGATGCTTGGGCAGAGAGCCTACAGTAAGCCACACACTACAATGTGATATTCTAACACGAATTGAATGAATTTCAACAAGAACAACTTATGTTCGCTTAATAACATTCATGTAGAGAAATGTCACAAAGGCACTTCCTTAAGAATAAAGATTTGAAAGGGTTAACGTCTGAAGCAGTGCAACATTACCGACTTTGATGATGTTCGCAGTCACATGGAGAGACTCAGAGACAGGAACTTTGTGGTCTCAACAGAGTTACTCGTATTTCTGCAAAGCAGTTTACAGTTCCTTAATATGTACCTTCGAGCTAACCAAATGGACCGTACTTGTCAGATTGGTGATGGTGTGGATATAGGTTTTGATGTACGGTTCAGATTGCAAACAGTCTGGCTCAGCAACTCACCAAAGCTCTTTCAACAGTATTCCCCTATCGATGCTCACTATTTGTCTGAGGGCTGAGGGCAGCAGATACATGGGAACACCCCCACCTGCAAGTTCCCCTCCAAGCCCCTCACCATCCTGACTTGGAAATATATCACCGTTCCTTCACTATTGCTGAGTCAAAATCCTGGAATTCCCTCCCTAAGGGTATTGTAGGTCAACTCACAACAGGTGGGTTCAAAAAGGCAGCTCACCACCACCTTCTCAAGGGGCAACTAGGGACGGGCAATAACTGCTGGGCCCAGCCAGAGATACCCAGATTCCAGGAAAGTATTCTTAAACAAGGGGCAGGTGGTGGTGAGATAGGTCTGGGTGCTGTAAGTATGTATGTGGAATTTGTTAAATGTGGGTATATGCTCGGCAGGTTTCTAGATGATGGTCCCCTGTTATGAGGAAATGAGCAGAGCTGTGAAGGATTTAGATTTCGAAGTACCTGTTTATGTTATACAGGACAAACAGAATTAAATCAGAAATGGGTAATGGGAGGCACAACGTACATTTGAAATTATACTAATGCAGTGTGTCTGCCTTTTTTCCCGTATTGTTTCCAGAGGTTGGGCCATGGATTTGCATTGGATTGGTTCCTGCATCTGGGAAGAGTGCTGTAGTGTTTTGCCATTGTCTACCAGAGAATGGTTGACGTAGTGACTCTCCCACTTCTGCCTCTTGCTATCGGAAACGCCTTACAGAGGGACAATGGATCTGTTTGCACCTTCCATGGTCAAGAAGCCCTGTTCTTGTCCCTGAACTCAGAGCTCCTGACCCAGAGATCTGGATTGGAGGACACCTGCTGTCCTCATCTGGTCTGGCCTACAGACCCATGCTGAAATGGTTGACTCTAAACTACCCTCCGAAAGGACAGAGCAAACCACTCAGTTCAAGGTCAATTAGGGATGGGCAAGAATTGCTGGCCTAGCTAGTGATATCCTCATCTCATGAACACATAAAGACATTGCAATAGAAGCTTAGAATATAGGAGCAGGAATAGGCCATTCGGGCTCTTGAATCTGTTCCAAATACTGGAATATAGAAGCAGAACAAAAAAAAATGGAAGTTTCCACATCAGGAGAGAATTGCTTTTAAAATAAATAAAAGTTTCATCTTTGGTTCCAAGTTGAGAATGAAACATGAGGAAGAATTGTGGGCAGTCAAAAACATAATGCAATTATTTTTAATATTTTTCCGTTGATTGGTCATTAAAGTAAAAGTATTGAGGAAAAAATAATGCATGACTGATCACCAAACATCGTCCGATTGGCTGACAGAAAGATGGCTTGCTTGACAATTGGCTGTGGGAAGATGGGCACCATGTTGGGTGGCCAATGATGGTGCTTGGTGGGGAGGTGGGACAGGTCAATTTCCCTCGAATACATCCCACCAGAATCTGTCAACCCTGATCTCGAGTGTGACGGGCAACGATCATACCAGCCAGAAAGCCGTCAGTCAATGGAGGTTAGACAGCCCTGAGGACGTCACCTGGAAGGAGCTCAAAACATCTGCACAAAAACCAGTCAGCTCGGTGAACCAACCAACAACTCCAGCCTTTAGATATCCTCCAGTTCCCAGGAAGAGTCATGTTGGATTTGAAATAACAAGCCCTGAGAAACAACGGGAGAGTGTCAATGTCTGGAATTCCCTTCCTCAAAAAGCAGTGGATGCAGGAATCTTTAAATATTTTTAAGGCTGAGTTAGCTAGATTCTTTATTACCAAGGAGATGAAAGATTATCGGGGGCCTATGCAGGAATGTAGAGTGGGGGTTAAAATCAGATGGGGGAGCAGTCTCAAAGGGCCAAGTGGCCTATACTCTTGTTCCTTGTTTGTAAATATTAACTCAGTCCCTCTCTGTCTCTCTCTCTACAGACCCAGACAGTAAATCTAGTACAAAGCAGTAATAGTTGGATGTGAATGTTATGCTCATTGTTGAGCTTCGTTTTGAAGAATATTAAAGTGTATTAAGTATTGAAGTATATTAAATGGACCAAAACATGCCATTTGCAAGTTTTACTGATTTTCCATTCTAGGAAGGCTGGGTTCTCCAGCACTTCCTGGTTTTAGTTCAGATTTCCAGCGTCTGTTGTATTTTGCTCTTGTTTAAGGTCTCAGGTTTTTGTTGGAGAGCCCAGGGTTCTCCTGAGGGCAAACCAAGAGCGGTTTTCTCTTGCCCTCATTGGGGAGAGTGGGACGGTGGGTCAACATGTGACTGACCTGGATTCAGCCTGAGAAATAGATCAAGCTATAGTTTCAGTGCTGAGATAAAATTGCAATCAGGCTGGGCCAGCATTTCATTGCCCGTCCCTAGTTGCCCCTTGAGAAGGTGGGGGTGAGCTGCATCCTTGAACTGCTGCAGTCCACCTGCTGTGGGTTGACCCACAATGCCCTTAGGGAGGGAATTCCAGGATTTTGAACCAGTGACATTGAAAGAACAGCGATACATATCCAAGTCAGGATGGTAAGTGGCTCGGAGGGGAACTTGCAGGGGGTGGTGTTCCCATGTATCTGCTGCCCTTGTCCTTCTAGATGGAAGTGGTCATGAGTTTGGAAGATGCTGCCTGAGGATCTTCGGTGAGTTGCTGCAGTGCATCTTGTAGGTAGTACCCACTGCTGCTACTGAGTGTTGGTGGTGGAGGGAATGGATATTTGTGGATGCAGTGCCAATCAAGCGGGCTGCTTTGTCCTGGATGGTGTCAAGCTTCTTGAGCATTGTTGGAGCTGCACACATCCAGGTAAGTGCTCAATGATCGAGCTTCCATAGCCTTCTGCGATAGAGAATTCTGAAGCTTCCCCAGTGTCGTTGAGTGAAGAGACTTCTCCTCATCTCAGTCTTGAATGGAATGCCTTTTAACTTGAGATTATCTGCCCAGGTTTTAAACTCACCAGCGAAGGGAAACAACTCATCCAGAACCTCCCTGTCAAGGCCTGGAAGAGGTTTGTAAGTTTCAATGAGATCACCTCTCAAACCTCTAGTGAATATGTTCCCAGTTTCCTCGATCGCTCCTCATAAAACAGTTCCTCCATTAATCTGGTGAACCTCCGTTGCACTTCGAGAAGGAGACAAGACTCCCCATGTGCAATGGGGGAGAAACAGATAGGGGCTGGGGGACAATGTGAGCTTATTTATAAGCGCGCTTCCCAATGCCCTGAACTTCCCCTGTGCTTGCATGCACACTGAGGTTATAAAAGGCAGCACCAATCCGTTTGTTATCGCAGGGACGTCATTCTAGATCTGTCAATGTTCATGTGTGAGGAAGCAATGCCTTTTAATTATTCACCGAGTTACACTGCAAAAGGGGAACACCTGTCTCAACCTGACAAGCAGGGAGGTAATGAATGGGAAGACTATCTGTGGGTTTCATTGTCTCTGACTCTCGCTCTGGGTTGTGTCACAGGTGACTGCTGAGATTTTTCACTTAGCTTCGAGCTTACAATGAGCCAAGCTGCACCAGCTCAAGAACGTCACCTCATCTGCAAGCAAAATGCACAGGAGGGGATGCTGGGAAATGATTCAGATTCATAGAAATGTTGGGAAATGGTTCAAATTCACATAAAATGCTGGGGAATGGTTCGGATTTACAGAGGATGCTGAGAAATGCTTCAGTTTAATGGGAATGCTGTGAAATGGTTCTGATTCGTAGAAATATTGGGAAATGTTTTAAATCCACAGAGAATGTTGGAAATGGTTCAAATTCGCATAATATGCCGTCAAATGGTTCAGATTCACATGGAATGCTGGGAAATGAGTCTGATTCACAGATTGTGCTGAGAAATTAGAAAGGTTGATGTGAAAGTTTTAGTGTGCAGAACAGGTTTACGAGAATTGTTTCAGGGCTGAAACTCTTGAGTTACGAGGTGAGATTGGTGATGATAGGACAGTTCCCCTTGGAGAGGAGAAGGCTAAGAGATGTTTTGATAAAGGTTTCAAAATCATGAGGGTCTTGACAGAGCGAATAGGTGGAAACTGTTCCTATTGGTAAACGGACTGAGGGTCAGAAGTCACAGTCTTAAAGTGTTTGACAACAGAAGCCAATGTGAGGGAATTGGAAACAATTTCACACAATGAATCGTTTGGGCGTGGAGTGCACTACCTGGAAATGTGGTGGAGGCAGGTTCAGTTGAGGCATTCAAGAAGGTGTTGTTTAAACAGCAATAACGTGGAGGGTTCTGAGGAGATTGACACTGAGCCAAAACGCACAGAGAGCCAGTGGAGACATGATGGGCTGAGTGGCCTCCTACTGCAATGTAATTCTCTGAGAAGGGGTTTGACCCAGAGAGCTGGGAGCCGAGCGTAAGCTGCAAACTAATTTGGAATTTAACGGTGCTGACCTGCGACTGCATTTAGAAACCTGGAAAGACAGCTTTGATCAGGAAAAAAAATTGCGATAAATTAATTTGTCTGAATTTATTGCAATGCTGTAAAGGACTCTGTGCAGTACTTTCAATGGAAACAGCTCACATATTCTCATAGAATGACTTGTCCATAGATGTGTTGCAACTATTTAGAAGATATGTCTAATAATCTGATGGGAATTGTTGCAAAGTAAAACTTCAGATGTGTTTTCAGATGATCAAGATTAAGACCAATGATAATTACAATGGTGCAATTATCAGGGAAAAGGTTGGGATGAGTTACTGTGATATTAGCAGTCCCCCTTCACAGGGAATTTACACACATAATCTGCCACATAGCAAACCACTTGGAGCGGTGTTAAGACAGATAGGGAAAATCCAGGCAATGAAAAACAATAATACTTAGACATGGACAAATATGGTTGTACTAGAGCTGAGTTTTGAAGTGTACAAGACAACCCACACCACTAAGTTGTATTCACCTGTTTAACTTTTTTAGTCCTTAAAGGAACAGATCTGAAGCAGGCTCTTATTGAAGGAGTGTGAACCAAGCGGAGGCTTGGAGATCACTTTGTGGAGCACATACGCTCAGTTCACGACAAAAAACTGCACCAACCAGTAGCGAACCATTTCAACTCCCCCTCCCACTCCTTGGATGACATGTCCATCCTGGGCCTCCTCCAGTGCCACAATGATGCCACCCGAAGGTTGCAGGAACGGCACCTCATATTTCGCTTGGGAACCCTGCAGCCCAATGGTATCAATGTGGACTTCACAAGCTTCAAAATCTCCCCTCCCCCTACTGCGTCCCAAAACCAGCCCAGCTCATCCCCGCCTCCATAACCTGTCCTTCCTCCCACCTATCCCGTCCTCCCACCTCAAGTCACACCCCCATCTCCTACCTACCAGCCTCATCCCCGCCTCCTTGACCTGTCCGTCCTCCCTGGACTGACCTATCCCCTCCCTAACTCCCCACCTACACTCAAATTACTGGCTCCATCCCCGCCTCCTTGACCTGTCCGTCTCCTCTACACCTATCTGCTCTTTTATCCATCTTCCATCCGCCTCCCACACTCTCTCTATTTATTTCAGAATCCTCTTCCCCCCCCACCATTTCTGAAGAAGGGTCCAGACCCGAAACGTCAGCTTTCCTGCTCCTCTGATGCTGCTTGGCCTGCTGTGTTCATCCAGCTCTACACCTTGTTATCTCAGATTCTCCAGCATCTGCAGTTCCTACTATCTCTGAGGAAGAAAGGTTTAGGAAGAAGGGAAATCCAGGCTTTATGCATTGGCAGCTGAAGGCATAGAAATGTAGGAAGAGAGGAGGCCATTCAGACCATCGAGTCCACTCTACCATTTAATGCAATCATGGCTGATCTAATGCCTTTTACCAATCCCATACCCATAACCCTGTCCACCTCAGGCAATCAGAAATCTATCAATCTCTACTTTGAACGTACTCAAAGATTGAAACTCCACAGCATTCTATGGTAGAGAATTCCAAAGATTCATAAATCTCTAAGTGAAAAAAAATGATGTGGAGGTGCCGGTTTTAGACTAGGGGGCAGACAAGGTCAGAAGTCACATAACACCAAGTTATAGTCCAACAGGTTTATATGAAATCACAAGCTTTCGGAGCACTGCCCCTTTGTCAGGTGAAGTGGTCACCTCAAGAACCTCACTTTGTCTGGAAGGAAAATATGCAAGAGAAGATGGTTCAGTTTCATAGGGAATATTGGGAAATGGTTCAGTTTCATAGGGAATGTTGGGAAATGGTTCAGTTTCGCATGGAATGTTGGGAAAGGGTTCAGTTTCACTGGGAATGTTGGAAAATGGTTCAGTTTCATATGGAATGTTGGGAAATGATTCGGATTCATAGGGGATGCTGGGAAATGGTTCAGATTTGAAGGGAATGTTGGGAAATGGTTCAAATTCTCATAAGATGTTGGGGAATGGTTCAGACTTACGGAGGATGCCACGAAATAGTTCCGATTCATAAGAAATGCTGGGAAATAGTTCAGATTCAGAGAGAATCCTGGGAAATGGTTCTGATTCACCGAGACTCACAGATTCACCTCACCTGATGAAGCGGCAGTGCTCCAAAAGCTTGTTTTGTGATTTCAAATAAACCTGTTGGACTATAAACCTGGCATCGTGTGACTTCTGATCGAGAGGGAAAAGAAGGTTCCCGTCTGGGACTGAAGTGACATCCCCTTTAATTGTAAACTGGTTTCCAGAATGCAAACCAGGGGAACTAATGTATGTGCATCTCCTCTGTCTATCCCTTTAGATTTTTTTTTAAAGTTTCAAGTGAGATCACCTCCCATGTCCAGCAGCGGTGGAGAGAACAAAACGAGGAAACGGATAGGAAGCCAGGAGGGGGTAGGGGAAGCAGAAATCTCGGAGGTCTGGAAGAGGTTAGATAGATCAGGAGCCTTGGAGGAATCTAAAGACCAGTAAAAGGCAGTCGATTACTTGCCTGCTAATGTAATATCACCATTCTTCAATCATTTGTCTTCACAATATTCTCCCTGAGGTAACTGCGTGTCTCACGTAACGTGCTGAGGGACTAGGCCTGAAACTGACTGTGTGCTTGTAATGTCAGCAGCCGAACATACTTGTAACGCAACGAGATATTTCCCTAAGTTCACCATAAACTTGGGCGAGGGATTGTGAAGAAGGTGTTTGTAATCCTCAATTTCCAGCCTCACGATGAGAATTACATTTTGTTGTCAGATGCACTCAAGTGCAGGAGTACGGAGAAAAGTGCACACAGTCACCATTCTCCAGCACTATCTTGGTTACGAAACCCAAAATCTCAACAAAAAAACGACAACGGCCGGAATAACAGAAAACCAAAAGGTAAGAAAAACGTCCAGGTGTCATAGCCTAAGTCTTAAGCTCCATAAAGGTGTTTGGAACCGCCGATGCAGGCATCCGGGCCTAGCCAAGGCCTGAAGCCTCAGCTGGCCTGCGGGTCTCGTGTCAATCGCTGGGAGGAGCTGAGTTCTTGCTGCTGCTGCAGCCTCCAATCTCTTGAAGGAAGTTGTGAGGAAGGGTCACCGGACCCGAAACGTTAACTCTGTTTTCTCCTCCACAGACGCTGGCAGACCTGCTGAGCTTCTCCAGCAACGTTGTTTTTGTTCCAATCTCTTGGAGGAGATTTGCCGCCCAGAGCTACCTCCAATCACCGCCAGGAACCACGTCTGTTGTCATCGCTGCCGCTGCCACCAGGCCGCACATGGCCCACTCTCGTTGTCATGCCAACGCCGCCGCTTAACCCGCCAAAAAAGGGATTCCAAGAAAAGAAAACGAGAGAGGGAAAAAAAAAGAACGAATGAGAAAAGGGAGAAGAGCAGAAGTTGAAAGAAAGAGAGCAGACGGGAGCAGACAAGCCCCGGGCTCAGGAGCCCTCACCCAACCCTGCTACTCCACCGCCATCTTGTTTGTAGCCTAATTGTCATAATTGCAGATGAAGAATTAATTTCACTGCCAATCCACCCTCACCCTCTACAGTAGTGCGGTCACATTCTGAAAATAGGATGAGTAAACATCCTCTGGGATATTCTCTGGTGGCCATCTTGAGCTGGGTGTCAGGACCAGGCCGAGAAAGGTCACCCCTGGTAAAGATGACAAGGTCACCAAACCAATTCCTGAGTTGGAAGCAATGTCATGTGGGGAAAGACTGAATAGATTGGACATACAATCCCCGCAGTTCCAAGGAATGAGACATGATCTCAATCAATATCCTCCTGGGGCTCGACAAGGTAGATGCAAGAAGAGTGTTTTCCCTCAATCGAGGGGCCTGGAACTAGGGGACGCAGCCTCAGAATAGAAGGTAGGACTGAGATGGGAAGGAATTTGCTTCCTCCGAGAGGATGGTGTCTCTTCCTGTTCCCCTGAGAGACGGCAAAGTTCAATAGTTTATCAGGTTTACCATGAGAGGTCATCTGTGCTTCGATCAACCCAGCTCCCACATTCTGGAATTCCTTCCATAAACCCGTTCATCCATCCCTCCTCTGCTGTTAAATTCTCCTTGAAATCTGGGAGCAAGATCAGGAGTAGGCCAATCAGCCCCTCTGATCTACTGCACCTTTCAATCATCTCAGGCCATCTGGTTGTTGCCTGAGCATCGATTTCCTGCCTGTGCCCCACTGCTCCCATAACCTTTGACCCCCCACCCCCTTTGATAAAGTTCCCCATCTGCTATTTGGTGTCTGACTGACTCACCTGCTGTTTTTTCTGAGGAATTAAGGCCAGGCCTTAATTCAGGAGAGATGGTCAGAAGTACAGCTATACACAAAGGGTGGTAGAGGGCTTAAACTCTCTCCTACAAATGGTAGTGGGTGCTGAACTGTTGTTAATTTGAAATATATGATAGATATATTTTCATTAAGGTATTCGTATTGAAGAATTTCTTCAGACAGAGGGTGGTGAATCTGTGGAACCCATTGAATCAGAGGGCTGTGGAGGCCAAGTCAATGAGGGTTAGGGTTAGTGTCAGGGTCAGGATCTGGGTCAGGGTCAAGGTCAGGCTTACGGTCAGGGTTACGGTCAGGGTTAGGGTTAGGGTTAGGGTTAGATTAGGGTTAGGGTTAGGGTTAGGGTTAGGGTTAGGGTTAGGGTTAGACAGAGATAGACTGGTTCTTGATTGTCAAGGGGATCAAAGGTTACTGAGAGAAGGCAGAAGGATGGGGTTGAGAAACATGGTTGAACGGCAGAGCAGACTGGATGGGCCGAATGGCTAATTCTGCACCAATACTTTTTGGGCTTATTGAGCGGCTATATCAATGCAAGTCGTTGTTCCTTGTTTTAGTGACGAATGGAGCTGAGTTGAATCCATGGACGTCCTCAGGCAGAAGTCAGTCAGGTACATTACATTGAAACAAAAACAGAACGAAATTGCTGGGGAAACTCAGCAGCTCTGGCAGTCTCTGTAGAGAGAGAAACATAGAAACATAGAAATGTAGGTGCAGGAGTAGGCCATTTGGCCCTTCAAACCTGCACCACCATTCAATATGATCATGGCTGATCCTGCAATCTCAGTATCCCATTCCTGCCCTCTCTCCATACCCCTTGATCCCTTTAGCCACAAGGGCCATATCCAGCTCCCTCTTGAATATATCTGATGAACTGGCCCCCATTGCTTCCTGTGGGAGAGAATTCCACAGGTTCACAACTCTCTTGAGTGAAGACATTCTTCCTCATCTCAGTCCTGGTTGGCTTACCCCTTATTCTTAACCCCTTGTTATGTACATCCCAACATCAGGAACATTCTTCCTGCATCTAGCTTGTGCCATCCCATCAGGACTTTATATGTTTCTATGAGATCCCTCCCAAATTCTTCTAAATTCCAGTGAATACAAGTCTTTCCTCATATGTCAGTCCTGCCATCCCGAGAATCAGTCTGGTGAACCTTCGCTGGATTCCCTCAGTAGTAAGAAGTCCTTCCTGAGACTAGAAGACCAAAACTGCACACAATACTCAATGTATGGCCTCACCAAGGCCCTGTATAACTGCAGCAAGACATCCTTACTCTGATACTCAAACCCTCTCACTATGAAGGCCAACATGCTATTAGCTTTCCTTGCTGCCTGCTGCACCTGCATGTCAACCTTCAGCAACTGTTCCCCCATGACACCCAGGTCTCGTTGCACCTCGCCTTTCCCTAAACTGCCACCATTCCGATAATAATCTGCCTTCCTATTTTTGTGACCAAAGTGGGTACTTGTCCACATTATATTGCATTTGCTGAGTATTTCCCCACCCAGCCAAGTCTCTTAGCGCCCTCCTCCCAGCACACACTGCCACCCAGCTCAGTGTGATCTGCAAATTTGGAGATATGGCATTCAACTCCTTTGTCCAAATTGTTAATGTGTATGTGAACAGCTGAACCCTATGGCATCCCCCTCATCACTGCCTGCTACTCTCTGTTTATTCCAACTCTCTGCTTCCTGTCTGCCAACCAGTTCTCTATCCATGTCAATCCTATTACCTCCGATACCATGAGCTGTAATTTTCCTTACTAATCTCTTGTGTGGAAGAGAGTGAACATTTCAGGTCTGGTGTGACCCTTCTTTGGGTGCAGTATATTGGTCGATTTGTTCAAAGACCAAGTTATCTGCGCCTATTGCTGCTTCAGCTGTGATCAAGCAACTGTGCAATCTCTTGGGGGATTGAAACTGTGGATCATACTGCTCTGGGATAGTTAGTGTTTCATTAACGGAGCCTTCAGGTTGTCCAAGATCCGGCATGAAGTGTGTTGTAGGAACAATGTCATTAAGCTCATCCTCTGAAGTGCTCAGTGAAACGCAATGCTGCCTCTCTCACTGCGCTCAGCACAGTCAGCCATGACAGGGATTCAGAGTTCCCAATCGGACGTGTGTTAGAAGTTGTCAATGATTAACAAGACAGTAGAGATATCAGTGATGGGGCAAGCCACGGATAATTGATCTGGCTACGCATTACTGTAAGGATTCTCATTTTAATTCCTCACTTCCCCGATTCACCGTGTTAAGCCACTGTCTGTAGATGCCATTAGCAGAAACAGAAAATAACAAAGAAACATTGGGCCTGGAGTAGGCCATTCAGCCCCTTGAGCCTGTTCCACCATTCAATAAGATCATGGCTGATCTGTGGTCTAACTCCATCTACCTACATTTGGCCCATATCCCTTAATATCTTTACTTATCGATCTCAGATTTAAAATTAACAACTGATCCAGTATCCGCTGTCATTTGTGGAAGAGAGTTCCAAACCTCTGCCACCCTTTATGTGTAGAAGTGCTTCCTAACATCTCTCCTGAACGATCTGGCCCTTATTCTTAGACTATGTCCCTGGCTTGAGAATCCGCAACCAATGGAAATAGTTTATCTTTACTTCTCTGAGCCCAGTGCGAGGGGAGAGATTGAGCTCAGTGCGTGGAGAGAGAGACAGATTGAGCCCAGAGCAGGGGAGAGAGATCGGGACCAGAGCAGGGGAGAGATCAAATCCAGTGCAGGGAGAGTTTGAGCCCAGTGCAGGGAGAGAGAGAGAGAGAGCCCAGGACAAGGAGAGGGAGAGATTGAGCCCAGTGCAGGGAGAGAGTGGTCGAGCCCAGTGCAGGGGAGAGAGAGAGAGATCAAGCCCAGTGCAGGGAGAGATTGAGCCCAGTGCAGAGAGAGAGGGAGAGATCGAGCCCAGTGCAGGGAGAGATTGAGCCCAGTGCAGAGAGAGAGGGAGAGATCGAGCCCAGTGCAGGGAGAGATCAAGCCCAGTGCAGGGAGAGAGAGATCGAGCCCAGTGCGAGGAGAGAGAGAGAGGTCGAGTCCAATGTAGGGAGAGATTGAGCCCAGTGCAGGGGAGTGATAGAGCCCAGTGCAGGGAGAGAGGTCAAGCCCAGTGCGGGGAGAGAGAGTGAGCCCAGGGCGAGGAGAGAGAGAGAGAGAGAGAGCCCAGTGCAGGGAGAGAGATCGAGCCGAGTGCAGGGGGGGGAGATCGAGCCCAGTGCAGTGGAGGGAGAGGTCGAGCCCAGTGCGGGGACAGAGAGAGACTGAGCCTAGCGTGGGGGGGTGGGGAGTCAAGCCCTCACTGGGGAAAGCCCACTGTGGAGCGACTCCAGGCCCCTGATTGATGAAGGACTGTAATTTGGAACAGTTTAACGTTATTTCTTACTTAATACTGAGAAGAACTGTGATGTTGAACTTTTAAATTTATTCCTTCATTCTTTTCCTTTTTAGCTAAGATTTTGCACCTGGGTACCTTGTACCTAACATGGTGCTGCAAATAGTGGCATCATCTACTTTTCACTGTATCCCTGTACTTGAGTACACGTGACAATAAAACCTATTTCCAATTCTAACACACAAAGACGTCTTAACAATTTCAGAGAGTTCTCGACAAAGCGGTGAAACGGAGCACAGACCTTGTCTCCATGAGCATCTTTGAGGAGCTGAGGTGGAAAATTCCTCCAATCATTGTAAATACTTTGACAGCAATGTTTCTTGTAATACAACCAAGACATCGAGAACACTATTCCGCCCGCCGATCTATAATTGCCTTTCTGTGAAAGATGAACTCGTGCACACAGCAACACACTATTCAGTTCTCACACTGACAATTATCCATCAATTTGAGACTTAGCTTTTAGGCTGGAGGTACTTTATGTTCTGCAGAGAGATTAAGCAAGTTGCGCTTGCTATCTTTGGGAAAGGAAAGTATTTGATGGTGACAAATTCAATGTTTCGAAACTCTGGAAGGAATTTATCTGGTTCAGTTTTTCACAATGGTGAAAGTTTCAAAAACAAGGGGATGGAAGTTTAAGGTCCGAAGTTGCAAATGAGAAAGGTAATCAGGTGAAAGGGTCTTGACCAAAAGCTAGTAGGCAAGGCAAATGATGCGACCAGTGTAACAATAAGTCAGTAAATAGAAAGAATTGGGAGATACAGTGCATTGAAATATTAAAACAGAATTAAATTACTGAGATAACAAGGTGTGGTTCTGGATGAACACAGCAAGCCAAGCAGCATCAGAGGTGCAGGAAAGCTGATGTTTTGGGCCTCGACCCTTCATTTTCTGAAGAAGGGCCTAGGCCCGAAACATCAGCCTTCCTGCTCCTCTGATGCTGCTTGGCCTGCTGTGTTCATCCAGCTCTACACCTTGTTATCTCAGATTCTCCAGCATCCGCAGTTCCTACTATCTCTGATTAAATTACTTGCTTCCTTTCCCTGTGTTATGTTTTTATCCCAGCTTCTCAGGTTGATCAGCTGGGCCGAGGGTGGCAGTGGAGTTTAATTTCGATAAATGTGAGATGTTGTGTTTTGGTAAGGCAAATCACGGCAAGGCTTAGTCTATAGGTGTGAGGTTGGAAAAGCACAGCAGGTCAGACAGCATGAGAGGAGCTGGAAAGTCAACGTTTTTGGCCCGAAACATTGACTTTCCTGCTCCTCGGATGCTGTCTGACCTGCTGTGGTTTTCCAGCCTCACACCTATAGACTCTGGCATCCAGCATCTGCCGTTCTTATTGTCTCCAGGACAAGGCTTATGCAGTTAATGGTAGGGCCCTAGGATTACTATCAAACAGAGAGACCTAGGGGTTCAGTTATATAGTTCCTTGAAAGCGGCATTACAGGTAGACAGGGTGGTGAAAAAGGTATTTGGGGCACTTGCCTTCGTTGCTTAGAGCATTGAGTATAGGAGTTGGGATGTCATGTAAAGGCTGTACAGGACATTGGTGAGGCCACTTTTGAAGAATTGCTTACAATTCCGGCCGCCCTGCTATAGGAAGGATGTTATGAAATTGGAGAGGGTGCAGAAAGGGATATTACTGGGCCTGGAGAGTTATAATTTAAGGTTGGAGAGGTTGGGACCTTTTTCCTCTGGGGCATGGGAAGTTGAGGAGTGACCTTATGGAGGTTTATAAAATTATGAGGGATATGGATAAGATGAATAGTAACAGTCTTTTTCCCAGGGTACGGGAGCCCAGAACCAGAGGGCATAGGTTTAAGGTGAGAAGGAAAAGATTTAAAAGGGATCTAAGGGGCAACTTTTTCACGCAGAGCATGGTGTGTGTATGGAATGAGCTGCCAGAGGAAGTGTTAGAGGCTGGTACAATTATAACATTTAAAAGATATTTGGACAGGTACATGAATAGGAAAGGTGTAGAGAGATATGGGCCAAATGCAGGCAAATGGGACTAGTTCAGTTTGGGAAACCAGGTTGGCATGGACGAGTTGGGCCGAAGGGTCTGTTTCCATGCTGTACGACTCTATGGCTCTATTGTGACTTTACACTTTTCTCTTTCATTAAAGATGAGCCCAGGAGTGAAGACTGAAACATTTTCGGTGAAGTCCCCAGTGAGAGGTCTTGTGATGTAGAGGATATTGTTCCAACCTCTGAACTGGAAATCCCAGTTCAAGTCCCACTCCAGGACCTTATGGCCAAGGAAGGTGCATTTATAATATGGCCAAACAGGTTGATTATCAACTTGCAAATCTTTCCAATATTTCCCAAATGTCAACCGATAATACTGGGAAAGATTCCCGTTCAGCCCTCTAATGGAAGATAATTTGGACCCTCTACCATATGCAATGCAAGGTGTGTAATTTCTATATTTTTAATATTGTTTATTTTGGAGGTTGGATTCTGGAATAGTGGCACAAGGCTTTGATCTCTATGTGAACAGGGGGTGGGGGGGTGGTTAATGATTTAATTGGTCCACATTTCTGGAGTTATGATATTTTTAAACCTCTACGAGGGAGAGGAGTTCTTGGGTTAGAACATAGAACATAGAACATAGAACAGTACAGCACAGTACAGACCCTTCAGCCCACGATGTTGTGCCGAACTTTTACCCTAATTCTAAGGTCTATCCAACCTCCAGTTATATGTTATAATGGGAATTTGTTTTCTTTGGGGAAGTTATACAAATGAAGAGAACAAATGTTGAAAAGCATTAGCTTGTTTGAAAGTTTTTTTTTAGGGGAAAGCTCAAAAGTTGAAAAGCTTTGTTTTCTGCTTGCAGAAGTCCTGGTTGAATTTGAAAATATGAAACAGTTTCTCCCAGAGAAGGAGTTAGTTTAGAAAAGTTAGGAAATAGGTTGTTTCAGTTTCAGGGTTTTAGTTGATACGCCAGACCAAAAGTGTTTGGGTAGAATCCTGAAGGTATTGTTTGAAGATTTAAGTATTTAAGGTCAGCTGTGGGACTTATCAAGGTAAGGCTATCAAACTCTCAAGACTGGGAATTGGAAGAAACAGTTAAGTCAAACCTATATATATGGTAGAGAGCAAGACTGTGTCTGGTGTTTTGAGCACTGTAAAGTGATAGAATTAGGATTATAGGAATGTATTTGTATTGGGTGGCATAGTGGCTCAGTGGTTAGCTCTGCTGCCTCTCAGGGCCAGGGACCTGGGTTTGATTCCACCCTCGGGCGATTGTATGGAGTTTGCATGTTCTCCCCGTGTCTGCCTAAGTTTCATCCGGGTGCTCTGGTTTCTTCCCACAGTCCAAAGATGTGCAGGTTAGGTAGATCGGCCATGCTAAATTGCCCCATTGTATCCAGGGATGTGTAGGCTAGTGGATTAGACATGAGAAATACAGGGATAGGGTAGGAAGTGGGCCTCTGTGGGATGCTCATCAATGAGGTGAATGGCCTGTTTTCTCACTGTAGGGATTCTATTGAATAATTAAAATCTTTCAAATTGTGTTATATGTAAATAGTTTTTTTATTGTATTTTATCTGTAGTTCAGTAACAATCTTCTGTTTTTTTGTTAAAAGCAAATCTGCGACATTGTCAGCTCTTGTTTCAGTGAAATACCACTATTTTAAATTTAAAAAAACCACAAAATATGATCAATCAAGCCAGATTTCTGTTTAGGATCTGACTTGTCTACTGATAACACAGAGCTCCAGGTTACAGCATGCATGTGAAAATGCCTGTTGCCACAACAGGCTCTTTGGGTAGACTCAAAATAAAGGCAGCTTCAGGAGATCTGAAATGAAAACCGAAAGGGCTGGAGAAACTCCGCAGGTCTGGCAGCATTTGTGGAAAAAGAAACACAGTTAAAGTTTTGAGTCTGGTATGAATCGTCTTCAGATTTGAAGGGGGTCACTCTCTGTTCCATTTGTTCCTCCTTCATCATGAAAAAGGTTTATTTTCCAACGGCCTCAATTCATGGGTCCCCGGGACTACATTCGCCCCAAAACGCTGACCGGGTTCAACATGACCAACTGGACCCCTGACCTTGCAGTTCCCTCATTGACGATATGCCGTACCCCTGTCTGCAGCTGGGGCTGGCTCTATATAGGTCTGACTGCTGCTCACTCGTCCGACTGTAGTCACCCATACCCCCAACCATGAGTGGGCCAAGGGGATGGCTGACTGTGGTGGACAGTGGATTATGGCCATTACAGGATACCCTGACCAACAGCCCCTCCAAACCCCACGTCGCCCGGACTCAACACTAGCACCCCACCCACCCACCTTTCAACATGGCCTTTTGGTTGAATGAGCTTGCAGTGTCTTCGCCGCATCATTGCCTTGGCACACCCAGGCATGGCAGCGATGCCACAAGCACGCAGATCGGCTCAAAGTGAGTCAGGAGGTGAGTTGCTCCCCATAGTATTCACACAGGTCAGAGGCTAGGAACCCTGCGGTGAGTGATTCATCTCCTGACTCCCCAAAGCCTGTCCACCATCTACAAGTCAGGAGTGGGATGGAATACTCCCCACTTGCCTGGATGGGTGCAGCCCCAACAACACTCAAGAAGCTTGACACCATCCAGGACAAAGCAGCCCGCTTGATTGGCACCACATCTACAAGCACTCACTCCCTCTACCACCGACGCTCAGTAGCAGCAGTGTGTACTATCTACAAGATGCACTGCAGAAATTCACCAAATATCCTCAGACAGCACCTTCCAAACCCATGACCACTCCCATCTAGAAGGACAAGGGCAGCAGATACATGGGAACACCACCCCCTGCAAGTTCCCTTCCAAGACTTTCACCATCCTGACTTGGAAATATATCGCCGTTCTTTCACTGTCGCTGGGTCAAAATCCTGGAAAACCCTCCCTTAGGGCATGGTGGGTCAACCCTACAGCAGGTGGACTGCAGCGGTTCAAGAAGGCAGCTCACCCCCACCTTCTCAAGGGGTAACTAGGGACAAACAATAAATGCTGAGCCCAGCCAGCGATGCCCACATCCCACAACTGAATAAAGGAAGGAGTGAGTGCTAAGAGAGCGAGCGATCAGCTTCGGGGCGCAGTCTGGTCCACTCAGTGAGTTGAGTGCCTTGTCCTTGTGGGCAAACTGTCTCTCAGCATGAATTACCAGGGCAACCTGCAATACCAGTCTGAGCTTCCTAAATGTCCCCCAAGTGAATCGAAGAGGTGCCACTCAGGGCATGAGGCTTTAGGAAATGTTGGATGCCAATGTCCGTGGACAAGGGGTGCGAAGATGCCCAGGGATCATGCCCTGAGATATGGTTTGGTACTGAGCAACCCTGGAGGTTCCTCACTGTGAACCAAAGTAGTCAGTGGCCTGCTGTGACTTCCCTGTTGAGAATTCTCAGTGCCTGGGTTGTTCGGTGCTCTCGGTAAGGTGGGAAACTGAAAGTTACTGAGCTGGGTTGGGGCCTTACTAAGGTGAGTAATAAGCTTCTCTCCCCCTGAGCTGCCAACTCACTGTTGCCCAGTGACAAACTCACCACAGAGTTCGGCCAAAGCATAAAGGATGCAGCAAGGTGCTCCCAGCATCAGGGTAGGCCTCACCCAAATTCTTGCCTGATTCCGCGACAAATCTCGCCATTGTCCACATCCTCAGCCCTCTCTGAGATTCTGCCTCCAATCTTTTACGCTGTCCCTGTGATTTTTCTCCGGCATTGCACACAGCAGTCTCCTTGTGATTAATCTTCAATTCCTACACACTCCAGGCCAATCCTGGGTGGTTGGAAACCCTTACGTTCTCTGAACAAATGGCTTGTCACGGTTCTCTATGGCATAGAGACTCCGAGGCCTTGCCTGGTTTTCTTGGCTTCATGGGTTCCCCAATGACAGCCTTTTACCTTTCTTTTACACTCCTGCAATGCCAGCAGGGCAATGCCCCTCACCCCAAATCCCTACCTCAACACCGACTGCCCACTTTCTGTGCCATCTTTACTAATCCAATGTCACCTGCTTGCCTTAGGTCATGACCCCTGATGACCCCTTTTGTGGAGTTTACCCTTTGTGGAGCTCAGTTGGCTCTTTTGATCATCGTAACTAAGTACCCAATGTACATGTGTGTGTGTCTGTGTTTGTGTGTGTGTGTGTGTTTGTGTGTGTGTGTGTGTTTGTGTGTGTGTGTGT
>NC_063368.1:8879983-8898132 GCF_021869965.1 Rhincodon typus
TGTGTGTGTGTGTGTGTGTGTGTCTGTGTGTGTTTATGTGTGTGTGTCTGTCCGAGACAGTCGCCCGAGGCTGGAATCAAACACAGGTCCCTGTGCTGTGAGGCAGCAGTGCTAACCACTGAGCCACCATGCCACCTCAGACTGATGTGAGCAGACTGGTACACCTGACTCCTGACTGTTGGTCTCGATACAGCTCAGCCTGTGCTGACAGTCAGGAACGAATCTTTGATTGGCTCTCTCTTTTTACTGCTCCGTATCAAAGTCACCTGGACCTTTTGAGAGAACGTTGCAAATCAGTAAATACACGTGGTGGTCAAAGCTGGGGCCTGTCCTTTGGCGTGTGTTAGCTTGGTTGGTTGGATGGCAGGTTTGTAAAGCAGGGTGGTGCCTTATAAGCCCAGGGTTCAGTACCCATGTCAGCTGAGGGCGCCAGGAAAATCCTGCTTTCTCAGAGTCCATCTCTAATGAGGCAGTGGGATTGAAATGTTTTTACCTTTACATCGGATGCCTCAATGAGGTTAGATAATGCAGGTTCTGTAAAGATCAAACCTCCTAATTTCCTGAGATAGTAGGAACTGCAGTTGCTGGTGAATCCGAGACAACAAGGTGCAGGGCTGGATGAACACAGCAGGTCAAGCAGCATCATAGGAGCAGAGAGGCTGACGTGTTCATCCAGCCCTGTACCTTATTGTCTCCTAATTTCCTCGTCACTTATGCAACTTGGTCTTTCAGAGTGAAACTGCTGGGGGATGCGCTGCTTATATTGAGCAATGAGGAAGCAGGGTCACACCAATCAGCAGAACTTATTGTTTGATTTAATTACAACTCTCTTGCCTGTGCCAGGCAATTGATCCCAGTGTTAATCCATAGTTAATACCTCGTTGTTCAATGCTCAGCAACCAGTGGATGTAATCTTTCATAATTCACCCATCCAATCCATTCAGGATTTAAAATATTTATACCAGATTGTCCTTTTAACCTCACCTGCTCCAGGTAACAGAACCCAGGCTTTTTAATGTTCTCAATTTTCCGTGATTCCTAATGTCATGTTGGAAGCTTGGAATTTGACTAAAGGAAGGATATTATTAAATTGTTACCGGGACTGAAAGGTTTGCGTTATAAGGAGGGGCAGAATAGGCTGGGACCTTTCTTTCACTGGAGTGAGGGAGATTCAGGAGTGACCTTAAAGAAGTTCATAAAATCGTGTCACTAAAATAAACTGATTATCTGCCCATTATGAAATTGTTTGTCAGTCCTTGAAAGAATTAGCCCCCCTCCCCCGTTTTCTTACACTGTATCAATGACTACACGTCGAAATTTATTTTCCTTCTTATTCACTCCAGTCTAAAAGGACCTTTTTTTCACTGGAGTTGAGGTGTGACCTTATAGAGGTTTATACAATCATGAAGGGCATGGATAGGTGAATACCAAAGGTCCTATCCCTGGGGTGGGGAGTTGAAGACTAGGGGACATATTTTTAAGGTGAGCGGAGGAAGATTTAAAAGGGACCTGAGGGACAACTTTTTCACACAGAGGATGGTGCGTATGTGGAATGAACTGCCAAAGAAAGTGGTAAATGCAGGTACAGTTACAACATTTAAAAGACATTTGGACAGGTACATGAATAGGAAACGTTTACAGGGATATGGGCCAAATGGAGGCAAATGGGACTAGTTTAGTTTGGGAAACTTGGTCGGGCTGCTTGAACACAGGCCTTTAGCACAGTATTAACTCCACTACATTCACTGGCATCCCTTTATCCATAGTGTATGTTACACTTTCAGGGGAGAGTAATACCTCAGTTAAACATAATTTCCCCTTCACAGAACCAATTTTTTTACTAAGGGTCTGTTTCCATGTTTTGTGACTCTATGACTCCACAATAAAGGAACTGCATTTGTGTAGTTTTGTTTGCAACCTCAGGGTGTCCCAAGGTGCTTTAGGATTAAATATTTTGTTGGCGTGTACTCATTGTCAAGTGACCATGTGAAACACTGGGTTGTGTCTCTAGCTTTGAGCAGGCTTGAGTCGCACTCTGGGACTCGACGGAAGAAGATACACTTACAATGTAGCGTGACAGCAGATGGTGAGAGTTAGAGAGACCCCTGGACAACCTGTACTGAGGTTCCCAGCCCCTGATGAATGAGGAAGTCTTAGCACCAGGAAGGTCATCCGGTTGTAAAGGCCAGCTGGCAAATCCGAAAACAGTGCTAGACATCGAGGTGATCATTGTCGTAACAAGGAAAATGCTGAGTGTAAGAAACAGGAGCAAACAGCAGATCAGTTGGACTCTCAACCCCACTCTGCTATTCACTACCATTTCAGATGGTATCAATACCATTTCAAGGGTATCCCAGGACATTGTGGGAGGTTAGGGAGCAAATTGTGGGGCCCCTAGCAGAAATATTTGTATTATCTATAAACATGGGTGAAGTACCAGAGAACTGGGGATGGCTGAAGTGGTATTGTTTAAGAAAGGCTGTAAGGAGAAGCTTGGAAACTATAGACCTGTGAATCTGACATCGGTGGTATGTAAGCTGTTGGAGGTGATTCTGAAAGGCAGGATTTACAAGGATTGATTACGGATAGTCAGTATGGTTTTGTGTGAGGATTATCGCGTCTCACAAACGTGTTTGAGCTTTTGAGGAAGTTACCAAAAAGACTGATGAGGGCAGAGTAAGGTTCTGCACGGGTAGACTAATTAGTGAAGTTAGATCACATGGGATTCAGTATGAGCTTGCCAATTGGATACAAAATTGGGTCAGCGGCAGCAGACAGAGAGTGATGGAGGGTTGTTTTCAGACTGGAGGTCTGTGACCAGCGATGTTCCTCAGGGATCGGTGCTGGGTCCACTTTCGTTTGTCATTTATTTAAATGATTTGGATGAGAATATAGGAGATACGGTTAGTAAGTTTGTGGATGACACCAAAATTGGTGGCATAGTGGACAGTGAAGAAGGTTATCTCAGATTACAAAGGAATCTTGATCAACTGGGTCAATGGGCTGAGGAGTGGTAGTTGGAGTTTAATTTGGATAAATGTAAAGTATTGCAGTTTGGTTAAACAGACAAGGACAGAACTTATATAATTAGAGGTAGGGCCTTAGATAGTGTTGTAGAACAAAGACTTAAGGGTTCAGGTACATAATTCTATGAAATTTATATCACAGTTGACAGGGTGGTTAAGAAGGCATTTAGCACACTTGCCTTCATTGCTCAGACCTCCAAGTATAGGAGCTGGGACATCATGTTGAGGTTGTACAGGACATTAGTGAGGCCTTTACTGGAGTACTGTGTGCAGTTCTGGTCACCCTGTTAAAGGAAGGATATTGTTAAACGGGAGAGGGTTCAGAAAAGATTGACCAGGAAGTCGCTGGGAACAGAGGGATTGAGATATAAAAAGAGTGGAAAGACTGGGACTTATTTCACCGCAGCGCAGGAGGGTGAGGGGTGACTTTATTGAGGTTTATAAAATCATGAGGGCCCGAGATAAGGTGACTGTTAATGGTCTTTTCCCTAGGGTGGGGGATTGCAAAACTAGGGCTCATATCTCAAGGTGAAAGGACAAAGATTTATAAAGGATATGAGGGGCAACTTTTTTTGCACAAAGAGTGGTTCACGTGTGAAATGAACTGCCAGAGGAAGGGGTGGATGCAGGTACAGTTACAATGTCTAAAAGACATTTGGATAAGTTGATGAATAAGATAGGTTTGGAGGGATATGAGCCAAACACAGGCAGTTGGGACTAGTTTAGTTTGGCATGGACTGGTTGAACTGAAGGGTCTGTTTCCGTGCTTTGTGACTGTATAACTCCAAGACAATCTGACCACTCCACGTACTCCTGATAATCTACCAACCCCTTGCTTATCAAGAATCAATCAACCTCTGCCTTAAAAAGACTCATAGACTCTGCTTCCACTGTATCCTAAAGAAAAGAATTCTAAAGACTAAGAGTCATAGAGCCATACAGCACAGAAACAGACCCTTCGGCCCAACCAGTCTATGCCAAGCACAATTCCAAACTAGACCTGCCTGCACTTGGCCTATTTCCCTTCTAACATTTCTTATCATGTATTTATCTAAATGTCTTTTAAATGTTGCAACCACCACTTCCTCTGGAAGTTCATTCTGCACACGAGCCACTCTGTGGGGCGGAAAAAAAAATTGCCCCCCTCATATCTTTTTTAAATGTTTCTCCTCTTGCTTTAAAACATGCAGCCTCAATCTTGAAATCCCCCACCCTAGGGAACAAACACCAGCCATTCACCTTACCTATACCCCTCATGATTTTAGAAACCTCTCTAAGGTCACCCCTCAACCTTTAGTATGGAAGGGCAAAATGTGTCAGTACAGGCTTGGAGGGCCAAAGGGCCTGTTCCTGTGCTGTATTGTTCTTCTTGTTTCTTTGTTCCTCTATGCTCCAGTGAAAAATGTCCTTGTAATCCCGAGTGAATAAGACGGAAAATAAATGTTGATATGTAGTTATTGATATAGGGTAAGAAAAGTGAGGGCAGATGCACTCAAGGACTGACAAACAACTTGATAATGGTCAATTTGATAATGACATTGATTAAGGATTATATTGGGGTCAATTTATTTTCTCCCAGTAGGGGGCACTGGTTGGACAGTGGTAGTATCGGTACCTCTGAACCAGGAGATTGACGGTTCAAATCTCACTTTGAGCACAAGTGTAGGGTCTTCTCCCCCACAACTGACAAAAGTTACACAACCATCATTAGATTAATATTGGAGAAGGCGTTTGGTACACTTACCTTTATTGGTCAGTGCATTGAGCATAGGAGTTGGAATGTCATGTTGCAGCTATAGAGGACATTGGTTCGGCCACTTTTGGAATACTGCAGGTCTCCCTGCTATAGGAAAGCTGTTGTGAAACCTGAAAGGGTTCAGAAAAGATTTACAAAGATGTTGCCAGGTTGGAGGGTTTGAACTATAGGGAGAAGCTGAATAGTCTGGTGTAATTTCTCTGGAGTGTAGGAGGCTGAGGGGTGGCCTTATAGAGGTTTATAAAATTATGAGGGCCATAGATAGGGTAAATAGCCAAGGTCTTTTTCCCAAGGTAGGGAAGTCCTAAACTAGAGGGCATAGTTTTACGCTGAAAAGAGAAAGATTTTAAAGGGGCCGAAGGAGCAACTTTTTCACGCAGAGGGTGGTGCTTGTATAGAATGAGCTGCCAGAGGAAGTGGTGGAGGCTGGTATAATTACAACATTTAAAAGGCATCTGGATGGGTACATGAATAGGAAGGGTTTAGAGGGATAAGGGCCAAATGCTGGCAAATGGGACTAGATTACTTTAGGATATCTGGTCAGTATGGATGAGTTGGACCGAAGGGTCTGTTTCAGTGCTGTACATCTCTGTGACTCTTAATTCCAGATTCTTATTGAATTCAAAGTCCACCATTGTAGGATTTGAACCTCAGTCCCCCCCAGAACATTAAATCAGGTCTCTAGATTAAAAACCCAGCAATTGCAGAGATGTGCCATTAACTGTCTGAATAGGTTGATTAAAGTTCATTATTTTTATCAAATGACACTTTTCCATAAAGTGCTTTGGGATGATTAGATATGCTATTTAAATGATTATTCTCGAAACCGCAGTTTCTTCTGTCTTTGGTGGGAATTAATTCTTTTATTTATTCAAGGGATGTGGGCATTACCAGCATCATTTTGTTCAACGAGTTAACCACATCCCTCTGGTTCTGGAGTCAAATGTAAGACTACACCAGGTGAGAACAGCATTAATGAACTAGGTGAGGATATTATTTTGCCCTTTATAAGAATCAACGGTAACTGCATGATTGTCATTAGGCTAGTTTATTTTTTAATTCCACAATTGTACTGAATTCAAATAGCACTCTCTGCCTTGGTAGGATTCGAACCCAAACAATAACCTGGAGTTCCAGATTACTAGTCGTAGAGTCATACAGCACGGAAACAGACCCTTTGGTCCAACCAGTCCATGGTGAACATAATCCCAAACTGAACGAGTCCCACTTACCTGTGCTTGGCCCATAAGCCTTCAAACCTTTCCTATTCATGTACGTATCCAAACATCTTTTAAACATTGTAGCTGTACCCGCATCCATCACTCCCTCAGGAAGTTTGTTCCACACACGAACCATCCTCTGTGTAAAAAAACTTGCCCCTCATGTCTTTTTCAAATCGTTCCCCCCTCACCTTAAAAAAAAGCCCCCTAAAGTCTTGAAATCCCCTTATCCTAAGGAAAAGACACCTGGTATTACCCTTCTCTTTGCTCCTCATGGTTTTATAAACCTCCTTAAGGTCACCCCTCAATCTCCTACACTCCAGTGAAAATCGTCCCAGCCTATCTGGCCTCTTCTTATAAACTCAAGCGTCGCATAACCATCTCCATCCTGGTAAATCTCTTCTGAACCCTCGCTAGCTTAATAACATCCTCCCTGTAACAGGGAGACCAGAACCACTATGCCCACCACCACCATCCTTGCGCCTCCAGTAGCCCACTTAAGAGCCTCAGTTGCTGGTGGGGAGATAAGGACGTACAAGGGCCTACGGACAGAGTTTTAATGAGGTCAGGGGGTAGAAGGTGGCACAACGCCAGCTGCCTGATTGAATGCACCGCCAACACTGCCATCGCAGAGGGCTTTGAATTCTGCCAATGGGCACAGTGACTGAGCCTAGCTTTTTATTGCAGATTTATGAATAGGAATCAAACTCCACCAGATGTTACTGCCGACAGAACAGCAGCTCAGGTGCCTATGCTTCTCAAGCCTATGGTGGCGTAGTGGATTAATAATCCAGGTTAATATTTTGGAGATGCGGATTCAAATCCTGTCATGGCAGAAGGTGAAAATTGGATTCCACTCAAAATAAATCTAGAATAAAGGCTTAACCTGACAAGAACATGTAGCCTTTGCTGAATGGTGCAAAAACCCATCTGGTTGACTAATGTCCTTTAGGGAAGGAAACTGCCATCCTTACCTGGTCTGGCCTACATGTGGCTCCAGGCCCACAGCAATATGATTGACTCTAACTGCCCTCTGGGACAGGGATGGGCAATAAATTCCGGGCCTAGCCAGTGATGTCAAAGAACAAAGAACAGAGAAAATTACAGTACAGGAACAGGCCCTTCGGCCCACCAAGCCTGCATCGAAACCTAAAAGAGCATGATGGTTAGAGAGGACAGATTTCAGCCCCTCGAAAATAGTGCACCTAGATAAGTTGACCCTCACATTTTAGCTAAATGGTTGGCCTCAGAAACTTGACTTTTAAGCCAGTATTTACAGTCACTGTCAATTTAATATGCCGCAGAAAATTATGGCTGGTACTTACAAGTGTAAGGACCTTGTTTATTCATACATTCCTGCAATGCCAACAAGCCAATGCAATCCAGAGAGGGTACAGAAGTTACATTTTTGATTCCAGTATATTCTTTGCTTTCTATTTGCCAAGTTCCCAGGTGGCCAGCGCCCCTCTGCCCTCTGCTGTTCCCCTTGCTCCATTATATTTCCTACCCTGCTTACCTCAGTTTCCTCTGTTTCTTGTGAACAAATACATTACTAAATCAGTAACATGACAATGTGACAGTGACCATTGTCATAAAAACCCATCTGGTTCTGTGGTGAAAGGAACCAGGTGGACCTTATTGACTATGAGATCCTTGATTAGGCTCATTAACCTGGACCAATAAGGGTGCTCTGGCTGACACATAAACAGGGGATCCAGAGAGTCACCTGGCATCAGCGCCTGACCCTGAGCTGGTTGGTTAGAGTCCACATACTGTGAACGTGTAAATACTGGTTGACTTGGTGATGAGATACAGGCCACTGTGCAGTTATTTCAGGTTCACTCATCCCTTTAGGAAGCCTACTGTCCTGATCCACATGTGATTCCAGACTTACAGCTAGATGATTGAGTTTTAACTGCCCTCTGAAATGGCCAAGCGAGCCACCCAGTTCAAGGGCAATTAAGGATGGGCAACAAATGCTGACCCAGCGGTGAAGCCCACATCCCATGAGAGGATTGATATAGTAAAGGGTGGCTAGAGTCTGGGATGCATTGCCTGAAAGCGCGATGGGTTCTGTCCAATTATGATCATTGAAAAGCAAAGTTAGACAGTTATCTGAAAAAGAATTCTCTGGGAGACAGAGAGAAGGTGGGGGAGGGTGCAGCACTGGGTGAATTGCTCATTCAAAGAGCCAGTATAGGCAGAATGGCCTCCTCTGCATGTGACAATCCAACAGCTTTCCAAGGACAGGAGTTAAAGGTTAAAGATTGTCGGTAATCACCATTCCTCGGAAATTTGAAGCTCTGGACCACCTCCACCTCAGCACCATTGACACAGACACAGGTATGCCCTCCACTCCACTTCCTCAAGTTAATAACCAGCTCCTTCATTTTCAGAATGCGTCATCACCCTGATATTTTAATTTCGCTAAGTTTCTGTTCCGTCGTATAAGTTTCTGTTTGACTTTTTGAATTTGTGTTGGATTTTGCTATAGTGCCCTTGCAGGGGCTGTTTTCTTTTTAAAATTCCCAATAATCGTTTTAGACTCCTTGAAAGAACCAGGGTTTTTTTTTTAAATTTTAACACCCTGTTGTCCCTGTCCCAGAATTGTTTGATGGGTTCGGTATAATGGGAACTTTATTTTCAGTTCGAACAAGGAGAAGTAATTTTCATCTGTATTTTTAACCCCTTGTTGTCCCTATCCCTGGAGTGTTTGATGGGGAATGGAGTTGAGAGAACATCATTTTCATTTAAAAGGACTTCATTTTGAGTTCAAAGGAGTCAAGAGATCTTTGAGTTCCAAAGAGACGTGGAAACATTACTAAATAAAAACCGAAAGAGCTGCGGATGCTGTAAATCAGAAACAAAAACGGAAATTGCTGGAAAAGCTCAGCAGGTCTGGCAGCATGTGTGAAGAGTAATTAAGAGTTAATGTTTCGGGTCAAGTGACCCATCGTCAGACTGTTCCACTCTGAGACTCCCACTTCGCCACACCCTGTCCCTGTAACCCTGCATTTCCCATGGCCAATGCATCCTAACCTGCACATTGCTCGACATGATGGGGCAATTTAGCACGGCCAATCCACCCTAACCTGCACATCCCTGGACACTATGGGGCAATTTAGCACGGCCAATCCACCCTAACCTGCACATCCCTGGACACTATGGGGCAATTTAGCACGGCCAATCCACCCTAACCTACACATCCCTGGACACTATGGGGCAATTTAGCATGGCCAATCCACCCTAACCTGCACATCTTTGGACTGTCGGAGGAAACCGGAGCACCCGGAGGAAACCCACGCAGACTCGGGGAGAATGTGCAAAAGCGCACACAAACAGTTGTCCGAGAGTGGAATCAAACTTAGGGACCCTGGTGCCATGGGTCAGCGGTGCTAACCCCTGAGCCACCCATGTTTGCACTGAGGAAGGGGATTCCTCTTGTGGCATTGCAACAAGCGGTGGCTAGGTGGCCTGGAAGGGTTAAAAAAATGCCCCCTCTTACCCCAAGCGGCTGGTTTGGGGGGGGGGCGGGACTCATCCTCTTTCTGACCCCACCTCCCTCCCACACATCTCCTCAGCCATTGGCCAATCCAGCCTGTCACATCCGCACCCCTCCTCTGACACAGTGAAACTGTCCCAGAAGTTGTGACAAGCTGAGGGCACAGGTGGGACAGAGAGGTAGGAGGACAGTTAGACTCAGTGATCAGAGAGAGCTGCAGGCGAGTTTGTACATCGTTACGCTGTTATATGTTTACTGCACAATTCTACCTTAAAACTGAGTGAAGCTTTGAGAGGGGGTTTTAATTGAAACTCTGATGGGTCGTTTCCCATTTGCTTGCTATTTCAACGTTAGGGAAAGAACGTGGCTCAGACTGGCTGGAGAATGTGGCCCTACGGTTTAAATTGGATTTTATTCTTGGACATTTCCCAACTGGGTTTTTAAGACTTTTTCAAATAAAAAGGAAGCAAGATGCGCTTCTGTTTGAAGAAGATCTTTCTGACCATATTTGGGGCCACGGTCACTTTTTTGCTGGTCGCTCTTGTGGATTACCAGATGCGAGAGGAGAGGAGCGGGAGCAGGCTGAAGGCAAGCCGGTTCTCAGTCTCCCTGAGCGGCCACAGCTCCGGAGAGGAGCCGCTGAGTGACCGGGGAGGGGGAGCTGTAGCGGGTTATATCGGGAAGCCCAGGGGACAAGTCCACTCCAGGTTCGCAGCCGGACCTCTCACTGACCGGGAACACAAGGTGGAACTGAGGGATATCTTCATCGCTATCAAAACCACTCGCAAGTTCCACAAAACCAGGCTGGAACTGCTACTGAAAACTTGGATCTCGAGAGTTTGGGAGCAGGTGGGCGGATTTGTGTCTTCTTGAGATTTTTAGTTTTGTTTTGCCTTGAATGTTAAGCCAGCATCTGCTGCCTCACTGGGAAGAGTGGGAAACTGCTACATCCTTTTGATGCTTTTCATTTGCACTTAGAAAAACGGAAGCAAGTGTAGGCCATTCGGCCCAACGAGGCTGCTGTTCTGTTCCGTATGATCGTGGCTGATCCTCTATGCCAAACTCTCTTCCAAATACCGTTTGATGCTCCTTAATTAAAATCTCAATATCGTGGCTGATCCTCTATCTCAGTACTACATTCTCACTTTCTTACCATGCCCATTGACACCTTAAAATCGAAATATCAAGACTGATCTTCCAACTGAATGCCGTTGACTAGCTTAGGATTGTTTTTGCTAAAGTTCAGGCCAAAAGGGCTTGATCTCATAGAGACTTATAAAATTCTAACAGGACTGAACAGGGTAGACACAGGGAGGATGTTCCTGATGGTGGGTGTGTCCAGAACCAGGGGTCACAGTGTGAGGATTTGGGGTAGATCATTTAGGGCAGAGATGTGAAGATATTTCTTCACCCAAAGAGTGGGGAATTCATTCCCACAGGAAGTAGTTGATGCCAAAACATTGAATGTATTCAAGAGGTGACTAGGTATAGCATTTGGGGCAAATGGGATCAAAGGTTATGGGGAGAAAGCAGGATTAGGCTATTGAGTTGAACGATCAGCCACGATCATGAAGAATGGTGGAGCAGGCTTGAAGGGCCGAATGGCCTACTCCTGCTCCTATCTTCTATGTTTCTATATTCTTGCTTTTTTTTTGTCCCATACCCTTTGATGCTCTTAAAATCTAAATATCCTGGTTGATCCTCTTTCTTGAGTATATTCTTGCTTTTTCTCCCCATACCCCCGATATCCTTAAAATCTGTCTCTTCCTTGAATATATACCGTGATTTGGTCACTGACAATTCCACAGGCTCACTAACCTTTGAATAAAGACACTTTGTTTTTCCTCTTCTCAGTCCTAAGTGGTTTGCCCCTCATCCTGAGATGTTTCCCCCATCTGGGGACAATCCCCTCTACATCTAGTCTGTCCAGCTCTGTTAGAAATTTATACGTTTCAATCAGATTCCCTCTCATCTTTCCAAGCTCTCGTGAATACAGGCCTAGTTGAAACAATCCCCGTAAGACAGTCCTTCCATCCCCAGTATCAGCATGATCCACCTCCACTGCACTCCCACTATGGCAAGTATAACTTTTCTTAGGCCAGGAGACCAAAACTGTACACAGTTCTTCAGATCTGGTCTCATCAAGGCAGTAAGACATCATTATTTCTGAACACCTCCTGGTTTCTAAACACTTTCAATACTGCGTTGCCCTCAAGGCAAGGGGACTTCCTACACCCAGTAACGCTCAGACTTTTGGCACATGCCAACTGGAGGAGGCCATTCAGTCCCCTTGAGTCTGTTCCTTCAGCTCATCTGTATCTTCTGCCTCTTAGTTCTGTAATCTTAACAAGTTTCGTCCAATGAAATCCCCTCAGTTTGGAAATGTTGTCACCCGGTCTTTAGCAGAATGGGTCTGGGGAGGTGAGAATTGAATTGGGAAGTTGGAGACTGTCCTTCCTGGAAGAGAGACATGGATGGTAGGAGATTGAATCAAGATGCTCAAAATGAGGAAGTGTTCAAGCAGTGTAGAGAAAGCAGAATTGTTTCCATTGCTGAGGGTGCAGATTTCAAGTAATTGGTCAACGAGGCAAAAGTGACATGAGAGTGGGAAGAAAGCTTTTTTTTTGAACGTGGCGAATGATTGAGGTTTGGAAAGTGCTGCCTAGGAGTGCGGTAGAAGCAGGTTCAATGGAGACATTCAAAAGGGAATTTGATAGTTCTCTGAAAAGGTAGAATGTGCAGAGTTACAGATGAAAGGTTTATAGACAGAACTCCCCTTCTTTGCTCAGACCTTTGAGTATAGGAGTTGGGGCGTTATGTTGAGGACTTTGAGGTGTCCTCTGGATTACTGTGTCCAGTTCTGGTCACTCTGCTATAGGAAGGATATTATTAAGTTGGAGATGGTTCAGAAGAGATTTACCAGGATGTTGCCTGGACTGAAGGGTTTGAGTTTTAAGGAGAGGCTGGATGGGGCTGGGACTTTTTTTCACTGGAACATAGGAGGTTGTGGGGTGACCTTACAGAGGTTTATAAAATTATGAGGGGCATAGATAAGGTGATTGGCAGGTGCCTTTTCCCTAGGATGTGAAATTAAGACAAGGGGACACATTTTTTTAGGTGAGAGGAGTAAGATTTTAAAAGACATGAGGGGTAAATTTTTTTATACGGAGTGGTTCGTGTGTAGAATGAGCTTCCAGGGGAAGTGATGGATGTAGGTACAGTTACAATGTTTAAAAGACATTTGGATAAGCACATGAATAAGAAATGTTTGGAGGGATATGGGCCAAGCGCAGGCCGGTGGGACTAGTTTAGTTTGGGATTATGGTTGGCATGGACTGGTTGGACCATAGGGTCTGTTTCCTTGCTGTATGACTCTATGAAGTGCTTAATTGGAGATACAATGCAGAGTGAGTAGACCAAATGCCCTCTTCCATTGTAATCGCTCTGTGATCCACAGCCTTAATGGCTTAGGTGGAAGGTTCAAGAATCAGGGGGCATCAGTTTAAAACTTAAAAAAAAATAACCTATTTTTCTAATCAACCTGTTCAGAGATATAATTTATGGACCTCTGGAGCAGAGAACCCAGGTTTTGGGCAACAGTTTAAGGTGATTAATGCAGGACGAGCCAAAGGCTACATGAGAACAATTTTCGTGCAGCATCCAGTGACAATTAGGAACACACTGGGCCCTAGTGCAGTATAGGGACCAAATTCAGCTGAGACTCTGAAGAGAAAATTGGAATAATTGGCCACAGGGAAAGGGTGGTGGAGTGGGACTCACTGAATTCCACTTACATTGTGCCCCATTGGACATGAGGACCCCATCTGTACTCCACACATTCAGTGATTCTTTTGAGCCCTTTGGACCACCTGAGAAATTGAAATCACAGGGGTGTTGGGAATAGGGGGTGGAGGGACACAACTTCCTGTGTCTGATCGCACAAGTTTCAAAATGGGTTTCTGGGCTGGAGAGGACTGTTCTTGTTTCATTCAACATCCAGTTGATCTTATTCCAAATCTCTTGGAAAGTTCCAAATTGTTTAGTGCTCAGTTCCCACTTTGCTGTGTTTCGCTACTGCATCTTTGACTTCAGTCATCTGTCTTAACGAGGGAAGAATTGGCAGTTATGCCTTGTATACCTCGGGGTATCCCAATGCACTTCTCAAGTAATTAAGTGCCTCTTCAGTCTGGTCATTACTGTAGTTGTTACAATCCCAAGGAAGGCTAGTAACTTTGACAAAATAATTGAATTTCTAGTTAATAAGTTGACACAACAAGATTTCATGTTTTAAGATGTTTACTGTAACAAGCAAGCTCAGAGCAAAATGGATTAAACACTGTGTGTCAGCAGCAATTTATTTGAACTGATCAGCATTTTCCCATTTCGTTTTTGACACAACTGAAAATCCCACTTCATAATAGAGGCTTGCTTAAAATTATAAGCTTTGAAGAGAATCTGAAAGGATATGGGAGAGATTTCCAGTGTTCTTGGTCTGAAGGTATGGCTATCAATAGTTGAATAATGGAGACCAGGGATCACTGAGGCTGGAATTGGAGGACGATGCGTCCAGACCCAATGACAACTTGAGGTTTGAGAATGACATGATTTGACCTGTATCTGTTTGACATTCTTTCTTGTGTGTTTGACTTTAAAATGCATTTGGAGGGAAAACCGTTGAAGAGCAGAGAGGGTGAGTAATGGATGCAATGAGTCAGGCATTAAGATGGAAAATGTTGGTTTTCTCTTATCAAACATGTTGCATGAGAAAAGATTAGTATCTTAAGCATGTAGAGCTTCATTGCTACGTACTCTGTTCATTGTGTACTTGTTATATCCTGTCACTGGTAACGATAGCAACTGCATTATCTTATCCATTTCACACAATCGCACAGTTGATGCAAATTAAAAGTTGCTTTTATCCATTGTGCTCCCTGCATTCTAGAGACCCAGCTCCCTGCCACCCCTCATGCCATCCAGATGCCACTGTTATGATGCCACGACTCTCAGTTTTGCCATCCTAGCCAGCAACCCAGTGTGCCAGCCCTAGTTTAGTATCAGACCTTTACTGTCTGAAGGTTGTAGGATCAGTGACTCTCTGACCTGATTTTGTGTTTGTTTGTGCCTTTGTCAGTTACTAAGAAAGTGATGCAAGAGCTTGCCAGTGCATTTTGTGGAGTTTTATCTGCCTTCTCACAAGAAGGTTGACAGAATCCCAAGAGGCAACAGCACAAACTGACTTTCTGTTTTACCTCTGCTGAAGTTACAGCAGTGTGTCCTTGCAATCTTTTAACTTTTTCAAAGTAAATTTAATCTTCCAGTTAACAACTGAAGGGCTCGCATTCGAAAATGTCACATTTTTAAGACTTTGACTCTAACAAAAGACAAAAAGCACTATTGACTCAATATTGTCTTTTGTACTATGATTTAAATTACAAAATAGAATGTTACTGTTTTTCTTTAGCATACTGGAAACTTTTCACAGATATACTTTACATTGACCTTAAAAAAAAAAAATCAGTCAGTTGTGTTAGAGCAAGTCTAATGTGAATTTTGGCTCCAGAAGGTTCACTTCTCTTCTTTCCCTTTCTTGGACTGTAAACTTTTGGCCTCAACGGTCACTCACAGTAAGGATTTCACCCTGGAGATCTTTGTTCTGCTGCAAACTAAGGGTGCCTTCCAGTCTCTTTGGAGCTCTTCACGAATATGATCTTTGCATGTCTGAGCATGGGCTCCCACCACATTGTTGCATGTTACACAGCACTATCTTTCTGCTTTCCCGGATCCTGTCTGAATTGTCAGAGATATCTTGTACCATCCTCCTCTCAAAACCAATCTCCGTGACAATGTGAATCACACGTGCCTTATATCCAGGCAGAAATGCTGATTAACTATCCTTGAGAATCCCAACCACTTTAATTTCATCATTGAGATATTTTAAAGCACATCCCAATATCCTATATGTTCTTATGGGACTTTGGAGACTCTCAAGTTATTCAGATTATCTTTTGCAATGTTCCCAGTGAAACCATCAGGACCCTCTTTAATCTCTAACAGTGAAACCATGCAGGTGGCTGACTTCAGAATAGGGTTATTAATACGCTGCATTTTCCCCACCTTGAGATGGTCCCAAAACGTAACAATCATATCAGTCCCGTGATGTGAACAACACTGATGCCTAAACAAAATAACCACAGACTTAGGGATGCCGGAAATCAGAAACAAAACAGAAATTACTGGGAAAAACTCAGCAGCTCTGGCAGTGTCTGTGCAGACAAAGCAGAGCTAACATTTCACGTTGAGTGAGCCTTCAGAATGCTGATGCCTGCCGTGTTGAAAAATTCTCTCTTTTTAGAATGAGCTGTTAAACTGAGGCTCTACTTACTCTCTCAGGTGACCATGACAACATCCCATACCTATGAACCCCCCCACCCACCCCTCTATGACATTAACCAAGCAGTCAGTTTATGGCTAATTTTTGTATCTTCATAGAATCCCTACAGTGTGGAAGCAGGCCATTCGGCCCAAAACTGGCATGCTGAAGAGCACTCCACCCAGACAACTCCCCCAATCCCTGTACCCTGCATTTCCCATGGCTAATCCACCTAGCCTCCACATCCCTGGACACTATTTAGCACGGCCAATCCACCCTAACCTGCACATCTTTGGACTGTGGGAGCAAACCGGAGCACCTAGAGGAAACCCATGCAGATGCAGGGAGAATGTGCAAACTCCTCACACAGACAGTCGCCTGAGGGTGGAATTGAACCTGGGTCCCTGGCACTATGAGGCAGCAGTGCTAACCACTGGGCCACCATGCCACCCCATTGCTGGGTGCAATGACATTGCTTTTGCACACAATCTCCTGGATTGTGAACAGTGCACCATCAATGCTGATTCTCTCTCAGTGTCTCGATCGCTGACCCTGTAGAAACAGCATGGTTCTTGCTCTGAAACTGGGTTCCTGTCACAGTGACAAAGGTGACTGGTCAGCTACGGCCCAATTCAGGCTGTGAGTTTGACTGGAGAGTTGCTGGACTGCTGCAAACAGGGGAGGAGGTAACCCCAGGTGGTGCACTGTGAACACACACAATGCAGCACCGTGAGGACTCCCTTGCAGGAGGTTAAGGGTAATGACCAATGGGTACTTCTGTAGCTGGAAGACCACTTTCATTTGGCTGTATGGGCTTCTCACTTTTCTGGTGTATTTATCAACGAATTAGACATAAAAGTATTGGATGATATCACAATTGGCTGTGCGGTTGACGATGAGGGACAAAGCTGGACACTCTGGGAAGGATCTGGTGGGTTGATCGAACGGGCGTGAAAGTGGCGAATGGAATTTCATCCTGAGAAGTATGAGGTGATATATTGGCATTCCAATGAGGTGGGAGGCCACACGGCAGGTTAACGAGACGTACAGAATAATGGAGCCATCTTGGGCATGCATGGCCACAAACTCCTGATGGCAGTAACACAGGGAGATAACGTTGTTGCATAGAAGCAGAGAATATCAGAGGCCTGCGAGCCTGCTCCGAAGTTCAACATGATCATGGCTGATCATCCAACTCAGTCCCCTCTTCTCACTTTCTTCCCCCATACCCTTTGTTCCTTCCAAATCTAAGAGCCCTGGGTCCCTATTAAAGGGACTTAAAACATAGAACATAAAACAGTACAGCACAGTACAAGCCCTTCAGCCCATGATGTTGTGCTGACCTGTTATCCTACTCTAAGATCAAACTACCCTGCATACCCGACATTTTACTATCATCCGTGTACCTATCCAAGAGTCGTTTAAATGTCCCTATTATACCACCACTCTGGCAGCGCATTTCCACACACCCACCACTCTCTGTGTGAAGAACCTACCTCTGACATCTCCCCTATACCTTCCTCCAATCACCTTAAAATTATACCCCCTCATAATAGTCATTTCCACCCTGGGAAAAAGTCTTTGGCTATTCACTCTATCTGTGCCTGTCATCATCTTGTACACCTCTATCAAGTCACCTCTCATCCTTCTTCACTCCAATGAAAAAATCTCTAGCTCCCTCAACCTTTCCTCACAAGGCATGCCCTCCAGTCCAGGCGGCATCCTGGTAAACTTTTAAGGGGCAACTTTTTCATGCAGAGGGTGGTGCGTGTATGGAACGAGGTGCCAGAGGAAGTGGTGGAGGCGGGTACAATTATAACATTTAAAAGGTATCTGGATGGGTATATAAATAGTAGAGGTTTAGAGGGATATGGATCAAATGTTGGCAAATGGGACTCGATTAATATAGAATATCTGGTCGGCATGGACAAGTTGGACTGAAGGATCTGTTTCCGTGCTGCATATCTCTATGACTGCGTGACTATATCTCTCCACTTCTTGAAAACATTCACTGTTTTGACTTCAACCATTTTCAGTGGGAGAGAAATCCACAGGCTCACTGCTCTCTTATACTCTCTTCCATCGGGCAGAAGAGACAAAAGTTTGAAAACATGCACCAACAGATTCAAGAACAGCTTCTCCCTGCTGCTAGCAGACTTAGGAACAGACCTCTCATATATTAGAGATAGTAGGAACTGCAGATGCTGGAGAATCCGAGACAACAAGGTGCAGGGCTGGATGAACACAGCAGGCCAAGCAGCATCATAGGAGCAGA
>NC_063368.1:8908132-8918752 GCF_021869965.1 Rhincodon typus
GATAAAACAGAGTTAACGTTTCGGGTCCGGTGACCCTTCCTCAGAATGGGTCACCAGACCTGAAACGTTAACTCTGTTTTCTCCTCCACAGATGCTGCCAGACCTGCTGAGCTTTTCCAGCAACTTTGTTTTTGTTCCTGATTTACAGCATCCGCAGTTCTTTTGGTTTTTGTTAGTCTTCATCCTAGAGTTGATCTTCACCACGATGAAGAGGATGGGGGGGCATCGTACCCCATTGAATTCCACTCCCACCCCGGCTAAGAGCCAGTGTGGTCTGCAGTGGGGTTTAAGCCCTTACGCATTGGACTTGGAGGCTCACAAAATGAAAGAAGGAGAAATGTGGCGCTTTTCAGGGCATCGCAAAGATCTTTCAAAGCCAGTGACAGACTTTGTTTCTGAAGTGCAGTCGCTATTGTAATGTAGGAAGCACACAACCAGCCAAAGCGCTTGTGACCAGGCAATACAGCGACTTTGGTGGAAGGTAAATCTCCACCAGCACTCCATGGGAGACATAACCTGCTCTTCCTCAAAATAGAGCCCTGGGATCGTTGGGGTGAGGCTTCAGTTCAGCATCTCGTGCTGAGAAACTGGCGCCTCTGACAGTGTAGCACTGTCGCCGTGCTGCGTTGGAGTGTCGGACTAGCTATTGTGGTCACTGGCCCATGTGGGAGTACCCTGTACGAGGGCAAAGCATCTTTTTAGAGATTTGTATTCCAGGGTTGAAACTTGGGGGTGAGTGGATACACAAATTCGCCAGCATGCTCACTTGGCAGCACCATCCCATCCTGGGTTGTTTTGTGGGAGGCAGGATCTGGATAGGAGCGGTTTGCACCCACAGGAGTTGAGGAGAAATGTTGGTAAGTGACCCATTAAAGCCCAATGTCCAAGACTCGCTTTAATCTTTCAGTCGACCTGTGGGCCCATTTAGGTCTGAGGGACTTGCCCCGCTGCCTGCGGGTGGTCTCCTAATGGCTGGCCCCAACCCCACATCCTCAACAATGGTTGATACCACCCCTCAGTCTCCCAATAACTAACCACTCCACCGCCCCCCCACCACCCAACCTCTTCCACCCCCACTCCCCAACCAACCTTCCTCAACCCTCACCTCCAACCAACTTCTCCTCCCAGGCCCCAACCAACCTCCCCCAACCCTTCCACCTGCCCAGCAACACTCCCTCCACCAATCACTTACTCTGCCCCTGCCCTCCCACAACCACTCCCCCTCCGCCCCTCAACAACAACCACTTGCCTCACCCTCAACCCCTCAACAACTGTTTCCTCCCAATCCCCCCAACAATGGCTCCCCTGACCCCCACAATGACCAATCACTTCCCCAACAACTACTCCCTGTCTCCCCACGCCAGTCACTTTATCCCACCCCCACTGCCCCTCCAACCACTCAATGGGCTGATTGGCCTGCTTCCACACTGTAAGGATTCTGTGAAAAGAATGATGGAGTCTTGTGCCTTTTTTACAATCCCCTTGGGATCGTGTGAAACCTATAGTTCCCTGATGCTTGGCAAAGCCTCAGCCAATCAGAATTAACCAATGAGCACCCTTTCCCCCTGCGGTTTAAATTGTTGTGACCATTTGAACTTTGCCATCCTTGTGTTTATCCTGATGGGTGCAAGGTAAAAAGCTTCAACAGCACGCCCCACTTCTTAGCAAAGTTTTAATTCTGTACCACCAAGTGAGTATAAAATGGATAATTCTTGAGCCAGAAATTGTCTGTTCTTAGCTTTGTCTAATAATGGTCAACTCTTCGATACCAGAAGCTCGTGGGACTTTCTAACATGTCTTTGTGGCTGTATTTTGGAACTTTGCCTGCTCTCTCTAACACACTCCAATGAGATTAAGAGATCTGAAAGGGGTCGGAAGAGTATACGAAACTGGGCAGCTTGACGAAAAACCAGTGGGGAAGTAATTCAGGTTTGTGCATTAACCAGTCCAAAGGAGGAGCTAGCCATTGTCTCTCCAAGGCACAATTTGTTAAAAGCATTTCACGCTCTGTCAATGGTGCTCCTTTCGGGAGGGATTTGAGCTCATTAAGTGTGGTGGGAGCTGCATTTAGACCATCTGACAGTGAACGCAATGGGTCCTTGACAGGAGACTGTGGGCAGGCAGTCTGGCGTGGTTGCTGAGGGAGTTTGGACAATGCTGGGTACGTGGCTTGCTAAGGGCTGGCTCAACACACTCAATAGCAGGGGAGGGGAAGAGACAGCGCAGAGTGAAGCCCCATTGACAGAAAACAGATGGAGTCAGTTCGTGATGGCCTCCTGCTTGACATCCCATCACAAGCTCTTCTTAACGCACACGCCTCCCCCCCCCCACCTCCAACTAGAGATAGTAGGAACTGCAGATGGTGGAGAATCTGAGATAACAAGGTGTAGAGCTGGATGAACACAGCAGGCCAAGCAGCATCAGAGGAGCAGGAAAGCTGACGATTTGGACCCTCTGCTCTGACACTGCCTGCCCATTCTGCACCAATTGTTGACTGCACTCCTGCCTCCAAAGCATTAACTCTCCTCATCCCTTGGACTGATGACCCTCCCTCAGTGTTTCTTCAGTCCTATCAAACCCTCACATTCACACAGCGGTTGCCATGGAGATGCCAATCCTGGCAGGCCCTGATTCTGAGCAAAATTGCCAAAGTACAGGGTGGTAGGAAATTGGGATTTGGGATCACACAGCAGAGAAACAGCATCCTCCTGGTTTTTTTTTTCTTTGCTCAGGCTCTTTACAGCGTACTGGGCCGAGTTCCACCAATTCAGATCAGGAGCGCTGTCCTCCATTTTGTTAACCTGGCCTACTCACCTTCTGCACTTTAACCCCACCCAAAAAGACCAGGTACACTGTGGTCCTACCTTTTGGCGATGCCCCCCCCCAGTCTCTGGAAGCTTCGCAGGGTGAAAAGGCAGTTAAGTTTTCTGAGGATTGAGAGATGGCTCAGTGTCATCAAAGGGCTGCAGTTATATCAATTTTTTTAAAAATGAGTCAATAAAGCATTATATGAGAAATCCTTACAGCCTTAGAGTCTTAGAGTTGTGGAAGGGCCATGCTAAATTGCCCCGTAGTGCCCAAGGATGTGCAGGTAAGGGTGGATTGGCCATGCTAAATTGTCCCATGGTGCCCAAGGATGTGCAGGTTAGGGTGGATTGGCCATGCTAAATTGTCCCATAGTGTCCAGGGATGTGCAGGTAAGGGTGGATTGGCCGTGCTAAATTGTCCCATAGTGTCCAGGGATGTGCAGGTTAGGGTGGATTGGCCGTGCTAAATTGTCCCATAGTGTCCAGGGATGTGCAGGTTAGGGTGGATTGGCCGTGCTAAATTGTCCCATAGTGTCCAGGGATGTGCAGGTTAGGGTGGATTGGCCATGCTATATTGTCCCATAGTGTCCAAGGTTAGGTGGATTAGCCATGAGAAATGTAGGATCACAGGAATGGATTCGGGGGTGGGTGTGGGTGGGATGCTCTTCGGAGGGTCAAGGTGGACTTGATGCTCTAAATGGCCCGTTTCCACACTGTCGGGAGTCTGCGATTCACGGTTCCTTGAAAGTAGAGTCACAGGTGGACAGGTCAGTGAAGGCAGCATTTGGTATGCTTTCCTTTATTAGTCAGTGCGATGAGTATAGGAGTTGGAGGGTCATGTTGCAGTTGTACAGGACATTGGTTTGGCCACTTTTGGAATATTGCATGCAATTCTGGTCTCCCTGCTATAGGAAAGATGTTGTGAAACTTGAAAGGGTTCGGAAAAGAGTTAGAAGCATGTTGCCAGGGTTGGAGGGTTTGAGCTGTAGAGAGAGGCCGAATAGGCTGGGGCTATTTTCTCTGGAGCGTCAGAGGCTTAGGGGTGACCGTAAAGATTTATAAAATCATGAGGGGCATGGATAGGGTGAATAGACGAGGTCTTTTTCCCAGGGTAGGGGAGTCCAGAACTAGAGGGCATAGGTTTAAGGTGAGAGTGGAATGGTAAAAATGGGGCCTAAGAGGCAACATTTTCACACAGAAGGTGGTGCGTGTATGGAACGAGCTGCCAGAGGAAGTGGTGAAGGCTGGTACAATTACAACATTAAAAGGCATCTGGATGGGTACATGAATAGTAAAGATTTAGAAGGATATGGGCCAAATGCTGGCAAATGGGACTTAGATTAATTTAGGATATCTGGTCGGCACAGATGGGTTGGACCGAAGGGTCTGTTTCCATGCTGTACAGCTCTATGACCCAATGACTGTTGTGGGAGGTTGGCTCACCGAGCTGGTTCATTGTTCCGCAGATGTTTCATTACCCTGCTGGGTAACATCATCAGTGCAGCCTCTGATAAAGCGCTGTTGTGTTTTCCCACCTGTTATTTAAACTCTGTCTGTTGAGCTGGGTTACCTCACTTCCGATTTTCCTTCGCAATGGAGTGTATATGGAGTCTAGCTCTGCGTGTTTATTGTTGGCTTTCTTCGTGGAGTACCAGGCTTCTAGGAATTCCCATGCTTGTCTCTGCTTTGTCTGTCCCAATGACTCTATAACTCAGTAGGTCTGGCAGCATCTGTGGAGAGAGAGAAAACAAGTCAACATTTCAAGTCCAGTGTGACTCCTCTTCAGAACTGAAAGATGTCAGACAATGGGTTATCTTTACTTTTATACTTTGGACAGAGGCCCAGTGCCAAGGCTGAGGGGTTGTTAATGGTAGAAAAAGAGGAGGAGGAAGGATATAAGACGGTGTATATCTGGGCCTGTGGAAATCCAATGGTGGCTGTGAGTCCAACAGCTTTGGTACTGTTGCTTTCTACTTTTTTTTTCCTTTATGCATTCTTGGGATGAGGGTGTCACTGGCTAGGCAGCATTTATTGCCCATCCCTAATTGCCCAGAGGGCAGTTCAGAGTCAACCACATTGCTGTGGCTCTGGAGTCACATGTGGGCCAGACCAGGTAAGGATGGTAGTTTCCTTCCCTAAAGGGCATTAGTGAACCAGATGGGATTTTCTGACAATCGATTCATGGTCATCATTAGATTCTTAATTCCAGATATTTATTTAATTCAAATTCCACCAACTGCCATGGCAGGATTTGAACCTGGGTCCCCAGAACATTATCTGGGTCTCTGGATTAACAGTCCAGTGATAATACCACTAGGCCATCGCCTCCCCAAAAGGCCTCCCAGGTGAGCTGGACAAAACCTGCTTGTTTCCCTGGAAACGGCATTGGTGAGCTCTCACATGAACTTGTTCCTGGCCAGTCAGCATATGGTGGGCACGTGCCCAGCTGGAAGAAGTCAGGGTGTTCCTTGCTGCTGGGATTCTCTCTGCTACAATAGCTGCATCGCGGAGCAGAAAACCAGTCCTGCTTGGAAAAGGGACGTACCGGCTCGTTGTTCTGAGGTGTACACAACACACTGGAGTGGTGTGTCATTCACAGGTTTCACTGGGGCTGGCTACAGATCTACCCGCAAGGCCTGGCAGAAGTAGTGTGTCGTCACCATGGTGAAGGTATTTGTGGAACTGCCTTTCACTCATTTGCAGGTCGCTGCCTTCCTCACTCCCACAATGCTGCTGGAGACCTGGATCCCATCTTCAGGCGCTGCTGATTCACCCAGAGCTAATCCTAGCCTGGTCTCCTATTGACGTTGAGCATTCCAACTGCTGCTTCTTGTTCTCCTCGTCAGCCTCAGACATGCTGTTCAGTTGCTGGGTTAAGTTGGTGAAACATCTGTTGCAGACAGAACATGAATAGCAAAGAGTTTAGAGGGATATGGGCCAAATGCTGGCAAATGGGACTAGATTAATTTAAGATATCTGGTCGGCATGGACGAGATGGACCAAAGGGTCTGTTTTTGTGCTGTACAGCTCTATGACTCTAATTGTTACAGCAGGAGGAGAACACTTGGCACATTGTGCCTTCACTAGCTCTTTAAACAAGTGTCATTAACCAGTGCAAATCTCCTGCATTTCCTCCCCCTGTATCCCTGCACTCTGTTTCCATGCAAACCATCATCCAATAGCTCCTATTGGATGCCTGTGTTGGACCTGGCTCCACCACATGCCCTGGCAGTACATTGTAAACCCTAACTGCTGGCTGTATCAAAACGTTTTTGCTGTGTCTGCACACCAATGTGACCTGTGGAGAAAATATCAGGAACAAGATGTTTGTGCTGCATTTGAGACTTGGCCAAAGTACCCTATTGCGCCCTTATCAAGCAGCTCATGTGTTCGGTTTATAGCCCCGTCTACATGGAGAGGGGGCATTTCTCCACTGCCCATGATCGGTTTACCTCAATCCTTCATTGTCCCATGTACAAGATGTTTGTAGCCTCGATCTTTGACATTTCTTTCCATGCATCTGGCAATGCGCTGATTGGCTGCCTTCATTATCTGCTGTGATACAGCCCTATGGCCTTAGAATCCAGGGTTCTAAGAATGTCTTCATCCGTATGTCCTTAAATTTCAGATACCCAGCCCTGTGAGGCCAGATATGAAATGATGTGACCCCTTTTCTGCAACCCCTTCCCACCTTGATACTTGATGAGTCTTCGTTGCCTGTCTTCTCTGGGTTAAATGGATGTGGTTGGGATGTTGGTGTTGGGATGTCGATGGAGCTTGTTCATCTTCTGTTCTTAAACGAACACCTCCTCTTGTTGCTGAGGCCTTAAGGCTGACACAACAGTTTTTCCATCTCTGTTTCGCTTCCCCTCAGTTGTCTGGTCTGCACAAACAGAACACAAGGCCCCTCCCATTCACACTGTGCACTGTCTGTAAGGCTATCTTTAGAGAGACAACTTGGGAGAGGCACTGGTTTTAGAAATATATTTTTCATTTGTTTCAGTTACCCTCTCCCTCTACACCCTATTTACCCATCACACCCCACGCTACAACTATTGGCGACCTCCTCTCTGCCTGTCATTGGCCTCACCCTGTGATAATTGGCCATTCCAATGATATCCCATGATCTTCTCGCACTTTCCCTGATCCTAGTCCGATTCCAGCTCAATTTAGGTCCTGGAGAGTGTTGCTGAACAAAGAAACCCTGGAGTGTGGGTCCATAGTTCCTCGAAAGTGGAGTCACAGATAGACAGGATAGTGAAGAAGGCGTTTGGCACACTGGCCTTTATTGGTCAGTGCATTGTGTATAGGAGTTGGGAGGTCATGTTGCAGCTGTAAAGGACATTGGTTAAACCACTTTAAGAATACTGTGTGCAATTCTGATCTGCCTGCTATAGGAAGGATTTTGTGAAACTTGAAATGATTCAGAAAAGATTTGCAAGAATGTTGCTGGGGTTGGAGGAGTGAGCTATAGGGAGAGGCGAATAGACTGGGGCTATTTTCCCTGGAGCATTGGAGGCTGAGGGGTGACCATATAGAGGTTTACAAAATCATGAGGGGCATGGATAGGGTGAATAGACAAGGTCATTTCCCCAGGGTAGGGGAGTCCAAAACTAGAGGGAACAGGTTTAAGGACAAGGGAAAGATTTAAACAGGGGCACCTTTCTCACACAGAGGGTGGTGTGTGTATGGAATGAGCTGCCAGAGGAAGTGATGGAAGCTGGTATGGTTACAACATTTAAAAGGCATCTAGATGGGTGTATGAGTAGGAAGGGTTTAGAGGGAAGTGGGCCAAATGCTGGCAAATGGGACTAGATTACGTTAGGAAATCTGGTCGGCATGAACGAGTTGGAGCGAAGGGTCTGTTTCTGTGCTGTATGACTTTATGACTCTAATGCTCAAGCCTTTGAACCCACCACCTTTTGACTGAACAACAAGAATGAAAAACAACGACTAACTGTGAAGTGATGGCCTAGTGGTATTAATCCTGAAACTCAGGTGATGTTCTGGGTTTGAATCCTGCCATGGTGGATGGTAAAAATTGAATTCAATAAAAAAAATTCTGCAATTAAGAATCTAATGGTGACCATGAAACGATTGTCAGGAAAGAAACCCCATCTGGTTCACTCATTTCCTTTTGGGAAGGAAACTGCCATCCTTCCCTGGTCTGGCCAACATGTGACTCCAGACCCACATGTTAGGCCTAGCCAGTGATGCCCCCAGTTAATTAAAAAAAATGTTCTGATTCCCTTTGCTTCCAGCACCCTCTTGGCCAACATTGGCCCAAAAATCACCAGCATTAAAAATAAATTGTTCCACATATTTCCTCCTGGATTGTTTGCTCAAATTTTTAAAGGTATTTAAGTGGTTTTTTTTTGAAGAACAGGAATTGAAAGGATTGTTGAGGAGTGTGAATCTTGCAGTGATTCCAGGAGAGTGTAGTTCATGGGGTTCACTGACTGTTGTAGGATCCCTGCTCCCCCAGCTCTGCCCTGATACCGATGAGCCTGTGTGAAGCTGGGTGTACAATTTGAGTGGGGCATGTAGGAAGTCACTCTGAAACAGGAAGCGTGCAGGGTACAGAGCCAGCTGTGGTTTCCTGTATACCACGTCAGTGCTGAACTGCCAAACCACTTCTCTTTCTGAAAGTCATTCATTTGCTCACTTCACTGTGCTGTCCGGGGTGCCTCGACGTTTACCTCTCGCATGGATTGTTCTAACGTTTCCCCAGCCTGCCTCACTCACGTCCCACACCCCATCAGTTTGTTGCGGTTCAGAACTCTGGAGCCTATAACCCCGCTGTCACCAGAATCCTGTTCGTCCATCTCTGCTTCTGACTGATCCATAGGTTCCTGAATAAGCAACGCCTTCATTTTCAAATTATTCGCCCCATTTTCAGTCCCCTCCATGGCCTCATCCCTTCACTCATTCTTATCCTCTCCAGCATCATAAGCCTCTGGGATATTCTGCACTCACCTAGTTCTGGCTCCACCATTGGTGGCTGTACCTTCAGCTCAGTACGCCCTGAGCTCTGGAATTCCCCTCCCTCTCCCCCCCCCCCCCCCCCTCCCCCTCCTCTCCCTTTCTCTTCCTCAGCCCTTCCTCCACCCCCCCATCTCCCTGCCTCCCTCCCTCCCTCTTCCTCTCTCTCTCCTGTTTCTTCTCTCCCTCCCTACCCACTTCCTCGCCCCTCACCACCTTATTTGAGAAATAGGACTCTGAACTGAACTCTGAGTTGCCAGTCTCGTTGAGATGAGAGACAAATGCTAACCCTGTTGTTGATGACATTTACATTGCATGCGAGAATAAAGAGAATCTTAAGCAACTCAATGAGACCGCACCCCACCACCCCTGCAACCCCTGCAAGGTTGAGCAGCAAAGGGACCATGTTACCTTGTGGTAGAGGTCTTGTGGTTCAATGTGTAGTGTCTGTACCTCTGAGCCATGGGTTCATGTCCCACGCCAGGACTCTGGCCTTAGAAGGAGCATTCCAGAGATGGATAATGGACCTGAGATTCCTTCCCCTATTCCCCACGATGGGAATGAGGTGAGGATATATGAAGAAGGTAATCTGGATTCCATACCAAATCCCACCTCACTGGGAGGATGTGGGGGTGGGGATGGAGTTCAAATTCAGTTGATTGCTGTTAGCCTCTTATTTTAGATTTATTCAATGTTGGTGAGTATAGAATGACAGGATATCTGATATCTGGCCCCCAAGACTCTACTTACAGGGCAATATAGTTTACTCTTCACCACCCACTGAAACAGGAGAGCTGGTCACTTGCGTGTAGCAAAAAGCAGCCACAACAAAAGGCTTCATTGGCTGTAAAAGTAGAACGTAGCGGTGATACCTACATCCTGTGCATCAGTAAAGAACATGCAAACTGTCCTTGCAATTTAACCCTTTACATCCCAGCAGCACTCACTGTAGATAGTCATAGAGTCATACAGTGAGGAAACAGACCTTTCGGTCTAACCAGTCCATCCCGAACATAATCCCAAACTAAACTAGGCTCACCTGCCTGCTCCAGGCCCTTATCACCCCCTAAGCGTTTCTTATTCACGTACTTATCCAAATGTCTTTTAAACATCCTCTGGATGTTCATTCGCACACACACCGCACTCTGTTTAAAAAATAAATTGCCCCCGTGTTGCTCCTTTCACCTTGAAAACATACCCCCTAGTCTTGAAATACCCCACCCTAGGGAAAAGATATCTGCCATTCACCTTATCTGTACCCCTCATCTGTATACCTGGGGTACTTAGCTCAATTGTTGCATATGGAAACATAGATAAAGTAGGAACAGAGGTAGGCCATTCAGCCCTTCGAGCCTGCTCCACCATTCTATACGATCGTGGCTGATCATCCAACTCAGTCCCTGTTCCTGTTTTCTCCCCACACCCTTTGATCCCTTAGCTCTAAGCTGTCAGTGCATTGAGTATAGAAGTTGGGAGGTCATGTTATGGCTGTACAGGACATTGGTTAGGCCTCTTCAGGAATACTGCATTCACTTCTGGTCTCCCTGCTGTAGGAAAGACGTTGTGAAACTTGAAAGGGTTCAGAAAACACTTACAAGGATGTCGTTGGGGTTGGAGGGTTTGAGCCATAGGGAGAGGCTGAATAGGCTGGGGCTATTTTCCCTGGAACATCGGAGGCTGAGGGGTGACCTTTATAGAAGTTTATAAAATTATGAGGGGCATGGATAGGGTGAATATCCAAGGTCTCTTTTTCAGGGAATGGGAGTCCCAAACTAGAAGGTACAGGTTTAAGGTGAGAGGGATAAAGATTTATAAGGGGCAACTTTTTCAC
>NC_063368.1:8933752-8953808 GCF_021869965.1 Rhincodon typus
CTTTTCCAGCAACTTCTGTTTTTGTGCTGTGAATTTTGTCCAGTTGAGGCTACCATATGTACATGTACCAGCAGAGGGAGTCTGCTGGGAAGTGGTTGCTGTTGTAGTTCTCATTCTCAATGTCTCTGGCTCAATATATAACTGTTTCTGCGTCAAGAAACTCCTGGGCAGTGCTAACGTTTAATTTTACAAGGCTGGGTATTTCCGGAGGAAGGAGAGGACTGAGGGACAGAAGGAGGCAAGTAGTTACAGGTGTTGTATAAGATACTACACCCAGAGTATTTCACCCAGACACAGGTGGGGTACGCTGATACACAGGACTAGGCTGAGGGAGAGGGTGTGAATGAGAGAGGTGGGGCAAGAGATAGAGAGGGAGTGACCGAGAGATTGTGTGAGACAGTGGGAGTGATGGCTAGAGTGAATGAGAAATGGGAGAGGCACAGGGAGAGAGAAAGTGAGAGAGAGGTGAAGAGGTTGAAAGAGGAAGGGGGGTGGGGAGAGGGTGGATGGGTGAGGGGAGAGGGAGTTATAGAAAGGTAGGAAGATTGAGACAAGGAGAGAGACGGGGAGGAGAGCTGGAAGGAGGGAGAGAGGGAGTAATAGAGAGGTAGAGAGATTGGGAGAGGGGCAGAGGGAGAGGGGAGACAGTGAGGGTTAGGAGGAGGGTTATAGAGGGTGGGGGAGAGACAGAGATAGAGAGATGCAGGGTGGGGTCGTCATGAAGAGGGAGAAAATAGAGATAAGGGCATAATTTTTCCATCCTTGGAGGTGCCAGGAGAGGTGTCTAGAAAGGGAAATTATTGTGTCCTGGGAGGCTGCCCTCTCTCTATAGAGTGCTGGGGGAGAAGGTCCATTAGAAACTTCCTTGACTTACTAGCCACTTAAAAGTCTCCGCTCAGCACCTTCCAGATTTATCCCCCTTCCCGATGGCTGAGAGAAATGGCTGGTTTCCTGGCTGTGTAACCAAGGTGACCAGCCCAGTAGGTTTGTGGCAGACCGCTATTTGCCTATTTCAAGGGCATTTGGTGACATGGGGCATAAGGGTGGCCTCTGTAAGGCACCCCTTTACCCTTGCCTCTGATCCCCACTCCCCGTGCCCTCTCCCTGTGATGCCCCACCTCCTGAGAAACTAAAGAAAAAGGACCTGCTTCCTCGCCTTTGGATCCACTGACGAGCAGGCCATAAACAAGATGGTTACCAAAAGGGTGCCAACCTATGCCTGAGCTGAGACTCTGTGGTTGAGGCCTGCGTTTGGCTGAGAAGCTTGGCCAGTCGGTTCTTAACAAGCTCATTGGACATGCAATGTGGGCGAACTTTCTTGGCTGTGTTGGTGGTGAGTTCATTGGCATTGAAATCACCCATCCCTGCAAATTTGACTAGAAAAGCATGCGCGCACTCTCGCGCGCACACATTCACTCTCGCGCGCACACATTCGCACTCGCACACTCTCACTCAGGTGCGCATACTCTCACTCAGGCGCGCACTCTCTCACTCAGGCGCGCACTCTCTCACTCAGGCTCACTCTCTCATTCACGCACACACTCACACACATACCACAGAGAGATAGAGATACAGACACAGACACACAAATGCATTCACATAACATGTGCCAATTAAACGAACAAAACAGTTCAGAGGTACAGCACAGGAACAGGCCCTTCAGCCCTCCAAGCCTGTGCCGATCATCATACCCTAACTAATCTAAAAAACAAACCTTTTGCCTTTATTCAGTCTGTATTACTCTATACCCTCCATATTCATGTAACCATCCAGATGTCTCTTAAATGTCGCCATGTGCCCGCTACCACCACCACCTCTGGCAATGCATTCCAGGCTCCTAGCACTCGCTGCGTGAAAAACCTCCCTCGCACATCTCCCTTAAACTTTCCCCCTCTGACCTTGAACCTGTGTCCCCTTGTAATTGAAACTTAAATCCTGGGAAAAAGCCTGTGACTACCCACCCTATCTAATGTATCTAATAATTTTGTAGACTTTTATCAGGTCTCCTCTCAGCTGCTGTCTTTCCAGTGAAAACAATCCCAGTCTTTTTAACCTTTCCTCATGCCCTCAAGACTGGGCAACATCCTGGTGAACCTTCTCCACACTCTGTCCAAAGCTTCCACATCCTTCTGGTAGCATGTTGACCAAAACTGCACACAATTTGCCAACTCTTGTACTCCATGCCTCGGGCGATGAAGGCAAGCATGCCATATGCCTTCTTAATCACTTTGGCCACCTCTGTTGCCACTTTTAGGGAACTGTGGACCTGCATGCCCAGATCCATCTGAATGTTAATGTTCCTAAGGGTTCTGCCATTTACAGTATAATTCACACCTAAATTTGATCCTCCAAAATGCATCACCTTGCACTTGTCTGTATTAAACTCCATCTGCCATTTCTGTGCCCAAATCGCCAATCTATCTATATCCTGTTGTATACTTTCACAATCGGTGGCACGATCTTCATGTCATCTGCAAAATTATTAATCAGACCACCCACATTTTCCTCCAGATCATTTATATTTACTACAAACAACAGAGGACCCAAGACTGATCCCTGTGGAACACCACTAGTTACCGGTCTCCATTTTGAAAAACATCTTTCCACTAATACCCTCTGTCTTCTATGACCAAGCCCGTTTTGTATCCATCTAGCCAGCCCACCGTGAATCCCATGTGATTTTAGTTTTTGTACCAATCTGCCATGTGGGACTTTATCAAATGCCTTACTGAAGTTCATATAAACTGCATCCATAGCTTTTCCCTCATCAATTATATTTGTCAGCTCTTCAAAAAATCAGATTGGTAAGACAAAACCATGCTGCCTATCACTAACTTGTCCATTTTCTTCCAAATGTGCATATATTTTGTCCCTCAGTATCTTCTCCAAGAGCTTCCCTACCACAGACCTCAGGCTCACCGGCCTATAATTTCCTGGATTATCCCTGCTTCCTTTCTTAAACAAGGGAACAATATTCGCTAATCTCCAGTCCTCTGGAACCTCGCTTGTAGTCAAGGAGGATGTGAAGGTATCTGCTAATGCCCCAGCTATTTCTTTCCTTGCCTCTCGCAGTGACCTGAGATAGATCCCATCTAGCCCTGGGGACTTGTCTACCTTAATACAATTTAGGATACCCAAAATTTCCTCCTTCAATATATGGACATTCTCTAGAGTATTCACACACTCATCCCTGACCTCAACATCAGTCATGTCCTTCTCCTTGGTGAATACTGATACAAAGTACTTATTAAGGATCCCCCCCACTTCCTGTGGCTCTACGTATAGCTTCCCTCCTTTGTCCTTGAGTGGGCCTACTCTTTCCCTTCCTACCCTCTTTCTTCTAGTATATATATAAAAAGCTTTGGGATTCTCCTTGACCCTGTTAGCTAACGACATTCCCTGGCCCCTTTTTAGCCTTCCTAATTCTGCATTTAAGTTCCTTCCTAATCTTTCTATACATCTCAAGGGGTTTGTCACTTTGAAGCTGCCTAGACCTATGATACGCTTCCTCTTTCCTTTTTGACTAAGCTTACAATTTCCCTTGTCATCCATGTTTCCTGAATCCTGCCATTCCTATCCTTCAGTTTTGCAGGAACATGCATGTCCTGCACTTTAATCAACTGGTCTTTAAAAGCCTCCCACATGCCAGATATAGATTTGCCCTCAAATAACTGCTCCCAATCCACATTCTCCAGTTCCTGTCTAATTTGGGTGTAATTGGCTCTGACCTAATTAAGCATCCGCATCCAAGAGCCACTTGTGTCCTTTTCCATGACTATTCGAAATCATATGGAATTATGGTCACTAAGCCCGAAATGCTCTCCTACTGACACATCAGTGACCTGTCCTGACTCATTCCCTAGGATCAAGTCGAATATGGCCCCCTCTCAGGTTGTAGTGTCAACATACTGCCTCAAAAAACCCTCCTGGACACAACTAACAAATTGCTCTCCATCTGAGCCCCTTACTCTAAGGAAGTCCGAGTCAATACGAGGAAAGTTGAATTCACCTACCACAACTACCCTGCTCTTTTCACACTTTTCCAGTATCTGACTACATATCTGCTCCTCTGTCTCCCATGGGCTGTTGGGAAGTCTATGTAAAACTCCCAACATTGTGATTTCACCCTCCCTATTCCTGAGCTCCACCCATAATGCCTCACTGCAAGATCCCTCCAATGTGTCCTCCCTCAATACAGCAGCGGTGACCCCTAATCTGCAATGCAACTCCCCCACCCCTTCTGTTTCCCTTTCTGTCCCATCTAAAACAGCAATATCCAGGAATGTTAAGCTGCCAGTCCTGTCCTTCCTTTAACCATGTCTCTGATATGGCAATAACACCATAATTCCATGCAATGATCCATGCTCTTGCTTCATCTGACTTACCTGCTATGCTTCTTGCATTCCAGTCCCTCTGAGCCCTGAGATTCCCCTCTGCCTGAGCTCTTACCCTGCACTATGCATGTCTCAGTTTCTTCTTTGTCCCCAGTCCCTGCACTTACTGGCCTATTGTTCCGGTTCCCATCCCCCTGCCAAACTAGTTTAAACCCTCCCGAAGAGCTCTAGCAAACCTCCCGCCCAGGATATTGGTGCCCCTCGAGTTAAGGTGCAATGTAAGTTTATCCTATTGTGTTGTAGTAATTACAATGAAGCGTTACAAAGCACTTGCACTTTAAAACTGAAACATGGTTTATCTTGCAATTAGCAATGGGAATTTTATGAACACAGCAGAGAGGATCCGTCTCCCTGACGACTGCACCATCGGTTACATCATTGAGGCCATCCTGGGTGTCAATCTGATCCACAGCCCTCTCTTTCACTCCCACCTCGAGAACCTGCAGTTAGTTTCCAAATCCCAGGTTCAAAGCCAGGTAGGTCTCCCATGTTTTCCTGGTTGAGTCTCACACGTACTAACCAGGTTCAGTGTTTTACACTCAATGTGATGTAATGCAACTCGCTCTTTTCCCTATAGCTTTAGCAGCCTGATGATGCGTTGGAACAGTTTAATGGTGATTCCCCAATGTAGACCCACGACTTGGTAAGTTTGTGGATGACACCAGACTTGATGGTATCGTGGACAGTGAAGAAGGCTATCTCAGTGTACAACAGGATCTTGGTCATCTGGGCCAATGGGCTGAGGAGTGGCAGATGGGATTTAATTCAGATAAATGCAAGGTATTGCATTTGGGTAAGGCAAACCAGGGCTGGACTTAGAAAGTTAATGGCAGGGCCCTGGGGAGTGCCGTCGGCCAGAGAGTCCTAGGGGATGCAGGGACACAGTTCCCTAAAAGTGGCATCGCAGGTAGACAGGATGGTGAAGGAGGCATTTGGCATGTTTGACTTCATCAATCAGAGCACTGAGTACAGGAGTTGGAATGTCATGTTGTAGTTGTACAGGACATTGGAGAGGCCACATTTGGAATACTGTGTGCAGTTCTAGTTGCCCTGCTATAGGAAGGATATTAAATTGGAGAAGGTTCAGAAAAGATTTACCAGGATGTTACCGAGACTAGAAGGTTTCTAAGGCTATGCTGGAAAGGCAGGGACTTTTTATTTAACCCCTGGAGCATAGGAGGTTGACCTTATTAGAGGTTTATAAAATTATGAAGGGCATAGATGAGGACAAAGCAAAGGTATTTTCCCCAGGGTAGGGGAGTTTGAAACTGGAGAGCGTAGGTTTAAGTTGAAAGGGGAAAGACTTAAAAGAGTTTTCACACTTTTTCATGCAGAAGGTGGTGCGTGTATGGAACGAGCTGCCAGAGGAAGTGGTGGAGGCTGGTATAATTACAACATTTAAAAGGCTTTTGGACAGATAGATAAATAGGAAAGGTTTAGAGGATATGAGCCAAATGCAGGCAAATTGGATTAGTTCAGTTTGGGAACACGGTCAATATGGACGAGTTGGACTGAAGAGTCTGTTTCTGTGCCGTATGACTCCATGATTAATCCTTGGACACAGCATTGCTTTGGATTTACAGCACAGATACAGGCCATTCGGTATTGACGCTCCCCACCTGCCATCCATCTTCATCTATCCCCATTGGCAAACGTTATTCTTCTTTGGAACTCTCTTGAGGGCGAGTTGTATCAGACTCAAAACTTCAACTCTTTTTGTTTCAAGGGACGTAGAGAAAGTGGGAAGTGATGGTTTTGTGCTATTGTCATTGGAGGGTTTATCCAGAGACCCATGTGATGTTTTGGGGACCCAAGTTCAAATCCCACAACAGCTGCTGGTGGAATTTGAGTCCAATAATTGAAATAAAAATATGGAACTAAATGTCAAATGATGACCCTGAAACAATTGTTGTAAAAACATATCTGGGCAGCCAATGTCTTTTACCTTTTAGGGATGAAAACGGATATTCTTACCCAGTCTGGCCTACATGTGACTCCAGACCCACTGCAATGGTGTTGGCTATCAATTGCCCTCCGGACAGTTAGAGGATGGGCAATAAATGCTGGCCTCGCCAGCGATGCCCACATCCCATCCGTAAATAAAAAAAAGACAGTGCCAAGGTAGAAAATTGAATTGAACAGCAGAGTGGGCTCATGGGGCTGACTGGCCTAATACTGCTTCCCTTTTCTTCAAAATGAATGTGAAGGAGATGCTGAAGGGTCTGAGGGCTAGACTGAGGTTGGGGCTGAAGGGTCTGTGGGCTAGACTGAGTTTGGGCTGAAGGGTCCGAAGTTGGGGCTGAAGGGTCTGAGGGCTAGAAGGTAGTTGGGGCTGAAAGGTCTGAGGGCTAGGCTGAGGTTGTGGCTGAAGGCTCCCAGGGTGAGGTTGACATTGGGGGTGAAGGACATGGGGGCTAGGCTGAGGTTGGGCTGAAGGGTCCGAGGGTGAGGTTGACATTGGGGGTGAAGGACATGGGGGCTAGGCTGAGGTTAGTGCCAAAGGGTCTGAAGTTGGGGCTGAAGGGTCTCAGGGCTAGGCTGAGGTTGGTTAGACTCACTCGAGGTAAAGCAGATGAGTTTTGGGTGTGTAAGTAAATTGTTACAAATACTGGGTCATGAGACAATTTATCATGTTGGGGGATCCAGCATCGGGGACACTTTAATAGATAAAAAATTGAACTAAAATCTAAATGACTATTTCCAGGTCACTTTAAGTTATGGAACCTTTGAGAACAAGCAAAATATCATCGAGTTAAAAGGAGCGTTTTCTGTTGCTGAAGACCCTTCCAGGTACGTTCCACCCTATTGGTGCTCTGATTTGAATCATGGAGATATTTGGCAAGTTATGATTAAATCTGAGACTTTGGTTGTTGCAGTCCAGGAAATTGTATAAAAGATTGAAATAATGGCTCATCACATGCAGGTTAGTTCCATTGTCTCTGGGTCATTGAGTCCCACAACTGTTTGGGGAGGGGTAGAACCATGAATTCCTACAGTGTGGAAAGAGGCTATTTGGCCCATCAGGTCTGCACCGACCCTCTGAAGAGCAACCCACTACCCTATCCCCCCATTTCCCATGGCCAACCCACCTAGCCTGCACACTCCGGCATGGACCACCCACCCTAACCTGCACATCTTTGGACTGTGGGAGGAAACCAGAGCAAACCCACACAGACACGGAGAGAATGTGCAAACTCCACACAGACAGTCGGAGGCAGGAATCGAACCCAGGTCTCTGGCGTTGTGAAGCAGCAGTGCTAACCACTGTGGCATCATGCAGCCCTAATGAGGGGTCTCTGGTTGTCACTCCCCATACCACTGGCACAGAGAGGCACAGTGTGTACCATCTACAAGGTTCTCCACTGTAACTCGCTCCGTCCACAACACCTTCCATCGAGAAGGACAAGGGCAGCTGATACATGGGAACGCCACCCCCTGCAAGTTCCCCTCCAAGCCACACACCATCCTGGCTTGGAAATATATTGCCATTCCTTCACTGTCGCTGGGTCACAATCCTGGAATTCCCTCCCTCAAAGCATTATGGGTCAACCCACACAAATGGGCAGCAGTGGATCAACAATGCAGCTCACCTCAGCCTTCTCCAGGGCATTCAGGAATGGGTAATAAATCCTGAACTAGCCAGAGACACCCACATCACCAGAATGAACATAAGAGAAAAGACTAGCTGTTTGTCCACAGGGAGGGGAAGCAATGGCCTGAACTGGTATCACTCGACTGTTAATCCAGAGACCCAGCTAATGTTCTGGGAACCTGTGTTCAAATCCTGCCACGGCAGATAGTGGAATTTGAATTCAATAGAGAATCTGGAATTAAGAATCTAATGATAACCGTGAATCTATTCTCAATTGTCAGAAAAACCCATCTCGTTCATTAATGCTTTTTAGGGAAGGAAACTGCCATCCTTACCTGGTCTGGCCTACATGTGACTCCACACCCACAGCAATGTAGTTGATCCCCTAACTGCCGTCTGGGCTTTTAGGGATGGGCAATAAATGCTGCCTGGCCAGTGACACCCTCATCTTGTGAATGAATAAAGGAAAACAGTGCATCTACTCCAAAACCACACTAGCATGGCTTCAACAAAAGTGAAAAAAAACCCTCAGGAGTAAGGTTGCTTGGAGATGTTTGAAGTGAGAATTAATGTTTTAAGATTGAGGCATGCTTTACCAGGAACTAGAGAGAAATAAAAAGTTAAAAATAGAGTAGTATTTGGAAGCGAATGCACTGTTACCTCATTTTGAAGTCTACACAGTGAGTATGTTTTATTTTCCAGTTTTAGTGGATTTTCCTGGAGGATTTTCAGCGAATAGAGGGATAGTGGGAGAATGGTCTTAGTGTGAGCAGATAGTAAAGTTTTCGATGATCTCGTGTTTACAGAGGTGGAAGGTGAAAGGTCAGCAGGAGGCTTCTGGAATAGACCTGAGGCCTAAAATGAGGCCTGCACCAGGCCTCTCTTGAGGTGACCTTCAGGTACTGGGAAACAAACTAAACACACAATACAGAGAAAGTTAGGGACCACAACTCTCCTTTTAAAGTTCTAGAAGCAGGTTTTATATGGAGAGAAAGCAGGCTAGTTTACCACTCGCTGATTTGAGCTGACTCCCTGGCCTGCTGAGTTAATGAGAGCATCTTGAGATTGATTTGCTTCCACTGTCACTTCATTAATAATCATTGTCTCAACATTGTCTCTCCATCAGAAGGTGAAAAAAGACAATAATGTTCAGATTAGAAGCTTTCATGCTCCAAGATTGCCATTAAATTATTAGAATTAATACTTAGGGGAGTTAATAATCTGATAAACATTTAATCTCTATTTGACCTCTCTTGAAGTGTGTGTGTATCTATGTGTACGCGTGTGGGAGAGAGTGTATGCGTACGCGTGTGAGAGAGACAGAGTGTATGCGTACCCATGTGTCTGTGGATGCCTGAGTGTGTATATATATGTCTGTGTGTCACCTATGTGTATGTATGGCTGCGTGTTTGTGTGTGTATACAGTGTGTCGGTGTGTAGATACCTATCTATATATATCTGTGTCTGTGTGATTATGTATATGGTTGTGTACGTGTGTGCGTACATGTGCACACCTGTATTTATACATTTCATTTATGTGTAATACACACCTATGCACGTGTGTGTGTCTGTCTGTCTGTCTGTCTGTCTGTGTGTGTGTGTGTGTGTGTGTGTGTGTGTCTGTCTGTGTGTGTGTGTGTGTGTGTGTGTGTGTCTCTGTCTGTGTGTGTGTGTGTGTGTGTCTGTCTGTCTGTGTGTGTGTGTGTGTGTGTGTGGGTGTCTGTGTGAGAGTGTGTCTGTGTCTGTGTGAGAGTGTGTGTGTGTGTGTGTCTGTGTGAGAGTGAGAGTGTGTGTGTGTGTCTGTGTGAGAGTGTGTGTGTGTCTGTGTGAGAGTGAGAGTGTGTGTGTGAGTGTGTGTGTACATGTTTATGTGCCTGTCGCTGGGAATGGCGGCCTGCTGTGTGACTCGCTGCAGCCTCTGGGCAATGAAGGCCATTCTGCCCCATAGACCTGCCCGTTGCTCCTGTCCCTCCCTGTGCATGTGGGCAAAGTCCCTGATTGCCAACACCGCGGGGCCCTCCCCTGCCTGTGGCTGGGCAGGTGCCTGGTCTCTGGCGGCCCTTTGAGTGCCTGTGGCCTCGGCCACTTCTGCCTTGGATGGTCCCCAGCTTATGGTCCCACACTCTCTGGGACTAATTCCCCCCCCACCCCCGAGAGGTTAGAGCTGGTTCAGGAGGCAGGGAGCAGTGTTGCTAATTCTTTAAAACCCCTCCTGAGGCCTCCGTACTCCTCGTCTTCTGCCAAGGTTGAGAACCGGACGTGCCGCTGTGGAGATGGTGGTTCTACCTGTGGAACAGTGGAGAGAGGAGGCGGGTATCTCCATAACCCTGCGGGAGGGGCTCTTGGCCTTCCCCAGTGAGGGTCAATGTGAGAGCGCGAAGAGGCTGATGTCAGACAATCCCTCCCCCTCCCTCTATCCTTATTGTCAGCCGTCTTCACCTGGAATGAGAGAACTCGAGGGATTGAGTCAGGTGGAAGTGGATGGCACCCCCTTGTTGTTGCTGGTGAGGTGCCCCAGGGAGTGAGCAGGCACAGTGCCAGCGTGCCGGTGATGCCGGTTTTCCAATGGGTATCCAATGAGTTGTCTCGGAACGGTGTGTGCTGAGATGGAGCTAGCTCTGGGCAATAGGAGGCTGGTTGGGTAGTTAATAACGCAAGCTTGGTAAGGTGCAGCGAGGAATCTCACTGGGCCTCATGCTGGAAAACCCTCCTAAAGCATTGATGCAACTTGCAATTGGCCAAAAAAAAACACAAGATTTGGCCCATTGTTTCTGAAAATAGTCTTTAATTGATTAAAGTATTGGAGATGAGACAATAGTTGAATGACAAGTGGAAGTGTACATGTACATGTGTGGATGCATGTGTGGTAGTTTGTATGGTCATGTACACATATGCATGTGTGTTTGTATGTGTGTGTATACGCGAGAGTGTGGGGGTGTGTGCGCGCGCGCACACGGGTGTCAATGAATGTGAGTATACCTCTGCATGTGTCTGACTCTGCATTCATGTGAGCGTGAGCACGTGTGTGATTGAGTGTGGGCACATGCACGCATGTGTGTGGGCATATATGTGCACGTGTGTGAGACTGCACGAGCGTGAGCAGGCAGGTGAACAAGTGTGGGAATGCACTAATGAATGTGAGCATGCATATGCGTGTGTGGATATACCCATGCACGAGTGTGAGAATGCACGTGCACAAGTGATTATGCACAGGTGTGAGTGTGAGCGTGCGCCGAGTGTGAACATGCACTGAGTGTGAGTGTGTAGGCTCCCTGGGACACAGGGAGAGGGGGGGAATTGCTCCCATTGTGCACAACTGACCCACTGGCCCTCCATGTGCACTGGCTAACCACCTGGTGCTGTCTACAAGAAACTGCAGCAGGAAGCCATTGTATCCTCAGGGGAGGATCCAAACAAGGGGGTAACGCTATCATCCTTCAGAAAAATAATAGCCAACTTCTTTTTCAACGTCTTCTCCAGATTCAAGTCCATTCACTGTCTGCTTTACCCAGACACGCCTTGGTGCCCTTAGAAGAACAGCCCTGACCTCTGCCATCGTCAAGGTTAAAGGTCATTGGGATGTAGAGGTCACCACTGCCAACTCTGCACTTTTGGAAAGCACTTTGGGCCAATTGCCTTTACAGAAAAAATGGAGTCAACCTTTTAAAAAAAAAGATGGATGAAGGAAAACTAAATATCGAAGAGGACTGAGCTGGACAATCATCGGTGGAACATTGGAGGGAAAAATGGCTGTCCTCCCATTGTTTCACTCAAGTGGCCCTTGGCCACAAATAAAGGAGATGACATTAAGCACAAAACTTCAACTGGACCCTTGATCAGGGAATATTTTAAAAGAGAAATTATTTTTAAAGGATATATTTTCTTACTTTTCTTTTCCCTTCCTTGAAAGAGAGCTCTGGCTGAACACCTAACAGGTAGCGCTCGTTGACTGACGATAACAACCCTGTTTGGTGGCTGGGGCATTTGGCTAATGAATTCTTGTATGTTCAACAAACATAGCGTTGCCAGATTGTACAGGAAAAGAGCTTACTCATTCACTGTTTCCTGACTGCAAGGGTGAACAATTCTGTTCATGTTTCTTTTTTAGAAAATAATGTTGTTAATTTAAAGAAAAACAGAATAAAGAGTTATAGTTTTCATGATGTTTGTGTTCTCTGTGTTATGGGCTGAAATTTGCATTCCTCTGAATATTTGATCGGATCTTAGACAACAAGGTGCAGGGCTGGATGAACACAGCAGGCCAAGCAGCATCATAGGAGCAGAGAGGCTGACGTTTCGGACCTAGACCCTTCATCAGAAATGGGGGAGGGGAAGGGGGTTCTGAAATAAATAGGGAGAGAGTGGCCCGAAACGTCAGCAGCCTCCCACTCTCTCCCTATTTATTTCAAAACCCCCTTCCCCTCCCCCTTTTCTGATGAAGGGTCTAGGCCCGAAACGTCAGCCTCTCTGCTCCTATGATGCTGCTTGGCCTGCTGTGTTCATCCAGCCCTGCACCTTGTTGTCTCGGATTCTCCAGCATCTGCAGTTCCTACTATCTCTGATCGGATCTTAGTTGCTTTTGTTGTTTCTTGGCTTGTTTTGGGATTAAGCCTTCCCTACAGATCTGGGCCCCGGTTTGATCAATACTAAAGATTCCCATGGGATTATGTAAAAGAGGGAAATAAGCCTTTCCCCAAGGGTGCTAGCTGACAGTGCCTACTCCCAATGTTCCACAGAATGTACATGTGTACGCTTGCGTGTGCTCACACTTGTACACTCGTGCATCCAGAGCCAGACACATATGGAGGTTCTTGTGTACACTGTCACCCACTCAGTCTGTCTCGCTCCCTCATAAACCCTGGGGGACTGAGAGACTGGGCCGAGACACTGTCACGGGATAGTGACTTGAAACAGATTCTGGAATTTGCATCTTAATCAATCGAAACTAACAGAGTTCACCATATCCTGCTTCTGCCATTTCTAGAATGCAGGAATGTATGAATGATTAAAGATTCGACAGGAGGCAGTCAGTCAGTTATGTTTACTCCACTCACACCAGTTGTATGATCCTTTAATCTCTCTGCCCTTGATCTCTCCGCCTATAAACTCTGTGTCTGTGTGCTCTCCTCTCACTGCACCTGATGAAGGAGCTGCGCTCCGAAAGCTTGTGTTTTCAAATAAACCTGTTGGACTGTAACCTGGTGTCATGTGATTTTTGACTTAATCCACCTCCACATCATAATAAAGTCGGGAGCACTGCATCCTTTATTAGCTGCTCCCTCCACCTGCCTTGCCACCTTCAATGATCTGTTTCCATATAAACCCAGCTCGCTCTGCTCCTGCACCTCCTTTAGAATCATACACCCTACGATATATTGTCTTTCAATGTTCTTCCTGTCAAAATGCATCACCTCACACTTCTCTACATTGAACCTTATCTGGCACCTCTCTGCCCATGCCACCAACTTGTCAATACTCTTCCAGATTTGTACACTGTCTTCCTCACACTTTACAATTCTTCCAGGTTTTGTATCCTACACTGAAGGAAGACAGTAATGTCGTGGAGATGTCTGGGGACAACCAATCTGGATGCCACTGCTCTGGGGCACAGGTCGAAACCCCACCACAGTGTCTAGTGGAATTTTAAGTTCAATTAATAAAATCTGAAGATAGTCAATAATGGTGACTATGAAGCTGTTGCAGATCGATGTAGAACTCCACCTAGTTCATTAAGGCCTTTTGCTTGGCTTGGTCTAACCTAAAATGGGGTACATTGTTATGGCCTGGCAAGCCACTCACTTCAAAGGTAATGTCAATAAATTCTGGCCTTATTAGCAACACCCAGATCCTACAAAAGAATAAAAGTCATTTGCAATCTTGGCACCAAAGATCCTCCAACAGCATCTTCCAAACCCATGATCACTTCCGTCTAGAAGGACAAGGGCAGCAGATACATGGGAACACCACCACCTTCAAATTCCCCTTCAAGCCACTCACCATCCTGACTTGGAAATATATCGCCGTTCGTTCAGAGTCGCCGGGACACAATCCTGGAATTCCCTCCCTAACGGCACATGGTCTGCAGTGATTCAAGAAGGCAGCTCACCCCCACCTTCTCAAGGGGCAACTAGGGATGGACAATAAATGCTGGGCCCAGTCAGTGATGCCCAAGTCCCATGTCCCATGAGTGAATAAAACAAATTGATCTTGCAATGTACATGCGACCATATTTGCCATAGCTCAAAGACTGTTAGTTGAACATCTAGAGAACACCTGACTGCCTCAGATCTTCAGTTACTGAAATCCTTGCTATGTCTAGAATTGACCATTTGATGCTCCCTTAGCCAGCTGTCCCGTTCAGCCCCCATTATCTTAATCTTTATTTCAGTTAACTTTTCTTTTTTCCCTTTATTCATTCACGGGATGAGGGCATCGCTGGCTGGGCATCATATATTGCCCATCCCTAATTGCCCAGAGGGCAGTTAAGAGTCAACCACATTGCTGTGGGTCTGGAGTCACATGTAGGCCAGACCAGGTAAGGATGGCAGTGTCCTTCCCTAAAGGACATTAGTGAACCAAATGGGTTTTTCCCGACAATTGACAATGGATTCACGGTCATCATTAGATTCTTAATTCCAGAAATGTTATTCAATTCAAATTCCACCATCTGCTGTGGCGGGATTCGAACCCAAGTCCCCAGAGCATTATCTGGATTAACTGTCCAGCGATAATACCACTAGGCCATCGCCTCCCCAAACTTGTTGCCTATCATCTTACTTGAAGATGTAGACCATTGAAAATTTCAAAATGGAGGCTGAGAGATTTGTGTCAGGCACCACCTGTTAGATAGGTGACACAGATCAGCCAAGATACAGTCGAATGATACAGTAAGCTGAAGGGGCTGAATGGCATTCAACGTTGCATGAACAAAAACAAAAATCGAATGTTGGGAAGACTGAAGTCATCATTTTTTACCTTGTTCCAAACTCGGCCGCCTAGCAACCAACTCCATCTCTCTAAGATATAAAACAGTACAGGAAGTGCCGGAGGGACAAAGCATCTGTGGAAAGGGAAACAGAGTTAATGTTTTGGGTCCAATATGACATTGTCAGAGTTGGGATCAGTTATCTGGATGTGGGTTCAATTCCCACACTGGCTGAGGTTACCATGAAGGACTCTCCTTCTCAACCTCTTCCCCTCACCTGAGGTGTGGTGACCCTCAGGTTAAACTCATCTCCAGTCATCTCCATCTATTGAGAGAGCAGCACTGTGGTCTAGTTGGGCTGTGGTGACGTCACATCTTCAGAGCCTGTTAACTCTGTTTCTCTCACCACAAATGCTGCCAGACCTGTTGAATTTCTCCAGTGCTCTCTGTTTATATTTCTGATTTGCAGTATCCTGCTTTAATTTAACTCCACCTATCTCTCTCTGACAACAGGCTACGCTTCAGCAACTGTCTGAGATTCAAGGGATCAACATTATTGTTGAATTTGATCCCGATTCTGACTTCATATCATTCAAATGACAAATTCCCACCTCCTTAACATCGTCAATCTCAGAGCATTCATACTTTTGTTACCCCTAGACCTTAGCACTCCTGCCTCGCAGCGCCAGGGATCCAGGTTCAATTCCACCCTCGGGTGACTGTCTGTGTGGAGTTTGCACATTCTCCCCGTGTCTGCGTGGGTTTCCTCCGGGTGCTCCGGTTTACTCCCACAGTCCAAAGATGTGCAGGTTATTGTGGATTGGCCATGCTAAATTGACCCATAGTGTTCAGGGATGTGCAGGCTAGGTGGGTTAGCCATGGGAAATGCAAGGATAGGACAGGGGTGTGGGTCTAGGTGGGATGCTCTTTGGAGCGTCAGCATAGACTTGATGGGCCAAATGGCCTGCTTCCGCACTGTAGGGATTCTATGAAAACTGTTCCAATTTACTCCAGATTCCAACTTCTCCTACACATTCCAACCTCTATGATAACACAGAGCATTTTCTGAAAAAGGGTCCCGACACAAAGCGTCAACTTTCCTGCTCCTCTGATGCTGCCTGGCCTGCTGTGTTCCTCCAGCTCCACACTGTGTTATCTCTGACTCCAGCATCGGCAGTTCTTACTATCTTCAACCTCTATGAATTGAGCATGTCCAAATCTCCACTGCCTGCGTCTGAGTTCTCACTAAATCGTGTTCCCTTACTATCCTTGTGCTCAATGTTAAACCCTGGTTCCCAGACAAACAACGTCTTCCTTTTCAAACTCTTGTCCTTGTGTTCAGTTCCCTCCATGGCCTCACAATCTCCTTGAAACCCATGCTCCTCTGGCCTCCTGTGCGTTTCTTTGTTGATGAGTGTTGTAGGTCCCCAGGTTCTGGAATTCCCTCCCCACATCTTCATGCCTCTTTGCCTTGCTTTCCTCCTTTGAGACACTCCTGGAAAAGGTGGGTACAATTACAACAGTTAAAGGACATTTGGGCAGCTACATGAATAGGAAGAGAGATATGGGCCAAATGCTGGCAAGTGGGACTAGTTCAGTTTGGGAAACTTGGTCGGTAGGGACAAATTGGTCTGAAGGGTCTGTTTCTGTGCTGTAAGACTCCATGGAAACTCTTTGTCCAACTGTTTTACCATCAGACCTAATGGCTGCATATGTGACTGAGTATACCATTGTGTACCATTGGTATACAATGCTTGTCGAGATTAAAGATAATACATAAATACAAGTTGTTGTTGTATGGTCTGTTCCAGTGCTTCTTTCGAGATGCTGGTACATATTGCAGGCAGATGGGACCAATTTAGTTTAAGATTATGGTCGGCATGGACTGGTTGGACTGAAGGGTCTGTTTCCGAGCTGTATGACTCTGTGACTCTATTAGGGTTTTTTTTTTGATTTCTAAAATATATTTTATGCACAGGAAATCTTTAGTGACCAGAGTAGTTTGATTCTGCGCAGTCTTTATGTATTGAGAACAAATAAACAAGGGACATTTCTGATTTGAAACAGACAATATTTACATACATTTGAGGAACAGGGAGGGTCTGATAACTGAACGGACCCCCATTTACGTTCAGCATGAGGCCCTCAGACGGTGGTCTTTCCCCCACTGTGCCTTGGCAGCGGCTGCCCCAAGCTTTAGAGCGTTCCTCAGCACATTTCCTGGACGTTGGAATGTGCCAGTCTACAAAACTTGGTTGGGGTAAACTCCTTGCTCTGGAAGGCCAACACGTTTCGGGCAGAACCAAAGAGAGCCTATCACCGAGTTGATGGCCCTCCAGGTGCAGTCGGTGTTGGTCATGGTGTGTGTCCCGGGGAAACAGGCAATAGAGCACTGAGTCCTGTGTCACAGAGCCGCTCGGGATAAACCTCGACAAAATCCACTGCCCCCCTAGGGAGATAGGACTTTTGTTAACAGCAACAACAGAAGTTGCTGGAAAAGTTCAGCAGGTCTGGCAGCATCTGTGAAGGAAAAAACAGAGTTAACGTTTCAGGTCGGAACTAGTTCTGAGGAAGGGTCACCGGACCCTTCACAGATGCTGCCAGACCTGCTGAGCTTTTCCAGCAACTTCTGTCTTTGTTCCTGATTTACAGCATCCGCAGTTCTTTTGGTTTTTATTTAGGGCTTTTTTTAAATTCCAAAAATATACTTTATTCATTAAAAGAATTCTTTATATATCTACACAGCATCTGAAGTGGTTCAGTTCCGTACAGACTTAGCACATGGAGAAGCAAACAAACATTAGAGTTTGACTATTCCTGATAGTTCCAACAAAGGCATTTCGTGTTAATGCAACATACTACTTATTTACATTTGAGGCACCGGGAATATGTAATAACTGAACAGCCCCTTATTTTACTTTGCCGAAAGACCTTAGATGGTGGTCTTTCCCCATAAGGTATAGTTTTCCCCATTGGTTGCTCCTTCAGCATTATCCTTTTTGGTGAGAATTGGGGTCGGACACTGGGGAGAACCACAGGTACCTGTAGAGTGGGTGTTTGCAGTATGGGTGACAGTCAGGAAATCGGAGACCTGGCTGGGGGTGTGTGGGGAAGTTTGGGGAGGTGGTTCTCTCCTACCTCCCCCAATAGCGCTAGCCTGCAGACACGAAACATAAAGTACCGTACTCTACTGCTGAGCTGCCTTCGATGGTATTGGCTGACTGAGGGCAGGAATGGGGAACTGAACAGAGGACATTCTGTGGCTTGTAATCACTTACCAAGCCAACAGGGGGCAATGCTATTCCATAGCAGCACCAGGAGCTTTGTTTGCGTACACCAATGATGTCTCCTTAAACCAACCTTATTAAAACCTGGGAACTTTGAGTCATGGGAACCGCAGATTAATTTTTTAAAAAGACACACAAATTTAAAATAAAAACGACCAAGGTTCTCTGCAAAACTTCCACAGGAGTACAATGAATTGTTGCAGACCACGACATATTGCATTTATTAATCATTTTGTTCCCTTGGCCATTTCTGCTTTTATATTTTATTCATTTGTTTCTAATATAAACTCACATTGTGGATTAATAATGGATGGAAATTTAACACTGAACGCACATCGCTAAAACCAGGGAAAATATATTGAGTTTCCCCCATCCCCTCCTATCTTGTGATATTTGTGTTTTCCAGTATGTTTTGTAATCCTGCCTGTGAAAGTTAATTTCTGCTCCTCAGACCATTTGGCCCAAGTTCAACGAGAGGTAATATGGAGGAGGGTCTAAGCTCCAAGCCAAATGCCATCTTGGCTTGGAAGTGTTCCTTTACTGTGGCTGGGTCAAAATCCTGGAATTGGCTCCCTAACAGCACTGTGAGGTTAATGTACAGCATGTGCACTGTGGCAGGCCCAGAAGGCAGCTTCCCACTACCTTCGCAAGGACCATTGTCTGTGGTCGTCAAGCCAACACACCATATGCAAGAGAACCAGCTTCTTAACAACAGCTTCTTCCTCGCTGATATCAGACTTCTGAATGCATCTCTCGTACGTTGGAGTTTGGTCTTACTGTGCACCTTCTCTGTAGCTGTAACGTTCTGCATTCTGCTCTGTTACCCTGATGTACTTATGTAAGGTATGATTTGTCTGGATAGCCGCAAAACAGTACTTTTCACGGTATCCTCCGTACATGTGACAATAATAGATCAAATCAAATCCAACCTAATCAACAAATAAAGAGCTGCATGTTAAGGGATGACAGTGGTGTAATGGTGACCTCACTGGGCTACCAATCCAGCACTACAGGCCATTGTTTTGAGGCAGTGGGTTCAAATCCTACCATAGCGGGTGGTGACGTTTGAAATGGATGTTGATTCTCAACGCTGAACATGAGGGGTACATGAGAAAAGTCAAATGCGGCAGATCCTGAGAAAACGTCTCTCGGAACGCGAGCCCCGGAGTTAGGAACCCAAGTCTGGCCAGGAATTGTGTGGTTAGCCGTCATTGTTTCATTACCATAACAGTGGGATCCCCAGAGAGGAGTTACCACTGGAATCCCTGGGCATTCTACCCCATGCTATCTGCTGGAATCTGGAACACAAATCCATTTAGGCTTAGAACCATGGATCCACAGTAAAGACATGGTACAGAAAGAGGTCAATCAATCCATTATGTCCATGCTGGCCAGAAACGAAACCAGCTTCCAGATAGCAATAAAAAATAATTCTCTCTGGGATTAGCATCAGTTGCTCCTCAAGGATACTTTACCTCAGCTTGTGTTTTTGCTTTCAGGCAAGGAAAACGCACCTCAATAAGTGGCCCTACTTCAGCCTGATGCTGAGAGGAACATTTTACTGATGTCCAGTGGTGTCCCTGTTCTCATTTCATCTCTATTTTATAGAACGCCTACAGTGTGGAAACAGGCCCTTCGGCCCAACAAGTCCACACTGACCCTCAGAGCATACCCCCCTTCCAGACCCATCCCCCTATAATTCACCTAAGTTACACATCCCTGGACACTATGGGGCAACTTAGCACGGCCAATCCACCTAACCTGCACATCTTTGGACTGTGGGAGGAAACTGGAGCACCCGGAGGAAACCCACGCAGACACGGGGAGAATGTGCAAACTCCACACAGACAGTCGCCTG
>NC_063368.1:8958808-8959529 GCF_021869965.1 Rhincodon typus
CGCATACACTTTAAGGGGCACACACACACACACACACACACACACACACTTTAAGACACGCACACTCTAAGACACACACACATTCAGACATGCATACACTCAGACACACACGTGTGCATGCATACACAGACATGCATAAACACACAAGCACACACACGCATACACACATTCGCACTCACACTCTAGCACGTACATATGCACGTGCATACACGCACGTGCATTCACACACATACTCACACACAAACATACATATACACACACACACATACACACACACATACTCACACACACACATACTCATACACACACACATATACACACTCACTCACACACACACATACTCACACACACATATACTCACACACACACATATAAACACACACATACTCACACACACACACAATCTCACACAACATATGCACACACATACTCACACACACACTCACACACTACACACACATGCATGTACACTTTAAGACACACACCCACCCATACACTTTAAGACACACACACACACACATACTCACACACACACTCACACACTACACACACACGCATGTACACTTTAAGACACACACCCACCCACACATACACTTTAAGAAACACACACACATGCACACATGCACAAACAAGCACACACGCGTACACACACACACACAAACACACACATACATACACACACACAAACACACACACAGACACACATACCCACACACAAACA
>NC_063368.1:8960447-8966496 GCF_021869965.1 Rhincodon typus
CCTCTCTCCCTCCCAATTCCATTGTCTCCCAGCCCCAAATCCTACCATTGACCTCTCTCCACTCCCTGTCCCATTGTTTCCCAACCCCAAATCCCACTACTATCCTGCAAAACCCCTCTTCTCTCCCACCATCTCTCAGCCCTACATCGCACTACTGACCCCTCCCTCTCCAACTCCCATTGTTTCCCAGCCCCAAAAATTGCCACTATTCCCCAAAACCCCTCTCCCTTCCCACAGACTTCCAGCCCCAAATCCCACCACAAACCTCTCCCCCTCTTGCTCCCACTCCCAGCGTTATTTCTCTCCACTAAACCCCAAACCCCCAACCCTATCATCTCTGAACCCCATATCCCACCACTACCTCCCAATTTACCTCCCCTCCGTCTCCCACAGTCTCCCAGTTCCAAATCTCACCACTGACCCCTCCCTTCCCCCTCCCACAGTTTCCCAGACCCAAATCCCATTATTATCCCCCAGTGCCCCTCCCCCCGACAGTTTCCGAACCCCAAATCCCTCGACTACCCCCCAATCCTCCTCCCATAGTTTCCCAATCCCAAATCCCACCACTACCTCCCAGTCTCTCTCTCTGTCCCACGGTTCTCCCAATCACTGTCCCCACAGTCTCCCAATTCCAAATCCCACCACTGCCCTCCTGAATTCCACACTCCCCCATCCACCGTGCCACCAACCTCAAACCCTCACCCTCCCCCTCCGTCTCCGGCCTCCAGAGTCCTCCAACCCCGTATCCCACCAGCTCTCTCCATTCCCCTTTCTGCTTCCACAGTGTCGCCAGCATTTCCCCCCCAGGCTGAAGGGTCCTTCCCGTTTCACCGAGAGTTTGTAACGTTGCTCATCACTGCTATCCTTGGCTCATGGTGGGGCTGTTAGGCAGGAGGTGACCTTTCTGCATTTGAATTTCACATGACCTTTGGGGCAGCTTCTTTTGAATGTTAGATGTTCCGACTTGCTTGTGGTAAAAGACTAAAAACATGGAACTTATGGAGCAAACTTTGTTGTAGCCAGCACCTTGTAAACTGGCACTCTTGATAATCCAGCAAAAATATATACCTCAAATATTGTGACGTTTACTGTATCGTTCAGTCCAATTATTATAGTTTTTTAAAATTTATTTGCCTTAATGCAAATATACTTGTTTAATCCAATGGCCATGTGAAATATCAACAGTTGAATCAATTTCGAGTCAATTTCTCCTCAAGTACCATGATGTTTGAGTAATCAGTTCAGGGTGTGAGTGAGAAGGCCTTCTGACAGTAAGTTTTATTGAAGACAAAGCTGCATTATTATTTAATGCATTTATTATTATTGTGCTGTGAATAAAGTATAACAGTATACTCCCTGTATTATGTTTCTATTACTTTGTGTACGTTTTTACACTGATTAGTTGAAACTCTTGATTAACTGCAATATTTGACCAACTGGCCCACTCCTGGTCCCATTGGTGCCAGATAATGAAAAGTTTGCTGTTTTTGTAATTTAACTCCAAGTGTTGATCTAATTTGTTTCCAGGGCACATTACGTCTGTGCAGAGATATTGTATATGTCGTCACTCATGCACAGGAATTGGGAAAATGAGAAAGAAGAAATGAGTCACAAGAAATGAGTGACTGACCCATGTTGCTGACCGTTCAAGAAACAATGTACACATTGCGTACATAACATCCCGCGCCAGCTGTGATTCGGCGACATCCATGTCACCATATGATTGACGTCAGCTGCTATGTTAAACATTTGTCAAATTTTATCGTATTCAAATTTGGTCAGAATCGCTATAATTTCTTCATGAACACCCTCTGTAAGCTGTCATGAATACTTCTAATTTCTGATGGTCATTAAACAATCATAATGATGTCACTTGTCCAAATGATAGCTTTTGAGACAAATGAGTGTCACTGTTCGTGTAAAATAATGTTTTGGTAGACATACACCAGAATGTGGGATCTACAACGCTATTCCTCAGGAGTTCACATATTCCATGCTTTCTCTATTTATTGACGGGATGAGAGCATCACCGACCAGGCAGCATTTATTGCCCATCCCTAATTGCCCAGAGGGCAGTTAAGAGCTGACCACATTTTGTAGATCTGGAGTCACATGTAGGCCCAGGTCAGGTAACTCCTTGCCTCAGGGACATTAGTAAACCAGATGGGATTGCCCCCCAGTAGTTTTGTGGCCATTGTTGGACTTGAACAGAATTCAAACTCCATCTTTTGCCACAGCAGGACTCAAATCCAGTTTCTCAGAACTTTAACTTGGGTTTCTGGTTCAAGGGGGTCTGGCAATTATACCACCAGACCATCAGTTCCCCTGGTTATTCCTGCACACAAAGGAAAGGACAAAACGTTGTGTCTAAGCCCCACAGGGAGGTCTTATTGCTTGCGAAAGCTGGTCACGTTCTAATAAAAGTCAGATCGGAAATCTAAATGGCAAAACATACGCAAAAAAGGCAAAATCGTTTCGAGAAAGGCAGAAGCATTTTTGACATGAACTTGCCCTTTGGTGAGTGGTTAAAAACTGTTGTGAACTACAGACGAGATGCTTCTGTGACTTTGTTGATCTGGCAAATGCCTTTAGCACCTTAAACAGAGAGGACTTATGGAAAATCATAGACAAAAGTGTATGTTCTGGCAGGACTGTAATTCTAATACAGCACTGAGTGTGATATATCCTTTATTCATTAACAGGATGAGGGGATCACTGGCCAGGCCAACATTTTTTGCCCATCCCTAATTGCCCAGAGGGCAGTTAAGAGTCAACCACTTTGCTGTGGGTCTGGAGTCACTGTAGGCCAGACCAGGTAAGGATGGCAGTTTTCTTCCCTAAAGGGCATTAGTGACCTAAATAGATTTTTACCTGACAATTGACAATGGTCATCATTAGACACTTAATTCCAGATTTCTTTCAAAAATTAAATTCAACTTCCACCATCTGCCACGGCCAGATTCTTACCCAGGTCCCCAGAACCTTTTCTGAGTCTCTGGATTGACAGCCTTTGACATAACTGTTGGCATGAAGCAGGCCTCTGTGCTCTTCAAGATATTCTTTGCTGCCATGCAGGAGCATTTGTTGGAAATATTGATGGACTATCCATCCAAATTGGAACAAAGGATCAGACTTCAACATGAGATGACTGAAATCCTCAACTAAGGATCAGAGTCTGAGAATTAAGGTTGGCCATAGAAAATGATGTGGTTTCTGGGTAAACTACAAGTAAGATATAGTTTGAGTGTCCCCTGTATGTTATCTTTTACCACAAAGACTACATTCTTGTTGAGACAGATGTCTTGCAATTTATTAGTAACACTAACAATTTATATTGCTGTAAGATTGTCTTACACATTGTTTGGGTTTTGTGCTTATTGCTGTTAGTGTGATTATTGCGAATGCTACAATAATTATTGTTACTGAAGGTGAAGCTGTTACCTTTTGACTGGATTGTCATGTGATAGAATCTAACTGTGTTAAATGTATACTGCCTTTCTGGGCTAGAATCTGTGAAATGGCAAATCAACTGTGTCCTCATGTCAGTCTCTGATCGAGGCCTACAATGAACCACAAAATCAATTTTTTAAAGTGGCCAATGACTCTAGGTTAGCATTTAAGGAAGGAAATAGAGCTGGGTGACTTACTACAATTGTACCTTAGTGAGACCACACCTGGCATATTGTGTACAGCTTTGGTTTCCTTATCTGAGGAAGGATGTTCTTGCTCTCAAGGGAGTAGGCTTACCTGACTGATCCCTCAGATGGCGAGATTGATGCATGAGGAGAGGTTGAATCAGTTAGGATTATGTGTGCTGGAGTTCAAAAGAATCAGGGACAATCTCAAGACCAGACATGGTAGGTGCAGGAAGGATGTTTCTGACAGTGGGGAGTCCAGGACCAGTTGTCAAAGTCTAAAGAGAAGGGAAAGGCCATTCAAAACAGATAAGGAGGATTTTCTTCACCCAGAGAGTGGTGAGCCTGTGGAATTCACCGCCACAGAAAACAGTCAAGGCCAAAACTTAGTTCAGGAAGGAGCTGGATATAGCACTTGGGCTAAAACGATCAAAGGATATAGGGGTGAAAAGCAGGAACAGGCTATTGAGTTGATTAGCCATGAACATAATGAATGGTGGTGCAGGCCCAAAGGGCCGAATGGCCTCCTCATAGAGTCATACAGCAAGGAAACAGACCCTTCAGTCCAACTCATCCATGCCAACTGGATATCCTATATAAATCTAGTCCCATTTGCCTCTAAACTCTTCCTATTCATGTAACCATCCAGATGCCTTTTAAATGCTGTAATTGTACCAGCCTCCACCACTTCGTCTGGCAGCTCGTTCCACACACGCATCACCCTCTGTGTGAAAAAGCTGCCCCTTAGGTCCCTTTCGTATCTTTCCCCTCTCACCTTAAACCTATGCCCTTTAGTTTTGGACTTCCCCATCCTGGAGAAAAGACCTTGCCAATTTACCCTATCCATGCCCCTCATGACTTTGTAAACCTGTATTAGCTCACCCCTCAGCCTCTGACGCTCCAGAGAAAATAGCCCCAGCTTCCCCCTATAGTTCAAACCCTCCGACCTTGGCAGCATCCTTGTAAATTTTTTCTGAATCCTTTCTAGTTTCGCAACATCCTTCCTAAAGGAGGGTGGCCAAAATTGCAAGCAATACTCCAAAAGTGGCCGAATCAATGTCCTGTATAGCCACAACATAACATCCTAACGCCTATACTCAATACACCGACCAAAAAAGCCTGGTCCTATTTTCCACGATTATATGCTCCCATGAATACAGCGTCAAGCTCCGACCATGCTCCAGCTCCTACAACTGCACACCTTGAAGGTTGGGGACAGCATATTTTGGAAACACAATTTCCACCAACGTCTGCATTGACAGCGAAGTGGCAAGTAGAATTATCAGAGCGATTGTTCATTTATCCAAGAAGCCTTGGAGAAAATAGGGTATCAAGCCTACAACAAAACCTGTTGTATCTGAAGCTGTTGTAATTGTAACTCTCCTGTATCCCTGTGAGACATGAACAACTCACTCTTGGCGCTTGGAAAATGTCTACATGGGACGTAATCAAGAAACATCGTTGATATCAAATGGAAGGCCCTATTGCCCATTACCAAGATTCCTCAAAGAGCCCAAATGTCTGGAATTAAAACATTCATTGTTCAAACACAGCTCAGAAGGTGTGGAAAAGCACAGAAGGTCAGACAGCATCCGAGGAACAGGGAAGTCAAAGTTTTGGGCCGAAACCCAACGGAGTGGATGCGCAGTGTGTATGACTGCCGATAAAATCCCTCAGATAGACAGCTATTCATGACTTCACCTTCAATACTGCTTGCAAAGTAGCTCAGATTGCGACTTAAGGACTCATTGAAGGCCAACTTCCAGAAATATGGTTTGTCTACGAGAAACACTCAAAAATGCGGTTGTGGATGAGGCCTAACTCTATTTAATAACCTCCTGAAGTAATGCTGTAGGAGTCTGTAGTACTCACAGTGCTATACATCATCATTATCCAAGCTGCTGATGCTAATTCCATTCCTCTGTACGAGGGGGGGAATGATTGTAAGGAATGGCATTGCTTCCCTTAAACAACAAAGAATACAGGTAGCCAAGCAAGGGGCTGGGCAGTCCCAACAAAACCAAATGGTTCATCTCTGCCAGCGCTGCAGAGAAGATTTCAACTCTGCAATCGAATTCTACAGCCGTGCTAGCACACACAACCCATAAATCTTTTCACACGTGAGAAGGCCACCTTTGAAAGTTAGGGAAATTGATGGTAGCAAATTCCACAAACATACATGCATGTACACACACACGCATGTGCACACACACATATACAGATATACATGAGTACACACAGACACATACATACACACATGTACAAATACATACATGAACACATGCATGTGCACATATGTACTCATATACACATGTATACATTTATACACACATATATACGCATACATGCACACATATACACATACACACACACCCATATATACATATACAGACATGTACACACACACACACACA
>NC_063368.1:8966506-8973296 GCF_021869965.1 Rhincodon typus
ACACACACACACACACACAGACATGCACACACACACACACACACACAAACATGCACACACACAGATCTCTGATCTCTCAGGATGAAAAGTGAGCTGGGCTGCATGTACGTTGTAAGCTTAGAATCATTCCATATATGCCATGTAACCAATATTGTACTAATGATGAAAAAGTGGCTGAGACAGCCACTTTAGATCCTAACGCACACTTCCTCTTTAATGCACCGCGATTAAACTGACTGTAATTAAGATGGAATTGCTGAGTGCCGTGTGGATGACGAGCTTTATAACAGTTCCTAATGCTACATCTTACAGAAATGCTCATTAGACAAGTTGCTGTTCTTGTGAGCAGCCTATTTTCATATAAGCCTGTTTTTTGGTGCACAACAGTAGCCTTGAACTGGGTCCATTTCATCATCAGGTTCAACAGACGAATTTTGAAGTTGCTTCTTCCTTTAATTTATTCACAGGATTCAGGTCTTGCTGGCAAAGCCGATATCTATTGCTGACCCCTTGTTACTGTATTCCAAAAGTGGCTTCAGTAACGTCCTGGAATTCACTGGATTCCATTGTCAGAGCCTAATTGCTTAGAAGTAGGATTTGGTTAGCTTGGAGAGCTGGTTTATACAGTAGGGTGTCACCAACATTATGGGTTCAGTTCCTGCATTGGCTGAGGTTACTACAAAGGCCCTACCTTCTCGACCATGCCCCTTGCCTGAGGTGTTTTGACCTTTTGGTCAAGTTCAGCAACAGTGCCCCTTTCTCTATCAGTCCCCTGGGACTATGGTGACTACAGTTAGAATAAAATCCCTAAAATACAACTGAGAATCTGATCTATTTATTTATTTTCCGCAACTGTAGCAAGGACAGTTAAGTGTAATAAATTCACCGCTGGCATTGTATAAATCACAGACACAACTCGATCCCTTACCATTGCAAAATGCCAGGTCAACTACGTTTCTGTCCTTTGAGAAGAAAATGCAATGGTGCAGTCTCAAACAGGATATTCATGACAATATTAAAGAGCCGATACTGCCCTTCGAAGAGACGCTCAGTAGTGTCCAATCTGCCACCTGCTCAATGAACAGAGATGCGTGTTAATACACAATCATGTTATACCTGCCACCAAAGATAGCCTGCCACCTCCTCTTGTAACTCATTTCGCTGTAAAAACCAGCCAATTCCAACAAAATGATTCATGTTACAGAAAGCAGCCAACATGTGCTGCAGGTGTTTTGTGGCTGGTCTGGGTTGGATGGAAGTCAATCAAGAGATTGTCCTCACAGACTCACAAGGGAAGCAATTTGATTATAATTCCATTCACAGCCCAATGCCAAATCGCTCTGGACTCCTTATCGTCATTCCCCATCTTCCTATTTTCTCTCGCTTTTTCCTGCCTCTCTAAGCTGCTGCTAAGGTGTGCGAAAACAATTCTCATCTTTGCTTTTCAATTCCTTCTGTGGTCCCTCAATCTCTAAAACCTCCTCCAGACTCACAAGCCTCCAAAGTCTTTAAGCTCCTCCTCTGAGTTTTTTGTGCCTTGCTGATATCTATCGCTCTACCATTGATGTCCATGTTTTCAGCCACCCGGGCCCTGAGCTCTGAACTACTCTCCCTAAACCTTTCCACCTCTCAAGCTCCCACTCCTCCTTCCTAACGTTCCTTCCATCCCACCTCGTTTTTATCCAAATGCCCTAGTATCTCCTTATAATCACTCCTGTGAAACATTTTGGGAGATTTAACTGTGTTAATGGCACAATAAAAATGGAGGGTGTTGTTCAGAAAGGGGTAAACCATTAGGAAAATAGTTATTGGTCACAACGCACTCTATCTTGTTAACTGCAAGAGCATCTTCTAATTAGACCAGGGAAAACAGTTACACCAGTACAAGCAGTTTTCAGTGTTTTTTAGTGAGACTAGGTGAAGTAGTTTCCAACTTCTTCCTGTAAGACCTGGGTAGTGGCTTTCAGCCTCTTCTAGTTCAGCCAGAGATAGGGATTTCTCAGCCTCTTCTAGTTAGACCAATGAGTAGATTTCAGCCTCTTCTATTTAGACCAGAGGTAGTGCTTTCTCAACCTCTTCTAGTTAGACCAATAGGTAGATTTCAGCTTCTTCTAGTTAGACCAGAGGTAGTGCTTTCTCAACCTCTTCTAGTTAGACCAAAGAGTCAATTTCAGCCTCTTCTACCTAGTCTAGGGACAGAGTTTATTCCTTGACCACACTAGGCCCAGCAAACCCTAAAGCTCTCCACAGTGAAAGTGGCAGCAAAGCTACCACTGGGGAACTTGGCCTGGTTGTACCTACAACAGTTGGCATTAATCCCCAGCTTGCTAAAGACTAACTCAATGTCCCTCTGGCTCAGCTGCTCAGCGGCAGTTATTGCTAGTTCTCTTTCCTTGTGTCGGTCTGATTTCATTGTCCTTTGATGCGAGCAGCTACCCAGGGCATGGCAGACATTGATCCGTCAAGGGCACTATAGCAGTGAGTGTACCCATTGGTTATTAATGTTGCAGCGAACGGAATGGAAGGAGCAAGGCAATTGCAATCATGTAGAAGTAAACGACGCATTAATCTGGGAAAGGGAGTCCTGGGCAATTGGAGTTCAGAACTGAATCAGCGTTTAATTGACTGGCACTCTTCAAAAAGTGGAAAAACATATTAGTCATCGTGGTGGCTAATTTACGCAGTCATTAGCACAATTTCGATTTGTTATGGACTGCAAGAAGGGAAATCACTTAATTATTTTACCTAGCCCTTTACTGCAAAACAAAAATGAAATGACTCAGATTGAGAAATGTAATTGATGGTACATTTCAGTAATGACTGCTTTGGAGCCAAATCGAACATTGCCCTGATTGTGCTTTCTCCTTTTCAACCCAAATTACTTAATAGACTTTCAAGATGGTATCTGCCACCACAGTTCAACTCTCAGAATCACACATCACAGGACTGTAATGACACAGGGAGACCAATCAGCCCATTGTGCCTGCACTATCTCTTCAAATGAGCATCATGGCAATGAGTAGATTTCAGGTGCCAATCTCCTGACTTTTGCCCCATTTCCTTGCACATTATTTCTACCCAAATAACCACCCATGAATGCTTCATTTGAACCTGCTTCCAAACTCAAGGACAAAGGAGGGAATCTATGTGTGGAGCCAGAAGAGGTAGGTGAGGTCCTAACCAAATACTTTGCGCTGGTATTCACCAAAGAGAAGGAATTGGTGGAGGATGATCTCTGGGAAGGGAGTGTTGAGTTTCCAAGCCAAGTTTCTATTAAAACAGGAAGAGATGCCGTGCATTTTAAAAAGTATTAAGGTAGTTAAGTCCCTGGGTCCTGATGGGATCTATCCCAGAATATTGAGGGAGACAAGAGAACAAATTGCTGGAGCATTGACAGACATCTGTGTATCCTCTTTGGCCACAGGTGAGGTCCCAGAGGACTGGAGAATAGCAAATGTTGTCCCACTGTTTAAGAAAGGTAACAGGGATAATCCTGGAAATTACAGGCCTGTGAGCCTCACATCGGTGGGGGGAAATTATTGGAAAAGATTCTCAGGGACAACATCCACATGCATTTAGAAGCAAATGGACTTCTTCGTGATAGACAGCATGGTTTTGTGTGGGAGAGGTTGAGCCTTACTAAGTTGATTGAGTTTTTTGAGGAGATGATGAAGATGATTGATAAGGGAAAAGCAGTTGATTTTGTCTACATGGAGTTCAGTAAAGCTTTTGACAAGGTCCCTCATGGCAGACTGGTACAAAGGGTGAAGTCACATGGTATCAGGGTGAACTGGCAAGATGGATACAGACCTGGCTTAGTCATAGGAGACAGAGGGTAGCAGTGGAAGGATGCTTTTCGTAATGGAGGGCTGTGACTAATGGTGTTCCACAGGAATCAGAGCTGGGACCTCTGCTGTTCGTGATCTACATCAATGATTAGGAGGAAACTGTAGCTGGTCTAATTAGTAAGTTTTCAGATGGTACAAGGATTGGTAGAGTTGCAGGTAGTGAGGAAGATAGTCAGAGGATACAGCAGGATATAGAACAGTTGGAGGCATGGGCAGAAAAATGGCAGATGGAATTTAATTGGACAAATGTGAGGTGATGCATTTTGGAAGGTCAAGTACAGGAGGAAATTATACGGTGAATGGCAGAACCCTTAGGAATATTGATATGCAGAGGGATCTGCAGGTCCACAGATCACTGAAGGAGGCAGCGCAGGTAGATAAGGTAGTAAAAAAGGGCCTATGGCATACTTGCCTTCATTGGAAAGGCCATTGAGTATAAGGATAGACAAGTTATGCTGCAGCTTTATAGAACATTAATTGGGTCATAGACGGAATATTGCGTACGGTTCTGGTCACCACACTACCAGAAGGATGTGGATGCTTTGGAGAGGGTACAGAAGAGGTTTACCAGGATGTTGCCTGGTATTGGAGGAATTTAGCTATGAAGAAAGTTTGGATAGACTGGGTTTGGCCAATCACATCCATCTTTGTGTTGCACTGCCTGTCTTCACTAATCCAAAGCAAAATGACTGATTAACCAATTGGATGGCATTTTCACACAACTGTCCCCTTTTTCTCCCATTTTCAATAAATTTACATCTGGTAAAGAAAAATGTTCAAAGAAAATGACAAAAAATTTCAGCCTTAATTTTATTGTCCCCCTGTTTTATTTTTCTCTAGTGTTGTTCATTGGAGACGCCAGGCCAATCCTGGAGAGTTGGCAACTTTTGGCATCACAACTTTTGTTTTACATTATTCATTCATGGGACTTAGGCATCACTGTCCATGCCAACATTTATTGCCCATCCGAAACAAAAGCAGAAATTGCTGGAAAAGCTCAGCTGGTCTGGCAGCATCTGTGAAGTGAAATCAGGTTTAAAGTTTTGGGTTGAGTGACCCTTGACCCAAAACGTTAACTTTGGTTTCTGTCCACAGATGTTGCCAGACCTGATGAGCTTTTCCAGCAATTTCTGCTGTTGTTTCTGATTTATAGCATCCACAGGTCTTTCGGTTTTTATTTATTGCCCAAATCTAGTTGTCCCACAGGGCAGTTAAGAGTCAACCACATTGGAGTAGGTCTGGAGTCGCATGTAGGCCAGACAATGTCCTTCCCTCAAGGACATTAATGTGTTTTTCCAGTAATCATACAGTCATAGACACGGAGTCATACAGCACAGAAACAAACACTTCAGTCCAACCAATCCATGCTGAAAATAATCCCAAACTAAACTAGTCCCACCTGCCTGCTCCTGGCCCATTTCTCTCCAAACTTTTCTTATCCACGTACTTATCCAAATGTCTTTTAAACATAGTAATTATACCTGCATCCACCACTTCCTCTGGAAGTTCATTCCACAAGTGAATCACTTTCTGTGTAAAAAAGTTGCCCCTCATGTCCTTTTTAATTATTTCTCCTCTCACTTAGTCTTGAAGCCTAACAGCTGCATGGTCATAATTTGACTTTTCTTTTAAACTAAATTCAAACCCCACCAGCTGCATTAGCCGGAATTTGAACATTGGTTGCCAGAATGTTACTTAGAGTGCCACATTAACAGCTCTGCAGTAACATCACCAAGCCATCATCAGCACTCCCCACTTCATTAGAGAACATTAGAGGACATTAGAGAACCAAAGAGGTTTTACCAATTATTGGCAACATTTTCATGGTCATCGTTGGACTCAAAATTCCATTTTTTGTAAAAGAAACGAGCATCAGTGGGATTTGAACTCAGGTCCCCAACCTTTAGATGAGTAGCTCAATGACAATACTAGGTCAACACCTCCCCATATTGACTACCTCATCCCAAAGGCTTATGTCTCTGATAATCACAAATTAGATTTAATTATGGATATGAATCCAATGATTAGACATGTGTGAAAAATCTGAATATGATATTTTTTGACAATATTCACAAATCCGAAATTCATATATATATGATGATTAGATGGTTTGAAAGCACATAGCCCTTGCAAACTAATTATTATTTTGAAAGCAAATTTAATCTTTTACATGCTCTTTGTAATGGCATTTTAAGTGGAATGAGAGGTTTATATACTCTGTGGAATAAACAAATAATATTACAAACCATTTCTCAGAGGGAAGCTAATCCTGAATTTGCCAGCTCTGGTGAAGAGCCACCAGATTCAAAACTTTTAGTCTACTTTCTTTCTGCAGACACAAATTGCTGGAAAAGCTCAGCTGGACTGGCAGAATCTGTGGAGAGAAATCCAAGTTAATGTTTCAGTTCGATTGACCCTTCCTCAGAACTCCAGTTTACAGCATCTGCTGTTTTTTTTCTTACTTTTCTTGCCACTGACTCTGCCAAACAATTTCTTTTTTTGTTTCTGAATTTGCCAGTTATGTTGTTAGCAAATAGTCCGGGATATTTCAAAAAATGGCTTGAATACTGTTGTAATTTCGAAGAGTTGAGCTTGCTTCACTTTCTCTGCAGACATGATTGGAATGACAATGAAAAACTACAGATGCCAGAGATCAGATACAAACACAGAAAATGTGCTGGAGAAACTCAACAGGTCTGGCAGCATCTATGGAGATAAGAGCAGAGTTAATGTTTCAAGTCTGGAATGTCAATTCTGGGATCTAAACGTGGTACAAATGCTGACCAGTGGGACAGGTGATGGCGTAGTGGTATTATCGCTGTACTGATAATCCAGAGACCCAGCTAATGTTCTTGGGATAACAAGGTGTAGAGCTGGATGAACGCAGCAGGCCAAGCAGCATCATAGGAGCAGGAAGGCTGAAGTTTCGGGCCTAGACCCTT
>NC_063368.1:8973696-8987699 GCF_021869965.1 Rhincodon typus
GCTTGGCCTGCTGCGTTCATCCAGCTCTACACCTTGTTATCTCAGATTTTCCTGCATCTGCAGTTCCTACTGTCTCTAATGTTCTTGGGACCCGGGTTCAAATCCCACCGTGGTAACTGGTGGAATTTGAACTCAATAAAATATCTGGAATTAGGACCCCAATGGTGACAATGAAAATCAATTGTCAAATGTTGGAAAAACCCATCTGGTTCACTAATGCCCTTTAGAGAAGGAAACTGCCATCCTTACCTGGTCTCGTCTATATGTGACTCCAGACCCACAGCAATATGGTTGATTCTTAACTCTCCTCTGAGCAATTAGGGACAGGTAATAAATGCTGCCTAGCCAGCAATGCCCTCATCCCATAAACAAATAAAGGAAAAAAAAAAATTCACAGTAGAATCACTGCACATCCTGACCATTAGCTGTTACAAGTGACAGTGTCCCATTCCTTCATCACTTTGTTAGATACCTGAGTTAGCTGTGTGCTCTTGTGGAGCTGACACTGAGACCTTGAATGCACCACTGCAGCTATTTAAGGGCTGCAGCAGCAATTTTAAAGGTCGTGTGGGCAGGGGGGTAAGGGTGGCAGGTGCAGAATGTAGTGTGCAAAAATTATTTTGGAACTTAACCCAAGCTGCAAATTGAGGTCACATTCTTTCATGACAACAGTGTCAACACATCAAAAGTATATAATTATAGAGTGCTTCAGGAGATTCAGGGGCGTGAAAGGTGCCACATAAATACATGTGATTTATTTCTTTTTCCAAGTATAAGAATTAATGCAACAGTACACATGGCGCTGGAGGATCGGAGTTGCCAAATCTGGTATGTTAATGTAGCTTCCCTCATAGAGAATGGTACAGAATATCTGACAGGGAACTGGCCACAGTCTGAATGCTGTCTCACACACCCAAAGTACTTTAAAACAGATTTTTCAAAGCGTTGCATGTCCAGTATGCTTTGGATATGTAATTGCCATTGTTGATGCAAGTCTGACAAGTGACAATGATTGATTAATGCAGTGATGTAGTTTGCTTTAGGCAATGACAGTCTCTTGTTCACTTTCTTCTGCTCTTGCATCATTTACATCCAATTGAGCTCTAGAAAGGAGTTCATGCTTCATCAGAATAATGGCAACTCTAATAGTCCATCCATGCTGCATAAAAGTGCCAGTCCAGATTCAGTGCTCTTGCCTCGGGAGAGTGGTTTGAACTCATAAACTCCTGCCTGGGAGGTGAGAAGGAAAGGGTATATGAGGAAGGACTTGAGGATAATGTTGCTCAAAATATACCTACGGCAAACACCGACTCCACATGCATCCTGCAAAGTTGTGACTTTATTAAACATACTTGACCCCACAGCAACACAATTGATATGTAACTGTTCTTTGGGTGATACATACTGGTCTATCCAATGATATTCACGAGCTGTGTAAAAGTAAAGGAGCCCAGACCATAGGGATATTCTGTTATGAGAGAGAGAAATGACTGCAATGGTTTAACCTGAGGGTCACCATGCCTCATGTGAGGGGAGAGGTTGAGAAAGACCAGCCCTTCATGGTAACCTCAGCCTGTGATGGAAATTGAACCCACTCTGTTGCAAACCAGCCATCAAAGCTAACCAATCTACCCTCCAACAATGAAAGGAAAAAACATTGAGTCATCAATGACAGAGCATTTAAGGAGGTTATACAAGGCTGTTGTGGTGCAGTGGTAGTTTCCCTGCCTCTGATCCAGGAGGCCCCAGTTTAAGTCCTGTCTGATTCCAGAGGTGTGTAATGACATCGCCGAACTAGGCGATTGGAAGATATCTATAAGGATATCATTCAGCCCATTGTGCATGTGGGCTCTGTGTTGGAGCTACCAACTATCATTCCCACCAATCCCTTCCAAATGCATGACCTCTCCCACCCAGAAGAACCAGGGCAGCAGAAACATGGGAATGCCACCACCTGCAAGTTCTCCAATAAACCACTCAGCGCCCTGACTTGGAAACATATTGCCATTCCATCAATATTGCTTAGTCAAAATCCCGGAATTCCTCTGCTAATATCGCTCTGAGTGTCCATACACTATACAGACCGCAGCGGTTCAAGAAGGCAGCTCACCACCGCCATCTGCAGGCCAGTTAGAGATAGGCAATAAATGATGGCTCAGCCAAAGTTGCCCACACCTTAATCAAGAAAAAAATCCTACTTCCATATTTTGTATCTATAACACAGATAATCCTTCTCCTCCGAATATTTACCCAATTCCTTTTGAAACCCCCAAATTGAATCTCCTCATAAGATCCATTCTGGACCATTATAAGTCACTGGGTAAAACTATTTTGGCCTCATGTTGACTCCAGGTATGTTAAATTTGTATCTGAATCTTCCACCACTGCGGAACAGTCACTCCTTTTTTTTTCCTTTATTCATTCATGGGATGAGCGTGTCACTGGCCAGGCAGCATTTATTGCCCAATCCCTAATTGCCCAGAGGGCAGTTAAGAGTCAACTACATTGCTGTGGGTCTGGAATCACATGTAGGCCAGACCAGGTAAGGATGGCAGTTTCCTTCCCTAAAGGACATTAGTGAATCAGATGGGTTGCCTGACAATTGGCAATGGATTCATGGCCATCATTCCAGATATTTTAAGTTATTTGAATTCAAATTCCACCAGTATTCAAACCTGGGTTCCCAGACCATTACTGGGTCTCTGGATTAACAGTCCAGCAATAACACTGCTAGGCCATCGCCTCCCCTAGTATAGTAGTACAGTAGCCATGAATCCATTGCCAATTGTCAGGAAAAACCCATCTGGTTCACTAATGTCCTGTAGGGAAGGAAACTGCCATCCTCACCTGTTCTGGCCTACATGTGACTCCAGACCCGCAGTAATGTGGTTGATTGTTAACTGCCCTAAAGGGGCAATATATGCTGGGCCTAGCCAGTGATGCCCACAGCCACTGAACAAATAACTTTTAAAAAAATCAGCAAGTGCATTTCGAAAGTGCTTCATTGGCCATGATGAGCTTTGGGACATCGTGTGTTTGTGAAAGGCACTATAAAATGCTCAACTTTCTCTGGAGAGAAACCCAGAACAAGTTTCTGAGATGAAAGCTCTGTTGTATATATTACATGTTGCGATTTGGATTTTAAAATAGAGACGGCTGGACATTGGTCAGTTCCATGAAAGTAATTTTTATAAACAGGTCAGAAAGTCATCTGGAACAGTGATCTTAGTGCTTCAATTCCAGAAAAATGTGTGACCTCAGTTAAGTGCCTGGGTCGTCTCTTGCTGGTTGATAGAATGTTTTTACTGTTTTATATATAATACACCAGAAAGCCATAAGGTTTAGGTTTGTCTAAAACTCATCTTACACGATCAACAGATCCTTCTATTCCATTCCCCCTTATATATTTACCCACGTTAGCACTGATAACAGAAAGAAACATTTCTCAGTGATATGTCAACTGGCAGCCAGGATGAAACATAATGCAGTTGTGTGTTCAGAGATTTGTCAGTTCATTTCATTTACCAATTTATTGAAGAATCCAACAGACAAAAAGCAATTATACACAAATATTACATTCACCAGGCACATAAGTGCCTGGGCTAACTTTAAAGTTCTTAGTTTATAACACAGCAACCTGCTTCCTGTAGAGTGTCATGCTTCCTGTGATCTGAGGTAAGATGGAGTCTGAGATCTTCATGCCCTCAGGTCTCATGCTATGATACAGCAATGGTCATGTCTCTTAAAGGTATATTGACATACGCACTGTCAGACATAACATCATAGAGGAGGTTACAGAGGTAACAAAATGTGAGGCAATTTGAGATTTGAAATTGAGAAGATTGGAGGCATCCCTGAGAAGCTTTAATGTTTAAAAATGATTTGTGTGAGCTGAAGATGTTAATGAAATCCCATTACATCCTCACCTCACCCTCAATGAAAACAAACAAACTGGACAGGAAAATACCCCCTGAGGAATCCATATTGGCAATCTGTGATAGTCTTATTTATTTTTGCCATTATGCTTTGTGATTTAATCTTTAATAAGGGTCCATATAACTTTACCTAAAATGGGGGCACTTCACTGCTCTGTAACATGCTGGGTCATTTTGGCTCTCTTTCTTAAACATGTTTTTAGAAGCCCGTTGACATCTTTTTCCTGACATCCACAGACAACTGTGTGGAGAATTCTAAAGGTGTTTTTGATTTGACTTGATTTATTATTGTCACTTTCACCTAGGTACAGTGCAGAGTTTTGTTTTGCATGGAGTACAGGCAGATCGTACTATACAATGTGCATTATCGCAACAGAACAGAGCGAGGAATACAATGTTATGGCTGCAGAGAAGGTGCACAAAGAGTGAGATAAAAATTAAATTTGAAATTTGAGAGGTCCATTCAGAAGTCGAAAAACAGCGGGGAAGAAGCTAATATTGAATCTGTTGGTCCACGTGTGTTTAAGCTTTAGCTGGGTTGAGCTACAAGAGTGTTTTTTGGTTGGGATTAACTCTGGTTGGAGTCCTTGGAATTAGAAATGCAATGGCTTGTTTTTATGATAGAACAGTTGTACCAAGGCTGAAAGGAAGAATTTAAAAGCCAGTGGCTGTATGATACAGAAACCTGGTAAACATCAAGGAAGGAGGGATGAGAACTGGGTACTAATAAGATTCGTGCATCAGGGGGTTTGTGAAATTCATGGGAGCAGCAAGGAAAGCAGCCAGGAAGGGATCGAAATGGTGTGGTCATCTGTTTTAAAGGGATAGGAAATGTGAGGCAAGTGATGGGGATGGGATTCTCAGGGAGGAGAACAGAAAGATTCCAGAGCAGATCGAAAGGTACGGCGGTGAGATACTTAACTTCAGCTGACTTGGAAGAGGAATGGGATAGTGCCAGGAGGAGATGGAGAAGGGGGATCATCTACCATTAATAAAAGGAGAGAAGAGGAGAAGATCTCACCTCCTGACTCCCCAGAGTCTACCCACAAGGCACAGGTCAGGTGTTTGATGGAGCAGGGTTAGCTCAGTTAGGCAATGGCTCGTTTGTGATGCAGCATTACACCAATAGTGTGGGTTCAGTTCCTGCGCCATCTGAGCTCACCGTGAAGGATTTTTTTTGTCAACTTCTCCTCTCACCTGAGGGGCGGTGACCCTCAGGTTAAACCACCACCAGCTGTCTTTCACTCATGAGAGAGCAGTCTATGATCTGGTACGATTATGGTGGTTTTACCTTTACTCCCCAGTTGCCTGGATAAGTGCAGCTCCAACAATACTCAAGAGGCTTGACACCATCCAGGACAAAGCAGCCCACACAGAGTTGGAACCACATCCACAAATATCCACTCCCTGTACAATCGACACTAAGTAATAGCTGTGTGTACCATCTGCAAAATGGAATAGCCTGTATTGCCCTACATCTTAGGAATGAATACAAATTGAAGAGGAAGAACAGTGTTACTTTGGAAGGTGGGCTATGTTGCAATGATGCCGTGCAAAGTGTTTCAGTATATTTTGGCCATTCGGATCCCATCTTATCTTCCTTGTACTGTTGAATTCCAGGCAAAGGCCAATATAAGTGAGTGATGGCCTGCGCTGATTACATGGGGAGATGTCCAGGACTAAGCACTGTGCTCGTTAAGGGTGATCATCCAGGGAACTGGCTCAGCACAGGTTGAGTGAGCTTTCTGATCTCATACAGTCATACAGCTCGGAAACAGACTCTTCAGTCCAACCAGTCCATGCTGACCATAATCCCAAACTAAATGAGTCCTGCTCCTGGTTCATATCCCTCCAAACTTTTCCTATTCATGTACTTACCCAAATTTTTTTTTAACATTGTAATTGCGCTCATATCCACCACTTCCTCAGGAAGTTCATTCCCACATAAACAACCCTCTGTGTAAACAAAAATTGCCCCTCATGTCTTTTTTAAACCCCTCTCCACTTTCCTTATAAGTGTGTCCCCTAGTCTTGAAACACCCCCATCCTAGAGAAAATATAACTACCATTAACCCTATCTATACCCCTCATTATTTTATAAGCTTCTATAAGGTCAGCTCTCAACTCCCTAAGGTCCAGTGGAAAAATGTCCCAACCTATCCAGCCTTTCTTTATAACTCAAACTTTCCATGCCCAGCAACATCCTGGTAAATCTCCTCTGAACCCTCTCCAGCTTCTTGTCTAGCTGAGTAGTATGTTCCTTATTGTATAGGGTCCTATATCAGGCTAGGCTTGTTAATATATCCAAGGTCAGTCCTTCAGTATTTCCACTTAAAAACAAAAACCTCATATTCAGTCCCCAGAGGCTGAAGAATGAGGGAAAACTTTGGTTTTGCCACTGAGAGATGGCTATCAGTGTTACATCTGTCCTGAGCCAGCAGAGGGAGACGCGTTCTAGGATATCAGAATGCAGCGCCAGGGAACAGTGCAACTGCTTATGCTCAGCGAGAGTGGAGGAGTAAATGTTTCAGAGCCAGTCACAATAACTGGCCTTTGATGAGCCAATTTTGATATGTGCCGCCATGCCTTACATATGCAAAGTAAAGCAATGCTTCAGTTAGATCCCTCTCCTGCAAGCTCCTGAACTGTGATCGTTTGTTGCTCCCTTCTGGAGGCATGGGAGCTGAAACCGAAGAAACGTTTGTGCTTCAGCTACTGTGGTTAATGCCGTTGGTGCCGAGCCGGAACAGCAGAGCTTCGGGTCCTGGTAGAGAATTTGAAGCTGCAATTACTTTGCATTGCTGGAGGCCTGCTGTATTGTCTTCCTGATTCTATGTTAATGCCAAGGCAAGGTTTGCTCCCTTGAACTAAAAATCCCATGCTCCTCTTTTGCATGTTTGCTAGACCATCTTCAAAAATACTTCATTGCCTTGCAAGTGCTGTAGGACATTCTGTAGGCTCAAAAGGTGCTACATCAATGCAAGTCCTTCTTGTTTTTGTAAACATTCTTAGAGCACCAGTAGCCAGCAGTCTGTGAGAATAGAAAAGGATGAAATCGCTGTAATCCTACCAGTCCATAGAGCTGTGCTCTCATCAAGGATGGACAAATGGTGGCTCAGTGTGTTAGCACTGCTGTCTCACAGCACCAGTGACCCGGGTTCGATTCTACCCTGGGATCTTTCTTATTTACATAAACGATCTGGATGTGAATGTACAAGGCATGGTTAGTAAGTTTGCAGATGGTACAAAATTAGGAGGTATCGTTGATAGCGAGGAACGTTACCAAAAATTACAGAGGCATCTCGATCAGATGGAGAAGTGGGCTGAGGATTGGTAAATGCAGTTCAATACAGATAAGTGTGAGGTGTTGCGCTTTGGAAAGTCAAACCAAGGTAGGACTTATACAGTAAATGGTTAGCTCCTGAGGAGTGTTGTGGAACAGAGGGATCTAGGAGCACAAGTACATTGTTCATTGAAAGCAGCGTCACAGGTGAACAGGGTGTTGAAGAAGGCATTTAGTGTGCTGGGCTTCATCAGTCGAGGTATTGCGTACAGGAGTTGGCACGTTATGTTACAGCTGTATAAGTCGTTGGTGAGGGTGCACTTGGAGTATTGTGTATAGTTTTGGTCACCCTGTTATAGGAAAGATGTTGTGAAACTTGAAAGGGTTCAGGAAAGATTTACAAGGATGTTGCCAGTGTTGGAGGGTTTGAGCTACAGGGAGCGGCTGAATAGGCTGGGGCTATTTTCCCTGGAGTGTCACAGGCTGAGCTGCGACTTTACAGAGGTTATAAAATCATGAGGGACATGGATAAGGTGAATAGCCAAGGTCTTTTTCCTCAGGTAAGGGAGTCCAAAACTAGAGGGCATAGGTTTAAGGTGAGAGGGGAAAGATTTAAAAGGGTCAACTATTTGCAGAGGGTGGTGTGTGTATGGAATGAGCTGCCAGAGGAAGTGGTGGAGGCGGGTACAATTATAACATTTAAAAGGCATTTGGATGGGTATATAAATAGGAAGGGTTTAGAGGGATATGGGCCAAATACTGGCAAGTGGCACTAGATTAATTTAGGATATCGGGTCAGCATGAATGAGTCGGACCGAAGGGTCTGTTTTTGTGCTGTGCATCTCTATGACTTGCAAAGCGCCCAGCCTCTTTTGATAATTCCCAATATAATATCAGAATTCTCACCACTCTTCACATAAAGAAGTTTCTCTTGAGTTCCCTACTGTGTTGGTTAATGGCTGTCCCCTGTCGATGGTCCCAGTTTTGCTTGGGATTCAAATAAAGGATTCAAAAATCAAATCTCTGCTGCCGAAAACTACCACATCTCCCTGCAGCTTGTGGTTGTCAGTGGGTAAAGGAAGCTGGAGATTAATAGATTTTTCTAACTGAGAGATATATAAAGAATGGGGTCAACATAGTTGGTTACAGACCAGCCATGATCCAACTGAATGGTGGCATGGATCTACAAGGGCCAATTAGCCCACTCCCAATCAAACATACGTAAACCAACCTCTGCACTGCTGATCATGAGATAAAGCACAGCATGATCCACCTCCTTACCTTCGAATCACAAGCCTTCTCTGAAGAGAAATCCACATCATTGCAGCTCACGGGTCATCATTCTGTACCTTCCTGCTCCTTAGCTGCAACTTATATGGTCGTGGCGTCATCACGATTTTGAACAAGCCTTTGAGGTCTGGGGGTGTGGTTTTATCAGGCCAATGAAACTCAAACTTCTGAAGCAGCGAGGTGAAGAACAGGAAGAGCTCCATTTTGGCTAGTTTCTCCCCAAGGCACGCTCGCAAACCTGTCACGTGTGTCGGGAGGTGGAAGAAGATTTATTTAGTCAGGTCTACGGGCAGTTACGATCTTCCACAACATGGGCAGGATACTCCAATACCTCATCGGGATTGAGCACGGATGCTGGTGGGGTGCTACGGTTTATGTCTTCGGCCTTTTGCCAGCACCACCCTCCCCCGGCGTCCTGGAGGTAGTCAGCAAGTTCACCCAACTGTAAGAGCTGGGTAGGTACCTGACCGCTTAAAGCCAACCTGAATCACTTGGCCCTTTAGGTCCTGGCGGGGCTAGGCCTAGGAAGCCTCTTGAGGAGGCCGGCCTTCTGGGCAGGCTTTGAGGCCCTCTCCCAGCTGCCCAGTTTCAATCACAACTAAGAGCCCCGTGGTGGGGGGAGGATGGGGGAGACTCATGTACCCAAGAATACTAAATGAATCACAGAATCCCTACAGTGTGGAAGCAGGCCACTCAGCCCATCCAATCCACACTGGCCCTCTGAAGAGCACCCCACCCAGACTCATCCCCCTGCCCAATCCCTATAACCCCGTATTGCCCATGGCTAACCCACCTAGCCTGCACATCCCTAGACACTATGGGGCAATTTAGCACGGCCAATCCACCCTAACCTGCACATCTTTGGACTGTGGGAGGAAACCGGAGCACCCAGAGGAAGCCCACACAGACATGGGGAGAACGTGCAAACTCCACACAGGCACCGAAGGTGGGATTGAACTGGGGGGGCGTAGCCTCAAAATAAGGGGGTGCAGATTTAGGACTGAGTTGAGGAGGAACATCTTCACCCAAAGGGTTGTGAATCTGTGGAATTCCCTGTCCAGTGAAGCAGTTGAGGCTACCTCGTTGAGTGTTTTTAAAGTAAAATAGATAATTTTTTGAACAGTAAAGGAATTAAGGGTTATGGAGAGCGGGCAGGTAAGTGGAGCTGAGTCCATGAAAAAGATCAGCCATGATCTTATTGAATGGCAGAGGGCCCAAATGGGCCTACTCCTGCTCCTATTTCTTATGAAGCCGGATTCCTGGTGCTGTGAGGCAGCGGTGCTAACCACTGAGCCACTGGGCTGTGGTTATGCTTTCTTTTGATGTGTGTACAAGTTTAAGAAGTTGTGGAAATTCTGCCTCCATCTTGAGGCACCTTCTTTCTCTATATCTCTCTCTGGCTCTCATCTGAAAGTGGATACTTCTTCCAAGCTGCCAGAGAGACCGCCTGCTGCCCTTAACTGTACAGTGAACACAACCCTCTGGCCATTAATTAACCAGTTTGGAAAAACATCATTGTTTTCCCTTCAAGGTACAGATCACATTGCACTCTGATGTTAGGGTCTGAATGCCTGCAGGGGGTAATTCCTGCCTCATTCTCCAAATTCTCTCAATGGCAGACCATAGCACAACTGCCACGGTCCACTCACTGAGAAAACAAACAGCACAACGATGACAGAATGGACGTCTATAAACATTGGAATGGTACGTTTGTTCTCTTCACAATGGCACAGCTCACTCGTTTGGAGGTCCAATGGGGTAAGGTGAAAATCCGCACGGTTCTGAAATCCGAATTTTAACCACCAATCGTTCACTTACTCACCCATTGAGAAAGGGATGAACGCGTCTGGTTTGAAAAACTCTCCTTTTTCATTCAGAAAGTTCTCGGGGTTGAACTGGTTTGGATGCTTCCATTGGCTCTCCTCAAGCAAGACTGATGACAGGTTTATTAAAACAACAGTGCCCTGGAATAACAGCACAAAATAATGCAGAGGTACCTGGTTATATGGAAACATGGAGCTCATTTCATGCACATGCTATTAATTTCATAGCCTGGGTTTTTCAATCAGGTATATAATGAAAAAACATATTCCCCCTCATGTACCATCAGCTGGAGAGATCTGTTGACTGCTAACATCTCTGCCTGTAATCTACAGGCGTTTACACACAAGGGGAAAAAGATAGGTTTCTAAGCAAAGAAAGGCTTCATGCTAGATTCTGATGTTTGCTTACACCCTGAAGTCCAGTTTGAAACCTTACCCTCATCTGTAGATGATCCAGTTTTCAATATGATTGCCAAAGTTTCATTGACCTGAAAGATTTTACACTGTTCCCTTCTCTACAGATTGGGTGGCGCAGTGGCCCAGTGGTTAGCACTATTGTCTCGCAGCACTGGGGACCTGGGTTTGATTCCAGCCTCAGGTGTGATGCTGCTTTCATGTTAACTACATTATTCCATTGAGGTTTCTCTTTCAGCTCCTTTTGCAGTCTATGACATTTTTAGCAGATGTATAACAATGCAAGTTTATGTCCCTGGTTCCTTTCACTTCCTAGAGTCTCACTTCTACATGCCAAATCAGGCTGAGATCCTCGAAAATCATTCCATATATGTGTTAGTCTAACGGCCTCTAACACCTGAAGGAGGAGAAAGACTCCAAAAGCTTGTGATTTCAAATAAACCTGTTGGACTATAACCTGGAGTCGTGCAATTTCTGAACTTGTCCCCCCCAGTCCAACACCAGCACCTCCACATCATCCTTTCATACAGAAGACCAACTACTACAGACTTTCTGATTAGTTATTAACATGCAATAGCTTACTGTGCTCATCATAATAGTAGATGCTTTAGTCTCTCTCTCTCTCTCTCTCTCAGGGATTGGGGACATATTTTTAAGGTGAGAGGAGAAAGATTTAAAAAGGACATGAGGGGCAACATTTTCACACGGAGAGTAGTTCGTGTGTGGAATGAACTGCCAGAGGAAGTGGTGGATGTGGGTACAGTTACAATGCTTAAAAGATAAGGTCAAAAATTACATGAAACCACGTTATAGTCCAACAGGTTTATTTGAAAACGCAAGCTTTTGGAGTCTCGCTCCTTCCTCAGATGTTAGTGAGAGAGGTGGCATCAACCACAGAATTTATAAGTAAAAGATCAAAGGGTCATAGAACTGATGCGAATATATTGAACAAACCTAAGATGGCTGTTAGATCTTTAATCAGTTGGAAAGGAGATACAGGTTTCAATTGATTAATATGCAAATCCCAGAATTTCTTTCGGTTACTGACCTGAGATAACTTAAGGTTTTATGTGCCATCTCAGGTCAGACAATGCATTTTGGGTGTAAGGCCTTGTTTAGAATCTGACTGTGTTTTAACTTGGAGTCAGACTGGTTTTATTTCTAAAGAAGGAATTTATAAAATGCTACATTGACTCTCTGTGTACAAATTGTGTGCTTTTTGAACATTCACATTAGTTCTATGACCCTTTGATCTTTTGTTTATAAATTCCGTGCCTGATACTAACCTCGCTCACTAACACCTTAAGGAGGAGTGAGGTTCTGAAACCTTGTGATTTCAGATAAAGCTGTTGGACTATAACCTGGTGTCATGTGATTTCTGACCTTGTCCCCCCCAGTCCAACACCGGCACCTCCACATCGTAATGTTTAAAAGTCATTTTGATAAGTTCATGAATAGGAAAGGTTTGGAGGGAAGGAACCAAGTGCAGGCAGGTGGGACTAGTTCAGTTTGGGATTAAGGTCAACATGGACTGTTTGGACTGAAGGGTCTGATTGCATGTTGTATGAGTAAGACACTATGACTGGCCCAAGAGACCTGTTTCTGTCCTGTAATCAGGGAAAAGCACAACCCTAGGAAAGAATAAATCACCTTTTTCAATGTGTATCCCATAAATTCAGTGTCTTGTGTTGTAGCATGACTGACTGCAAACGGAAGAATGTTGCCAAATCTTTGGATCTCGTGAATGACAGCGTTAACATATGGCATGTCGGGCCTATTGCTCAAAGATGGGGCACGGGAGCTGCCAATCACCTGGTCGATCTCCTTCTGACACTTCTCTGTAAAACAAAAGAGGAATATCAATATAAACAACAAAAACAGAAATTGCTGGAGAAAGTCAGCAGATCTGGCAGCAAATGTAGGAAGAATGCAGAGCTAACATTTTGAGTACTTCACTGGAAAAGTTAGCAGCTGGGAAAAAACATGGGGTTTATGCTGAAGGTGACGTTGGGATAGTGTGGGTGGGGTAAGAGGTGAGTGGTTGTGTGGAGCCCAGAGACAGAGAGAGAAAAAAATGAATGGGACAGGTAAACAAGAAGATTATGGATGGCAGACCAGAGCAGAAGAAATGCTGAATAAGTGACAATGAGAACTGAGAGTAGCAGAGAATGGGTTAGCTGTACTGAAGGCAACCCACATAATGTGAGAATGGGCCTAGGAGTAGGTTTAGATTTAGAGTTTATTGTCATATGTACTCAAGTACAAAAGTACAGGAGTACAGGGGAAAGTTTTTAGTGCCACCACAGACGGCACCATCATAGGTACAAGACCGAGGTGCAAAAACGTAAGAACAAGGTAGAAAGAAGTTAGGAATAGAGTGAGAATGGGTGACTGCGTGACATGTCATAACAGGACCCCAGGTGTGGGGGTGGGTGAAAAACATGGAAGGATGGAATCAGGCTGCAAAGTTATTCAACTCGATGTTGAATCCTAGAATTTGCAGGGTCTCCAAGCAGAAAATGAGATGTCATTCTTCAAGCTCATGCTGAAGCTTGCTGGAGCACTGTGAATGAGATGTTGGCGTAAGAACATGGTGGTGTGTTGAAGTGATAGGCAAAACTGTAAGCTTGGGGTCATTTTTACAGGCAGAGTGTAGGTGGTTTGCAAAGTGGTCAACAAGTCTGTGTTTTGACTCCCTAGTGCAGAGGGGACCACATTGTAAGCAACGATTACAGTAGATTAGATCGAGCGAAGTGCAGGTAAACTGCTGCTCCACCTGTAAGGTGTGTCTGGGGCCTTGGATGGTGAGGAGGGAGGAGGTAAATGAGCAGGTGTGACACCTTTTCTGAAGAAGGGTCCCGACCCAAAACGTCAGCTTTCCTGATCCTCTGATGCTGCCTGGCCTGCTGTGTTCATCCAGCTCCACAACTTGTTATCTCTGACTCCAGCATCGGCAGTTCCAAAAATCTCTGAGGTGTTACACCTTCTGTGATTACCCTGGGGAGATGCCGTGGGTGTATGAGGACTTGTTGGGAATGGATAAAGAATGGACCAGGTTGTCTTGGGTAGAATGGTCCCGCTGTGGAATGCAGATAAGAAGTATTGGGGAGGTGAGAGATGGGTCCTGGGGTGTGAGGGATGAGTATTGGGGAGGTGAGAGATGGGTGATGGGGTGTGAGGGATGAGTATTGGGAGGCGAGAGATAGGTGACGGGGGTGTGAGGGATGAGTATTGGGGAGTGTGAGATGGGTGATGGGG
>NC_063368.1:8987709-9015550 GCF_021869965.1 Rhincodon typus
GGGATGAGTATTGGGGAGGTGAGAGATGGTTGATGGGGTTATGAGGGATGAGTATTGGGGAGTGTGAGATGGGTGATGTGGGGTGAGGGATGATTATTGGGGAGGTGAGAGATGGGTGATGGGGAGATGGGTGGGTGCCGGGGTGTGAGGAATGGGAGTTGGGAGGGTGAGAGATGGGTGATGTGGGGTTTTGAAGTTGGTGCTGGGGATGGTGAGACATGAGTGCTGGGGCGGGACTGGGGTTGTAGTGTTGGTGGTTGCATCTGTTCTTTCATTTCCCTGCTGCCATTTCCTGTACTTTATTGGTCAGCAGTGGTGTTTATCTGATTGGTCAACCGGGTCAGAACTATGGGGTGGGTTATTACTCCCTAGAGGGAAGGGGAAAGGGGATTGATGTGGCGGTGTTGTGGGGAAGGGGGGTGCTGAAATAAAGCAGTGTCATTGTCATTGCTAACCCATGTCTATTAGAATTCTCTCCGCGGTGGGGAGGAGGGCCACATTGGATGGCCCCATCCTTTTGCAGGGAATTAAGGCAACTAAGTGGCTGATTAACACCTTCGCACTTTCCCAGCGTCCACACCATTAGGGAATTTGGTGGATAGGGGGTGTGCCCAAAGGAGGAACACTACCACCGACAGTGGAACTCCCTGCCTTGTTACCCCAACCCCCACCCACCCTCATCTCTGAACTTTGCCCTCTAACCCCTGGTCATCAGAACCTTACTAGATTGGCACCAACTGAATCCCTAACTTCTCATCTGGTTCCAGGGTTCCGTGGCTCTGGGTTTTTGCCTGTAGTACCAGCAGTGGCCACACTTCCCAGTGGTACTGCTGAGACTGGAAAGCTCCGAATGGATCTTATGACATTATTTTAACGAAGACAGGCTGAGTTCTCCCCAAACATGATTTGCAAGAAAAAATGATCATCCGTGACAACCATGCTGTAGTTTGTGGGAGCTTGCTGCGCACAAATTAATTGGTATGTTTCTTACATTTGCACACCATTGGCTGTGAGACATTTTGGGGAGCAATCCCTTTTGTTCTTGCGATGAATGCTACATAAATGCAAGTCTTTTTGTCAGAAAACCTGAACATGTTCAATTTATTATGCTTTGGATGTTTCTTCATTGGAACTCTCCCTACATTGTGATAGAGACATGTTTTTACCTTGTATATCTGGATAAGCCATCATATACAGAAAAGCCCAGCGGAGTGTGGTCGTTGTTGTCTCAGTACCAGCCAGAAATAAATCGTAAGTATTATACAACAGGTTTCCATCCAGCAAACACGAACCAGGGAAGTTACGCTCCTGAGAAAAGAAGTGCCCTTCTGTTCAATGCTGAGTCGGCTGCTTTCATACCTTAAGATCACAGAATTCTAGGTTCGAATCCCACTTTAGGACTTGACCACAAAACTTTTGCCATCGTGACAAATGCCAAATTCTAAATGATCAAAGACATGGAGAAGATGTTTGCTGATTGATTGGCAAGTCAACTTTCCACGGAGATACCAACAGAGACCTATAGGCTCCCCCAGCTCCCAGGTCATTAAAAAAAAAGTGCAAAGCATCAAAAGGAAAGTGACCAGAAGAAGGTCATTGTAAACACTGGTACCAACGACACAGGGTAGAGAAAGGGACGAGGTTCTGAATGGGGAATATGGGAAATTAGGCAGGAGGTTAAAAAGTAGGCTCTTGAGGTTAGTAACATCTGGATTACTCCCGGCGCTAGTGAGAGTAGGAATTGAAGGATCGAGCAGATGAATGTGTGGATGAGGAGTCAGTGCAAGGGTCAGGGATTCACAGTTTTGGATCACTGGGATCTGCCCTGGGCTAGAAGTGACCGGTATAAGCAGGACGGGTTGCACCTGCTTTAGAAGGGGTCCAATATCCTGGTGGAGAGATTTGTTACTCGGGAAGCTTTAAATGAGTGAGGGGATGGGGGGGGCAGGGGGTGTGGGAAGTGATAGTGAGAAAAAAGATAAGTCTGAGTCCAGTACGGAGAAGAGGAGCAAGTCAAATAGTCAAGGCAGGCAAGAGTAAGACAGAGAATGAGGTAAGACTAATAAACTAAACTGCACTTATTTCAATGCAAGAGGCCTGACAGGTAAGGCATAGTTGGGAACATGGGACTGGGATATCATAGCTATTACAGTGTGGCTCAGGGAAGGGAGAGATGTAGCAGCTTAACATTGCAGGGTATAGATGGTATAGGAAGGATAGAAAGATGGGGGGTTGGGAGTCAGGCAAGAGAGGACGGGGAGTGGCGGTTTTGGTTAAAGATAACATGATGGCTGTACTTGGCATGGATATTCCTGTGAGTACATGTAGTGAAATTATTTGGGCATAACTGAGAAATAAGAAAAGGATGATCATCTTATTGGGATTGTACTATAGGCCCACCAATAGTCAGTGGGAAATTGAGAAGCGAAGTTATAAGGAGATCTCAGTTATCTGTAAGAATAATAGGGTTGTAATGGTAGTGGATTTTAACATTTTAAACATAGACTGGCACTGTGTTATGGGCTTGGATGGAGAGGAAGTTGTTACATGTGTACAGGAAAATTTTCTTATTCAGTATGTGGATGTACCTTGGAAGAAGGAGATAAACTTAACCTCCTCTTGGGAAATAAGGCAGGGCAGGTGACTGGGGTGTCAGTGGTGGGGGGGCACTTTGGGGCCAGTGACCATAATTCTATTAGTTTTAAAATAGTGATAGAAAAGCATAGACATGATCCAGAAGTTAAAGTTCTAAATTGCAGTAAGGCCAATTTTGACGGTATTAGGCAAGAACTTTCAAAACTTGATTGGGAGAGGTTATTTGCAGGTATAGGGACGATGGGAAAATGTGATAGCGAGAGTCCAGGGCAGTATGCTCCTGTTAGGGTGAAGGGCAAGGCTGGTAGGTGTAGGGAATACTGGATAACGAGAGAACTTGAGGCTCTGATCAAGAAAAAGGAGACATATGGCAGGTATAGATAGCTGGGACTGAGAGAATCCCTCAAGGAATATAAGGGCAGTAAGAGTATACTCGAAAGAGAAATCAGGAGGACAAAAAGAGGACATAAGATAGTTTTGGCAAATAGGGTTAAGGAGAATCCAAAGAAATTCTACAAATATATTAAGGGCAAAAGAGCAACTCAGGACAGAATTGGGCTCCTTAAAGATCAACGAGGCTGTCTATGTGTGGAGCCACAGGAGATGAGTGAGATACTAAATGAGTATGTTGTGTCAGAATTTACTGTGAAGAAGTTGGGTACAGGGTCTGGGGAAATTGACCCAGTGTGAGAGACCCCCTCCTTGTCCCCTCAGCTCTGCAACTTTTTCCTCCATTCACTGAGCCTGCAGGACCAACCTCTGATCACCCTGAGGCAAATGGAGACATTAAGGGTTCTTGTAGTCCATTGGTCATGGGTATGCGTGAGGAGGCTCAAGCTCAAGTCCCAACTTGAAATGTCTAGATTTCCATGGAGATCCTTTGTGCTAATGCCACCTCTCTGCCTTCAGGTTAAATTGGAAACAAAATGAAAAGTCACGTGCTACCACTCCCACCTCTTCAAAACTCACTATCCCCCTTGGCTTCTGGCTCCTGACACGAGACCATATTTCCAGTAGTCCCCCCTCCCCCACTTTCTCCCCTGAACTGTGGGGCTTGGGGCAGTCACTCAGATTCCTCCCCCACCCTAGAGATGATTCTGCACAGACCAAGTCCCAAAAGACAACATTCTAACTACCAGCAGAATGGTTTTTGGCGCAGTGCCTACCTTTTCCATTTCCAGCAGGTAGGCATCGATGAAATCCCGGATCTCTTCACCATCCAGTGAGTCTTTGTGCTGTTGGATGAAATCCTGGAGAATAGCTTCAATTTCAGCCTTGTTTTTAAAGATTCTCTGATGAGGCCCTGGGAAACGATTCATGTTGGGGATTGCACAACACACCTAAGCAGGAAACACAGAATTGGTTTCTCTTCAAATGCAAAGCCGAGGTCTGAGGAGTTAATACCTAGCATTGCTATTTTAAGAGATTGATGCAATACTGAGGAAGGACTGGGTTTTATTCATGATGTGTGTGTGCGTGTGTGTCCATATGATTATGCATGTGTGTATGAGTATGTGTTTGTATATTTGCATGTGTGTATGTGTGCATGTGGCTCTGTGTGTGTGTGTATGTGTACATGTGGCTCTGAGTGTGTGTGTGTGTGTGTGTATGTGTGCATGTGGCTCTGTGTGTGTTTGTGTGTGTGTGCATGTGGCTCTGTGTGTGTGTGTGTGTGCATGTGGCTCTGTGTGTGTGTGTGTGTGTGTGTGTCTGTACGTGTGTATGTGTGTGTGTGTATACATGTGTGTGTGGGTGTGTGTGTGTGTCTGCCTGTCTGTATGTGTCTACGTGTGTGTGTGTGTGTGTTTTTATCTGAAACTGGATGGTTTGGACAGCAATGCAATCGTGTGGAGGCGATGGCCTATGGATGTTATCACTGAACTATTAATCCAGGAAAATCCCCATAATGTTCCAGTGACTCAGGTTCAAATTCTTGCACAGGTTTTGTTTTTTTAAAAACCCATCTGGTTCACTAATACCATTTAGGGAAGGAAACTGCCATCCTTACCTGGTCTGGCCTACATGTGACTCCAGGCCCACAGCAATGTGGTTGATTCTTAACTGCCCTCTGGGCAATTAGGGATGGGGCAATAAATGCTGCCTGGCCAGTGACATCCTCATCCTGTGAATGAATAAAACAAAATGTACAAATGTCTCCCTTAGGGGAGTCGAAAACTAGAGGGCATAAGTTTATGGTGAGAGGGAAAAGATTTAAAAGGGGCCTAAGGGGCAACTTTTTCACACAGAGGGTGGTGCGTGTATGGAATGAGCTGCCAGAGGAAGTGGTGGAGGCTGGTACAATTACAGCGTTTAAAAAGCACCTGGATGGATACATGAATAGGGAAGGGTATTGAGGGATATGGGCCAAATGCTGGCAAATGGGACTAGATTAATTTAGGATATCGGGTCAGCATGGACGAGTTGGATTGAAGGGTCTGTTTCCGTGCTGTATATCTCTATGACTCTGCTGCGGTTATGTGACCTCTACCATGTGGCTCACATGCTTCAGACAGACATCTTAAAGCTTCACTTCAATAAAATCCTGCTACTGAACCCAGCGCTGTGCTAAACATGGTGGCACCAGTGGGGAGTGTCAGAGCTGAAATAAAAAACACAGCTGCAGAGTTGTAAGCTGTCACAGCAAAAGGAAAGAAGATGAGGATCACACAGAAAACATTTCTTCAGAGAAAATTGCTGCAGCTTTTCCCCTACCAGCATCTCTTCAAATGACTGGGGCTAGGAGACAAAACTGGGAAATCTTCCATGCACAATGGCAGAATAATGCATGAGCTATATTTTCATTCAGCAAACCAGAATAAATACATGTCACTACACTTTTTGTCACTGTTGGAAAGAGACTGTTTAGAATATATAATAGAAATATATGAATGGATAGAAAAGAAGATTGCACTAGATATCTAACAGGGAAGACAGAGGCAAGAGTGGACATTGGGCCACTGGAAAACGATGCTGCAGAAGTAGTAACGGGGAGCAAAGAAATAGGTACTTTGCATCAATCTTCATGATTGAAGACACCAGCAGCAAACCAGAACCTCAAGAGAGGGGCAGAAGTAAGTCTAGTGGCCATCCCTAAGGAGAAGGTGCTGGGGAAGCCGAAAAGTCTGAAGGTGACTAAATCACCTGGACATTGGACCACACTGCAGAGTTCTGAAGGAGATAGCTGATGAGATTATTAGAGATGTTGGAGGTGATCGTTCAGGAATCTCTGGAGTCAGGGAGGGTCCAGAGGACTGGAAATCATTACTAAGAATGAAAAGGGTTTGTCATATAAGGAGTGGTTCATGGCTCTGAGTCTGTGCTTAATGGAGTTTATGGGGGGCAGTGGGGAAACACAATATTGAAAGGCTGTCTTCCAGAAAAGCATCATCTTGAAATAGATAAGAATACAAGACCAATTCAGTATCCATCGAAGAAAGGTACAGCTCCTCTCCATACCAGCCTGAAAGGTAAGATCAAAGAGCTGGAAAAGAAGGGAGTAACCAAGATAGCGATGACTCCAATAGTCCTGCACGTCTGTGAGAGAGGCAATGAAGATCATGTTAAACTATGGTCCTGTACATAAGGGAGCAGATCGCTGGTCAGAAGCCTTTAGGAAGGGTCAAGCCTCCCAACACGCCCCAGAAGGGGATTAACCCTGCATTTTGCACAGCTCAATCCACCTCACCTTCACATCCCTGGACACTATGGGGCAATTTAACATGGCCAATCCACCCTAACCTGCAGATTTTTGGACTGTGGGAGGATACCGAAGCACCCTAGACAAAGGGAGAACGTGCAAACTTCACACAGTCAGTCACCTGAGGCTGGAATCAAACCCAGGTCCCTGGCGCTGTGAGGCAGCAGTGCTAACCGCTGAGCCACCGTGCTGCCCATTGTGAGAATGCAGGAGATTGTAACTGAGACCAAGTCCCAATGTGTCAAAGTGGGCTAAACATCACTCAGGTTAAAACAAAAACAATGTTTTTCAGGAACCCAGGACCAATGTCTCACAACATTTTGAAGACAGATGAATCCTTTTGTTCTACTCCAGATACACCAAGTGGATAAAGGTCTGTATTCCAGAAAGGGAAATGTCTCAATGGAGTTTATTCCACAATTGGACTCTGATGGGATACTAGAATGACTAGACCTGGCAGGAAAGACTGCGTACACTGCAGGTCTTCTACAGAATCCTGAAAATTGGTAGCACAGGCATCCATTTGGCCCATTGTGACTGTAGCGGAATACATCAATCTCATTTAATCACAGTTTCCAGCTCTTGGTCTGAACACTGTCAGTTACCATACCTCAGGCCCCCCACCCAAGTCCCTTTTTAATGTGGTTTTCAGCCTCGTTCCCCCTTTCAGGCAGTGAGTTCCAAATTCACCTCTCGCTGAAAAGAGAAGAAAGGAACTTGATCTTTGACCTTAAGATCATGAAAGGATTTTGTAAGGTAGAGAAAATGTTCTACTTGTGGACTAGACACATCAAGGGGCATTAAGTAGCAGAGATCCAGTAATAACTCCAGCTGGGACAGCAAGACAAATAAATTCACCCAGACTGTGGTTAGATTGTGGGAGTTCCTATCACAGCATGAAGGATTCCCTTGTCTGTATTCTACACGGACTGTTCCCTCCAAGATACACTGGTCCACTCCGCCTCCATTCCCAATACTTCCTCACAACCCCACTGCACCTACCCACGCAATCGTAGAAGGTGCAGCACCTGCCTATTTACCCTCCTCCCTCCTCAGACACCTTCAAGATGAAGCAGCAATTTACCTGCACTTCACTCGATCTAATCTACTGTATTCGCTCATCACATTGAGGTCACCTCTACATTTGGAAGTCAAACACAAACCAGGTGACTGTTTTGTAGAACACCTACAGTCTGTGCACAAAAATCGCAGAATCCTTACAGTGTGGAAGCAGGCCATTCAGCCCATAGGCTCCAAACAGCATTCTACCCAGACCCACCCTATCCCATGGCTAAACTACCTAGCTTGCGCTTCTTCGGCCTGTGGGAGGAAACCCACATGGACACTGGAAGAACATGCAAGCAGCGCACAGACAGTCACCCAAGGCTGGGACTGAACCCAGGTCCCCGATACTAGGAGGCAGCAGCGCTAACTACAGAGCCACCATGCCACCCATAACCCCAAGCTTCTGGTTGCCTGCCATTTCAACATGTCACCATGCTCCCATGCCAACGTTTCTGTCTTGGGCCTGTTGTTTGATTCCCATGAGCTTCAGTGCAAGCTCGAAGAACAACATTTCATTTTCCGCTCTGGGAACCTGCAGCCTCTAGAACTCAACATCGAGTTGAATAACTTTAGAGCCAGATTCTAAACTCCCATGTTTTTCATCCACACCTGTTGCTGCTATGATATGGGTTAATTTTAGCTTAATCATCCATTCCCACCTACTCCTAGGCCCATTATCACATTATATGGGTTACTTTCAGTACAGTTAACCTTTCTCTCCTACCCTTAGCTCTTATTATCACTTATTCAACTTCTCTTCTGTCCTAGCTGGCTATCCATGATCTCCTTGTTTACTTAACCCCTTCTTTACTTAACTTCTGTCTTTGTTTCTGATGCCCAGCATCTGCAGTCCTTTGTTTTACACACAGTGGCGGAAGGTCTATATGGGATGTAAGCTTTCAGCCATTGGCTGGGCTGCGGTCCCATGGTCTCTGGGTATAAAGTCCCTGCTGTCAAATTCCCTGCTGCCACACCATGGGCATTTAGCAGGTCTGATTAAGTTTGGGTAGAGCTTTGGGAACATTTACTCAATGGCATGGCACAGTGGCTTACTGGTTAGCACTGCTGCCTCACAGCACCAGGGAGCCCAGGTTCAAGCCTACTCTTGGTTGACTGTCTGCGTGGAGTTTGCACAATTGAGATGCAGACAAGCTCCCACCATATTGCAGACGCACTACATGCTAGCTAAAGCTTATACTCTTTAGGGCAGACGTACTGCAGATCATCTGAAGTTGGGAAGTCCCATAGCGTGGGGTAGTGTTCCTACCTCTGACTCAGAAGCTCTGTGAGCCCCACGATAGCCACAGAAGGTTTGTGAGCTTTGTGATTGTCAACCTACATATCCTTCCAATGTGCACTGCTGCCTCACAGCACCAGGGACCCAGGTTTGGCCCCACCCTCAGGCGACTGTCTGTGTGGAGTTTGTATATTCTCCCCATGTCCGCGTGGGTTTCCTTCTACAGTCCAAAGACGTGCAGGTTAGGTGGATTGGCCATGCTAAATTGTCCCGTAGTGTCCAGGGATGTGCAGGCTAGGTGGATTAGCCATAGGAAGTAAAGGGTTACAGGGATAGGGTGAGTCTGGTGGGGTGTTCTTTGGAGGGTTGTTGTGGACTCAATGGGCTGAATGGCCTGTTTCCACACTGTAGGGATTCTATGATTCTACCTGGCTATCAGTGTCATAAAGTAGAGACATACTGCTGCAACTTTGCAAGATCTAGGCTAGGACCATGCACAATTTTGTTGCTCCGTACGTGAGAAGGGATTCAGTTACATTGGAGGCAGTTCAAAGGAGGTTCACAAGATTGCTTCCAGAGATGAGGGGTTTGTCTCATGAAGAGAGATTGGGCAGTGTAGGCCTGTACTCACGAGAGTTTAGAAGAATGGGAGGAGATCTACTGAGGTGTTTAAGATGCTAAAGGGGATTGATTAGGTTAATGTAGAAAGGATGTTTTCTCATGGGAGGCTATCTAGAACGAGAATGAGAGGACATATTTTTAGGAAAAGGGATAGCAGATTGAAACCAGAGATGAGGAGGAATTACTTCTCTCAAAGCGATGTGAATTTGTGGAATTTACTACCCCAGAGAGCAGTGGATGCTGGGGGCACTGAGTAAATTGAAGAAGGAACTAGACAGATTTCTAATTAGTAATGGGTTGAAGGATGATTGTGAGTGGGCAGGCAAGTGCAGTAAAGGCCGAGGCGAGATCAGCCATGATCATATTAAATGGCACAGCAGACTCGAGGGGCTGAATGGCCTACTCCTGCTCCTAGTTCTTCTTCTTCCTATGTTTAATTTGTGTCAGCATCCCAGAATAATTTGTGCATTCAGCCAATGTTTCTATGAGTAGCACTAGTTCAAGCAGCCATTTTCTGCTGAGATGATAGTCCCGATAATGGAAAGTGGAGTGGCTTTCCTCCTCCCAGAATCCCTGAAAAAATCACTCCCTGCACAGACTCACATATACCTCGCTTTAAGATGAAGGTCGACAAATTAATTTGTTAGAAGAATAGATTACATTTACCCAATGCTTTACAGCCAAAGGACTACTTTTGAAGTACAGTTACTGATTTACTATAGAAAATGTGCCAACCAATTTGCACACAGCAAATTCCCAGAAACCGGTATTATGTTAATGACAAGATAATCTGTCTTTGTGTCGCTGATTGAGGGGTTAATAATGGTCAGAACAACAGGAAGGAATGCTCGGCTCATCTTCAACATAGCACCAGGGGATCCTACATCCATCTGCTCAGGCAGGTGGGGCACAGTTTAACATCTCATCTGAACGATAATGCCTTTGACAGTGCAGCACACCTTCAGTACTCCGCTGAAGCATCAGCATGCGCCCAGGCATTTATATGCCCATTTTGAGGAAGTGTTTTCTCTCATTCCTGAACATAAAGTGTTAATAAACATTAAAACGGTTACCATTGCCCAGAATCCTGCCTGAAGCTTCAGGGCCTCATCAAACAATGCAACAAGTCTCTTGAATGTCCTGTCCTCGTAATGGAAACGCTTGCCGAAGGTGACTTTGCAGATCACATTGGAAACAGCACTGGTGATGATGGCTTGAGGATCAAAGGAAGACCCTACGTAAGAACACAGAAGGTGGATCAATGTGATTTCGTCAAGGGTTACTTTTTTTCAGTTTTCCATCTGAAGACAGGTCTGAACCACAGCTGGAGCTTTATCACTGGAAAGAGGGTGTTACGGTGGCTCAGTGGTTAGCACTGCTGCCTCACAGCGCCAGGAACCCAGGTTCAATTCTAGTCTCAGGTGCCTGTCTGTGTGGGTTTCCTCCGGGTACTCCAGTTTCCTCCCACAGTCCAAAGATGTGCAGGTTAGGGTGGATTGGCCATGCTAAATTCCCCCATAGTGTTCAGGGATGCACAAGCTAGGTGGGTTAGCTGTGGGAAATACAAGGATAGGGTAGGGGGTGGGTTTAGGTGGAATGCTGTTTGGAGAGTCAGTGTGGACCTGATGGGCTGAATGACCTGACCCCACTCTTTAGGGATCCAATGATAAGGAGGTAGGTTCCGAATCCACCTCAGCTGGAAGACGATCAAACCTCATGCTGTTTCCATCAATCTGATCCAGACTAAGCCAAACAGCAACTATAGGCCTCCACCCCCTGCCAATGCACACATTTACTTGCATGTTGTAATGTGTAGTTAAGGATAGTGATGTTACTTCTCCTGTTCAATATGCAGCTTACCCTTAAAAGACCTGCTTATGGTATTTTTTTCCTTTATTCATTCATGGGATGAGGGCATCATTGACCAGGCAGCATTTATTGCCCATCCCTAATTGCCCAGAGGGCAGTTAAGAGTCAACCACATTGCTGTGGGTCTGGAGTCACACGTAGGCCAGACCAGGTCAGGATGGTAGTTTCCTTCCCTAAAGGACATTAGTGAACGAGATAGGTTTTTCCCAACAATGAACAATGGATTCACGGTCATCATTAGACTGCTAATTGAATTCAAATTCCACCGTCTGCCGTGGCGGGATTCAAACCTGGTTCCCTGGGACATCATCTGGGTCTCTGGATTAATAGTCCAGCAATAATACCGCTCGGCCATCACCTCCCCTTATGGTATAATCACTGTATCAGAGCATGTGGCCTGGGAATATATAGGTCCCACACTCCACCTTGACTGGGTCCACTTGGAACATGACATGCTGTTGGACATGTTCTATTGGTTGTAACCACATAGCCCAGGCATTGAAGGGCCTGAGACTGTAATATGTGTATATTTCAGGAGTTGTAATAAGCCTATGTTAAATCTTGCATTACCATGTTGCCCACATCTAATTCCTATGTTACCTAAGTGAACAGAATTATCGCCACATCGGGCACAAACATTCAGCTGGAGACAAAGATTACACCAAAGTGGCAGTTCAGCAGAGGATCCAGTTTTTTTTCTACCACATGGTTGAGCAGGAATCTCTCCCACTCTTAGAACATAGAACATAGGACAGTCCAGCACAGTATAGGCCCTTCGGCCCACGACGTTGTGCTGAACTTTTACCCTAATCCTAAGGTCTTTCTAACCTCCACCCCTACCTTATACTATTATCCATATGCCTATCTAATAGCTGCTTAAATGCCCCTAATGAGGCCAACTCCATTACCCTCTCTGGGAATGCATTTCACGCCCCTACCACTCTGAGTAAAGAACCTACCTCTAACGTCTCCCCTATATCTAGCTCCACTCACTTTAAAACTATGCCCCCCTCGTAATAGTTACCTCCACCCTCGGAAAAAGTCTCTGGCTGTCCACTCTATCTATACCTCTGATCTTCTTTCCTGCTTTTTTTTAATATTCACTCAAGGGATGTGAGTATCACTGGCTGGGCCCAGCATTTATTGCCCATCCCTAGTTGCCCCTTGAGAAGGTGGGGGTGAGCTGCCTTCTTGAACCGCTGCAGTCCACCTGCTGTGGGTTGACCCTCAATGCCATTAGGGAGGGGATTCCAGGATTTTGACCCAGTGACAGTGAAGGAACGGCGATATATTTCCAAGTCAGGATGGTGAGTGGTTTGGAGGGGAATTTGAAGATGGTGGTGCTCCCATGTACCTGCTGCCCTTGTCCTTCTAGCTGGAAGTGGTCGTGCGTTTGGAATGTGCTGTCTGACGATCTTTGGTGAATTTCTGCAGTGCATCTTGTAAATAGTACACACTGCTGCTACTGAGTGTCGGTGGTGGAGGGAGTGGATGCTTGTGGATGTGGTGCCGATCAAGCGGCTGCTTTGTCCTGGATGGTGTCAAGCTTCTTGAGTGTTGTTGGGGCTGCACCCATCCAGGCAAGTGGGGAGTATTCCATCACACTCCTGACTTGTGCCTTGTAGATGGTGGACAGGCTTTAGGGAGTCAGGAGGTGAGTTACTCACTGCAGGATTCCTACACTCTAACCTGGTCTTAGAACACTCTACTTAGAAGTATTCTCAGACCATTCTTGTTGCCACAGTATTTATATGGCTAGCAGAGTTCATCTTAGTTTCTGGTCAATTGTAATCCCAGGATGTTGATGGGGGAGGGATTCAATGATAATAATGCCATTGAACGTCAAAGGGCAACAGTTTGATTCTCTCTTGGCAGAGATGGTCATGGCCTTACAAATGTGTGGCATGAATGCTACTTGTGGAGTCCTCCACCAGGAAATGAACCTAGAACGTCTCGCTCAGAGGCAGGGACACAACCCACTGCAATGCCAGACCTCCTTCAGGCACAGCTACTTCATTCCAAAGAAGTGAGCCTGAGGAATCAGGACTTCAATATTTCTTGCCCCTTCTTTAGAACCAACGTTCTTCTTCGATCAGAGTTTACTGTTGGACCAGTGTCTTAAACCAGAACCTGAATCTGTCAGCACCAGAAAGATAGCCACTTCTAAATTCCAGTCATGGAGTCAAAAAGGCATACAGCACGGAAACAGACCCTTCGGCCCAACTTGTCCATACTGATCAAGTTTCCCAAAATAAATGAGCTCCATTTGCCTGCCCGTATCTCTCTCAATCTTTCCTATCCATATGCCTGTTCAAATCTCTTTTAAATGTTGTAATTGTACCAGCCTCTACCACTTCCTCTGGCAGCTCATTCCCATACATGCACCGCGCTCTGTGTGAAAAAGTTGCCCCTCAGGTCTCTATTAAATCTTTCCCCTCTCACCTTAAACCAATGTCTCTAATTTTGCTCCCTCCCCTTCCCCGTGAAAAAGACCTTGGCTATTCATCTTATTCATACACCTCACGATTTTATAAACCTCTCTCAGGTCACCCCTCAATCTTCTATGCCTTAGTGAATAAAGTCCCAGCCTATGGTGAATCTATGGAATTCACTGCCACAGAAGGCTGTGGAGGCCGGGTCATTGAGTACGTTTAAGACTGAGATAGATAGGTTCTTGATTGTCAAGGGGATCAAGAGTTACAGGGAGAAAGCGGGAGAATGGGCTTGAGAAATTTATCAGCCATGATTGAATGGCAGAGCAGACTCGATGGGCTGAATGGCCTAACTTCTGCTCCTATGTCGATCCAGCCTCTCCTTATAACTCAAATCCTCCTGGTAATCTTTTCTGAACCGTCTCTAGCTTAATAATATCTTTTCTATAACAGGGCGACCAGAACTGCACACAGTACTCCAGAATAGGAGGAGGTGATGGCCTAGTGGTATTATTGCTGGACTGTTAATCCAGAGACCCAGGTAACGTTCTGGGGACCTGGTTTGAATCTCACCGCAGCAGATGGTGGAATTTGAATTCAATAAATATCTGGAATTAAGAATCTGAACAATGTTTGAGAATCCATTGCCAATTGTTGGGGGAAAACCCATCTGGTTCACTAATCCCCTTTAGGGAAGGAAACTGCCATCCTTACCTGGTCTGGCCTACATGTGACTCCAGGCCCACAGCAATGTGGTTGACTCTTAACTGCCCTCTGGGCAACTAGGGGTGGGCAAAGAATGTTGACCTGGGCAGCAATACCCTCATCCTGTGAATGAATAAAGGAAAAAAACAACAGGCCTCACCTACATCCTGTACTACCTCAACATGACGGTCCCAACTCCTATACTCAAAGGTCTGAGCAATGAAGGCAAGCGTGCTAAACGCCTTCTTAACCACCCTGTCTACGTGTGATGTAAACTTCAAAGAATTGTGTACCTGAACACCTAATCTCTTGCTTTATTCCCATTACCCTTGTTCACTAGTTTTGTGTGAAATCTTCTTAAGTCTCAATACATTGGGAACCCTTCTGTTGGCTTGACGTTTGGGGTCAGTTATAGCCTAAATGTGACATCCGAGGGCAAAAACACTCAGAGAGTGGTTCTAGGAGTAATGGGGCTGTTTCGCCTTGGTTTCAGCCTGTGAGCTCCTGAGATAATATCGAATGATATTATTGCACATTCTTACCCTCAGATTCTCTAAAAGCTGCAGCCAAATAATGGGCCTCTTCCAATATTTTGTCCTCAAAGGCAAATTGTCCTAAGCCAAAGTTTCTCAAAACAGTCAGGGTGACCCAACGCTGCTGTTTCCAGGACCTGCCATAGGGGGCTGTTATAATACCTGAGAGAAAGGAGATAATCGAAAAGTTAAATCAGAGACTGTTTCTGATATCCGCACTTTCAGATACACAACAAAAAATGCACAAGATGGTATCAATCTACCATTCTTCTTGCCAAAAACACTTAAATAATTTGCTTACGTTCTGTAATCTCATGTGACAGCAACAGTAAGGAGTGGTCCACAGCTCAGTTGATAACATACTCCCCTCTAAGGGGAGGTGATGGCCTAGTGGTACTGTTCATAGAATCCCTACAGTGTGGAAACAGGCCCTTCGGCCCAACAAGTCCACACTACCCCTCTGAAGAGCACCCCACCCAGACCCACTCCCCTACCCCAGCATACTCCCCATGTCTAACCCACTTAACCTAAACATTCCAGGGCACTATGGCAATTTAGCACGGCCAATCCACCTAAACTGCACATCTTTGAACTGTGGGAGGAAACTGGAGCACCTGGAGGAAACCCACACAGACACGGGGAGAATGTGCAAACTCCACACAGACAGTCGCCCAAGGGTGGAATTAAACCCAGGTCCCTGGTGCTGTGAGGCAGCAGTGCTAACCACTGAGCCACCGTGCTGCTTGTTGTTAGACTATTCATCTGGAAACTCAGCTAATGTTCCGGGCACCTGGGCTTGAATCCTGCTGTGTAAAATTTGAAAAAAAAAAACCTGGGGCCCTCCTGTGGTACAATGGCAGTGTCCCTATCCATCACCAGGAGGGCCGCATTCAAGTCCCACCTGCTCCAGAGGTGTGCAATAACATCACTGAACAGGTTAATTAGGAAAAAAATAGGTTAAATGTAATTAAAAAATCTGGAGTTAAGAATCTACTGATGACTGGGTGAAAACCCTTCTGGCTCACTGATTTCCCTCAGGGAATAACCGTGTCGTTCTTACCAGGGATAACACAGTGTGAAGCTGGAGGAACATGTTTTCTGAAGAAGGATCCTGACCCAAAACGTCAGCTTTCCTGCTCCTCTGATGCTGCCTGGCCTGCTGTGTTTCTCCAGCTCCACACTGTGTTATCTCTGACTCCAGCATCAGCAGTTCTTACTATCTCATTCTTACCTGATCTGCCCTATGCATGACTCCAGACCCACAGTAATGTGGTTGACTTTCAAACGGCCTAGCAAGGCACTCTGTTCAAGGGCCAGGCAATAAATGCTGGCCAGTCAACGATTCCCACAAGTGAAGAAAAGTAAATTAGGGATTCAAAGATCCCCCACTGGAAATTTGAGCATGTGATTGATGTTTCAGGGTGGCACTCTGTCATAGATGCCATCTTTCAGATGGGATCATCTTGTCTTCAGAGAAGGACATAAAGGAACACTGCGTTTTGAAGAACTGCAGCAGAATTCTCCACAAGCCCCGAGCAGGGGGTTTTGTTAGCTCAGTTGGCTGGCAGCTGTTTCACAATACAGAGTGATGCCAACAGTGCGGGTTCAATTTGCACAAGGGTTGAGATGACCATGAGGATTTCAGTCTCACCCCTTGCCTGAGGTGTGGTGACCCTCAGGTTAAACTCGCCACAAGTTGCTACTCTCTTCGTGAGAGAGCAGCGCTCTGGAGTTATGCTGATGGTAACTTGGCCAATGGGTAATCCCTTGAGCCACATCATTAAAATGGATAGCTTGCTCATTAGCACAATGTGGGAGGTCTTGTGGCACAACGGGCAATACCACTGGGCTGAAAGCTTTGGGTTCAAGTCCCATGCCAGGATTCATTGGACATTGAAGGGTGATGGGGTTCAACAGACTGATAACCAAATGCAGAATCCTTCCACCACATCCTGACTATTCCCCATAGGCATGGCATGGTGGAGCATGGGTGTAAAGATTAGCTAAAAGGAACTTGCTGTGTAGAAATTGGTGCTGTATTGCCTACATCCCAAAACTTCTCGACTGGAAAGGGGTTTGAAACCACCAGGGGTGTGAAAAGCGTTATATAAATGCAAGACTTCCTTCATTGTAGGTGAGAATGATAACTATTACCAGTTACCACATGAGGGTAAATTATTTTCTTCATGTTCAGTCATGAGACTTGGGCGTTTCTGGCTAGGCTTAGCATTAAATTCCCATCTCTAATTGCCCAGAGGGCAGTTAAGGGTCAGCTGCATTGCTGTGGGCCTGGAGTCACATGTAGCCAGATCAGGTAAGGATGGCAGTTTCCTTCTTTAGTGTTTTCACAGAATTCCTACAGGGTGGAAGCAGGCCATTTGGCCCATTGAGTCCATACTGATCCTCCAAACAGCATACCACTCAAATCTCCCACCCAACCCTAGCCCTGTAACCCTGCATTTCCCATGGCCAATCCACCTAGACTGCACACCTTTGGACTGTGGGAGGAAACCAGAGCACCCGGAGGAAACCCACACAGACATGGGGAGAATGTGCAAACTCCACACAGACAGTCACCTGAGGGTGGAATCGAACCTAGGTCCCTGATGCTGTGAGGCAGCAGAGCTAACCACTGAGCCACCGCACTGCCCACATTAGTGCATTGGTGGTCTAGATGGATTTTCTTGAAAATAGTTTCTGTTTATAATATTCCAGAATTTTTTAATTGCATTTAAATTCCTCGACTTGCGATGGTTAAATTTGAGCCTGTGTCCTCAGAACATTTGCCTGGTACTAGCCCAATGATATAACCACATTGCCAGACCCTTAATGATACGCGAATAAGTTATTACCTTGACCTTTTGACAAAAGGTCAGTGATATGCATGTACGGTCGCCCAGCGAATTCTGTGCCATGCTGGGTCAGTGCCTCCTGGATAGTCTGGAAGCCGTTCAGAATAATGATCGGTATCCACAGGATATGTGTCGTAAAAATGTTCCCATATTTCCGGGAGAGCTGTTTAGAAAAAGGAGAAAAGAATCAGCTGGGCCCTTCAGTTGATAGCACTGTCACCGCTGAGCCATGCAGTTGGAGGTGGGGGTGCAGTTAGCTCAGTTGGCTGGATGGTTGGTTGGCAACACCCCAATAGCATGGGGTTCAAATCCTGCATGGCCTGAGGGCATCACAGAGCAATCCCTATCTCAACCTCACCTGGGGTGGGGGGGCATGGTTACCCTCAGTTTAAACCACCACTCCCTCCAATGAGAGAGCAGGACTGTGGCAACTTCAACCTGACTCAGGGTTCAAATCTCACACTAGGGCCTCAGCATGATTAAAACAAAAACCTACTACTGTCACCACAATGCAGTACAGAGGGGCCACCACTCAGTCAGGGGCACCATCCTTTAGGTGAGGTGTTCCCTTAAAGTCCTTATCACACAGAGGGTGGTAGGACTCTAGAATGCAATGCCAGGGGTGGTGGTACAGGCAGATACAATAGGGGTATTTAAGGGGCTTTTCGATAAGCACATGGATATGCAAGGAATGGAGGGATATGGATCCTTGGTAGGTGGACAGGATTAGTTTAATTTGGCATCATTTTTTGGCTCAACATCGTGGGCCAAAGGGCTCGTTCCTGTGTTGCACAGTTGTACGTTCTATGTTATCTGTCTGTCCAGGTGGATTTACAACTCGAAGGAGATGGGATGAGTTACTCATGGTGCGCTGTGCTAATAACAACTCATCAATCAGTGTCAAAGTCTGGTTACTATCATGTTATTAATGACTTGTGTAAATACAACAGGGTAAATGGGCAGCATGGTGGCTCGGTGGTTAACACTGCTGCCTCACAGCACTAGGGACCTGGGTTCAATTCCATCCTTGGGCAACAGTCTGTGTGGTGTTTGCACATTCTCCCCGTGTCTGCATGGGTTTCCTTCGGGTGCTCTGGTTTACTCCCACAGTCCAAAGATGTGCAGGTTAGGGTGGATTGGCCATGCTAAATTGTCCCAGGGATATGCAGGCTGGGTGGATCAGCTAAGGGAACTGTAGGGTGATGGGAGGTTGGATCACACTTCAGAGGATTGGTGTAGACTTGATAGGCCAAATGGCCTGCTTCCACACTGTAGCAATTCTATTTGGCAAAAGCAGTTGGACATGAAAAGTCAGCTCACACTGTCCTTATTATATTTAAAATTCTAACCCTAACTCTCGTCAGACAATTTAGATCACTTTACCCACTTTTCAGACTCAGTTAAACTCAGGACAGGGAGGGCAGGGTAAGTGGAGATGGTTTTGGCTCCAGAAAGAGATTTTTCAGACTTTAATCCCATCCCAGACCCCCATCAGAGCTGAATCTGTCTGCATTCAATGTTAAAATTTTATGGTAGTGTTTTCACCTTCCTGCAGCTGTTTGATTGCATGAGTCAATGGGTGGTGAGTGATGGTTCAGTGCTGAAATAAAACAGGCCCAAAAGTGTCAGTTCTGTTTTTATTTGCTTACGGGATGTGGATGGGACTGGTTAGGCTGGTATTAATTGACCATTGCTAATCACCCTGAGGGTCTAGGCCCGAAACGTCAGCCTTCCTGCTCCTTTGATGCTGCTTGGCCTGCTGTGTTCATCCAGCTCTACACCGTGTTATCTCAGGGTTAAACACCTTGGTTTAGGTGTGGAGCTGGTGGCGTTGGAAAAAGTCAGAATTCACACAACACCAGGTTAGAGTCTAACAGGTTTAGAGTCATATGCAGGCTATCTGGGTAAGGACAGCAGGTCTCCGAAATGGCAAAAGGTTGGCTTTTATCACAATTAACAGTCGTTACACAGTCACCATTTGACTAGCTTTTTAATCCAGATTTCTTTCCTTGCTCACCCTGTTATTGAATTCAAGTTTCACTGTGGAATTTGAACCCCTACCCTCAGAATGTCAACCTAAGGTTTAAGACTACTAATCTAGTAACAGTTTGACTGCACTACCACCTCCCCATGGGTTGGGAGCAGCTACGAGGGAATTAGTTCATTCAGAATTGCGTACGAGTTCAGAGCATATACTCTGGGATCAGCAACCAGGCTAACATTATGCATTTCACAGCCAAGGTACTGCAAAGCATTTAGATGTACACGAGGAGTCAAAACATTGTGTGGCGAAATGGAGGAACACTAAGCTCAGTGATAACACCTTTCTGTTAACATGTTGTTGTTAAAAACCAGAGGTTAAATGACTGCTCAGACAAACTCCAGGTCTATGCTTTTCTCATCAGAGTTTGATTGCAGCTTACGATCTACAAACTGCAACCACAGCTTATTTCATCCCCATATTTACACACCCAACTCTTACCCAATTAACTTTTAATTAATAGAAAACATACCCAATATTAACCAAAAGCAAGCATACAGAATGGTAACTTGTTGTGGAAAATGGCATTTTTAAAGTACAATATAATTTCAAAGGCTTTTTTTTTTAGAATTTTCAATAGTTTCTTACAGTTTGCTCCTTTCCTCATAAAACAATCACATAGCTAACCGTTGCTATCCACCCATTTCAATTTGGAGATTTCTCTGTTCTCCAGGATTTGCATAATCTCTGCAACATTGATTCTCAGTCTTTTCTCATTCATGCATTTTGTGAATACATTGTGAAGATCAGACTCTTTTTTAAATTTTTTCTGCATGTGAACTGAAATGGAAAAAAATAAGCAAAGGACTGAGGAAGGAATTACCGTACTTTTAAAAAGCAAGTTACTGAAACTCATTGTAAGTCATGGTTACACTGTTGCATTGTTCAAACAGTGGAGGCAGCTGTTTGCAGACGGGGAGGCATAAGGGATGTATACAGAGTGGGAATTCAACTGGCAACAGGTTGCTGATTGGTTTGCGGAGTTGTAACTGGTTGTGGGTGGCAAAGACCATCAGTGTAACAGCTATCTGATTGGCCTCTGGGTATCTGAACATCTTGTGGGTGTGAATGATACTATCAGAAACATTTGGACTGCTGCAAGAGGAAGATGGAGTGTCTTTTTGAAATCTGAAGAATGCCAGTTTAGTTTCCTTCACCAGTTACTGTGCACTGTGAGCCTTTGCAGTTAGTGTACCAATCACCTCTGCCTTCTGTGAAAAAGTGAAAATAACTTGGAGAAAAGACGTTGAAGAATAGAAAAGCCTGACAAACAAAAGGATCATTTTAGTGAACCCTGTGGACTGAGGCAATTAAACTGTTTTTCCAATGCTTTTTGCTCCACTCCACCAATAACACAATGTCTGTTTGTGTCTGTCTGTATTTATACAGCAGTGGATTTTGAAAGAGGGTTAAGTATTAACTTGTAATTATTTGTCAACAGTTCATCATTATTTACTTGTGCTTAGAATCTATTTATATGGAATAAATAGTAGTTGGTATTAAATACAGAAATCTGGTCTGTGTTTATTTTTGTTAGCCTGGGTCAGGCAAATTGGCAAATTTCACACATTTTGATAAAGTCTTTAATTTGTGTGACAACACCAGGAATAATGGATCTTGATTTGTAGGACATTATCGCAGTGATTGTGTTATCCCATAGTGACTTATTATCGATGTAACTCTCAATGCACTACCGCTGAATCTCCTTACAGAATTCCTTCCAAAGTTTTTGCCAAGAAAATCAATGAGCTCAATCCAATTATGAAACAAAAAACTGCAAATGCGGCAAATCTGAAAAAAAAAGCAGAAATTGCTGGAGAAACTCAGCAGTTCAGGCAGTATTTGTGCAGAGGGACAGAGTTAATGTTTCAAGTCCAGGCACCCTTCTTCAGAATCTGAAGAGCTAAATCCTGTGTTTTTTTGGCTAAATGCCAGATGCAATGGATTTTTTTTTTGTGGGGAGGAAGGCGATTCTTGCCATGAGGCCCAGTCCTTTTTCTCTTAGGAAACACATCTCATTAACTCCCTGCGTTATTCTAAGAACAAAGAACAAAGAAAATTACAGCTCAGGAACAGGCCCTTCGGCCCTCCAAGCCTGCACCGACATGCTGCCCGTCACAACTAAAGCCCCCTACCCTTCCGGGGACTGTATCCCTCTATTCCCATCCTATTCATGTATTTGTCAAGACGCCCTTTAAAAGTCACTATAGTATCTGCTTCCACTACCTCCCCCAGCAGCGAGTTCCAGACACCCACCTCCCTCTGTCTAATAAAACTTGCCTCGTACATCACCTTTAAATCTTGCCCCTCGCACCTTAAACCCAGGGCCACTGGTAAGTGAATCTTCCATCCTGGGAATTCCTTTCATCCAGTTATATTCCCATTTTACCACGAGCCATTTCTGGAACAACTCACCACTCCTGGGACATTCTGGAATTAACCAGCATTCCCTGGTGTGGGTGCCATCTTTAAAAGGTTGCTGTGCACAGATATTGCTGCTGCAAGGGAATGCAGACTCTTGGCTGATCAGCTGATCGGCAAATTTTTCCAGGAATGGCGTGTGTTAAGATGGGGATAGAATCGGATGTGAGGCATGCTATAGGGGCGGGGTAATGAGACACATTCAGTAAGAAATGGTGAGAAATCCCAGTGAAGCTCTGCAATGCGAATGCCTCCAAAATACTCGATGCAACTGGTACTCAGACAGAAAAAACAGGGTCACACTCAGCTGGCTAACATTGCTTCTCACTTCACAGATGTGGCCAGACCTGCTGAGTCTCTCAAGCACTTTCTGATTTGACTTCGGAGTTTGCTGGATTTTACTTCAATCCCTAAAATGCCATCTGTGCCATTATCTGCAGTTCTACTCTCTGTGGTGCTAAGTTCCACACTCTCACTGCTCTTTGAGTGAAGAAGTTTCTTCTGGGTTCCCTATTGGTCTTCCTGGTGATGATCCAGTCACAGCTGGGTGAGGCTGAGACATTGAATGTTTCAAGAAGGAGTTAGATACCGTTCTTAGGGCTAAAGGGGATGAAAGGGTGCGGCGTGATAGCGAGAACGGGGATAATCAGCCATGATTGTACAGAATGGCAAAGCAAGCTCAAAGGGCTGAATGGCCTATTTCTGCCCCTATGTTTCTGTTGACAGCCTTGTCTCCTCCACATAAAGGAACGCTCTCTGTGTATCCGTTCTGTCAAGTCCCGTCACCATTTAAAACACCACGAATACACGGTTTTAAATCAACTTTCCTTCGTCAAAAGAGAATTGACTCAGTTTGCCAATGCTTTCCTGATAAGTTTAATCAGGAAACATTCTTTGTAACCTCTTCAGTGTCTTTTCAGGTATTTTAAAATCAGTGCATTCAGATAATGCAGGAACACACCTCTGGAGCTAGAAAGGACTTGAACTCAGACCACCTGGCTCTGAGGCAGGTACACTACCATTGTACCACAATGTCCTTTGCATAATTATGGGGAGGCAATGGCCTGGTGGCATTTTTACTGGACTACTAATCCAGAGACCCTGGTAATATTCTGACCTGGATTCAAACTCTGTGGCAGATGGTGAAATGTGAATTCAATAAATATCTGGAATTAAGAGTCTAATGATGACCATGAATCGATTGTCAGAAAAAACCCATCTGGTTCACTAATATCCTTTAGGGAAAGAAACTGCCATCCTTACCTGGCCTGGCCTACATGTGACTCCAGACCCACAGCAATGTGGAGCTACAAGAAAGATGTTGTGAAACTAGAAAGGATTCGGAAAAGATTTACAAGCATCTTGCCCGGTTTGGAGGGTTTAATCTTTAGCGCGAGGCTGACAAGGCTGTAAAAACCGATGTAAAAACCGAAAGAGCTGCGGATGCTGTAAATCAGGAACAAAAACAGAAGGTGCTGGAAAAGCTCAGCAGGTGTGGCAGTACCTGTGAAGGAAAAATCCAAGTTAACATTTCCGGTCTGGTGACCTTTCATCAGAACACTGAACAGGAAACCCACGCAGACCTGGAGAGAATGTGCAAGCTCCACACAGACAGTCGCCCAAGTGTAGAATCGAACCAGGCCCCTGGTGCTGTGAAGCTGCAGTATTTTGTGAAGGAAATAAATAAAAATGATGAGATGCTCATAAATCGTTTCTTTGCAATGGACAGATGGTACAGCCTTAATGTTTAAACGAGTGGGGTGAGCTGTGTATAATTTCCAGTGACTTAGCAAAAAGAATATCATAATGTAGCGGACTCAAAGTCCATCTTCATTACCTCATGTCGAGCAGACTGGTCGGGGTAGAAGATGTTTCCAACGAGAGAGAAGGCAGAGGGCCCTGGAGGGAGATTGCTAGTCCTTCTCCTCCGGATTACCACAGTCACGAGGAAGAAGACAGCCAGGAATATCAGGAATGCCTGGAGATTGAGCCAAAACATGCTTCGAAAGGCCTCCGCACTTTCCATTTCTCAACTTTCAAAATCTTTTTCAGCTGCGTTTTTCTGAAAATCCACTGGTGGACAAGTAAAGGGTTTATGAACTTTGCAAAAGAACCAGTCTTTTCAAGAACTGGTTTTTGTTTTGCTTCCAAGGAGTTTTGCTGCAATCAGGCAGGTTAGAGTCCAATTTCTGAGCTCTGATTGTTCACTCGTTGCACTGTGAAGAGAAGGCTCGGCTGGGAGATATATTTTCTTGCTATGGTGTTTATCAGGGGACAAGGATCGCTACTGCTCACCAGTAATCTGGCAGGTTCCCAAACACTGCAGCTTGAAAAACAAGTCCTTTGTCAGGCCTGTCATTATCACATGGAAGGGGCCTAATGCTTATTTTAGGTATCCAGCGATGTGCTTGAAAGCTGGTGAGGACCTTTATCTGAAAAGTTTTTGGAACATTGCTGTGAACAATCAGTTTGCATACAGCAAAGTTCCACAAATAGCAAGCACACAATTTATCTATAGTGGTAAATATTGGCAAGGCCTCTGGAGGGTGGGACTCACGCACCCTGCTGTTTTTGACAAAGAATAACCTCGAAATTCACGGATAATTAAAAGCAAATCAAAAGGCAATGTGCTGGAAAACTTGGGCTGCGGTGGTAATATCATGACCTCCGCATCCAACGTTTTGGGTTCAAGTCCCACACGAGGAATTGTCAGCTATAGAAGGTGCATTGTAATGTGGTCAAGCAGGTTCATTGCCAACCTGTAAATCTTTCCCAGAGGGGCACAAACCAGCACACAATGGTCTAACTTGCCTTTCAAAACAGAGGTCCTGAAAATTAATATTCGCACATTATTAATTTTTGAGTGCTGTTTTTCCCTCAGGATTCCAATGCCTCTTAAGAGGGGCAGAGACAGAAACCTGAGGCCCTGGTGCCACTCCTGACCCACGGCCTCCTGCCCAAGCGCAGTGGACCCATAGCCTCCCTGAGCCAATTGTGCGCCTTGAGACATGGGCCCTTGCTATTCGGCCTTGATGTACCCCACGTTCCAGACGCTGCATCTAATAGCAGGCGAGAAGGACGTGGGAGTCCACTGGTCAGGCACCCAGCAGGAAATCACTCCATTACCCTGAGGCATAGACCAATCCAATAGGAGTCCATAACACTGACCATAGGATATAGGAGCAGAGGTAGGCCATTCAGCCCATTGAGTGGCAGGGCAGACTCAATGAGAGCACGGCTGATCCAATAATCCTTACCTCCACTTCCTCATAACTCTTGATTCCCCTCCTGATTAAAAATCTGTCTATCCCGTCGTTGAATATATTTATGACCCCCTCTCAACAGCCCTTTGCAGTAAAGAATTCAACAGGTTCACTACTCTCTGAGTGAAGGAATTCCTCCTCATCTCCATCCTATAATGTGCGGCCCCTTATTCTTGTGAGATTATGCCCCCTGATCCCAGACTCACCAGAAAGGGAGTCATAGAGTCAAACAGACCCTTCAGTCCAACTCATCCATGCCAACTGGGTTTCCCAAACCAAACCAGTGCCATTTGCCTGTGTCTGGCCCAAATCCACCTTTCCACTTCTACCCTGTAAGTCAGTGGGCTAACCCTCAGAAATGGAGATGGGGGAAGAGAGAGACAACACTCGATGGGCAAGGAATGTTGTCTCTGTATGTCATTTCAGTGCTGTCACACAGTGGTTAGATCCTATGAAACAAAACAAAGGGCACTTTGACTGTGGGACATAGCAGTGTGTAGCTGATGGTAAAAGCAGGTTGGGGGGCATTAAAAAAGAGGAGGGCTGTTTGGTGAAGGGAGGGACAAACTGTTTACATTTCCTTCCCTCTTAAAATCATAGAACCCCTACGATGCAGGAAGAGGCCGTTTGGCCCATCGAGTTCATACTATCCCTCTGAAGAGCATCCCACTCAGAACCCACCCCCCCATCCCCGTCACCCTGCATTTCCTTTGGCTGACCGACCTAACCTGCACATGCCTGGTCACTATGGGACAATTTAGCACGGCCAATCCACCCTAACCTGCACATGCCTGGACACTTTGGGACAATTTAGCACGGCCAATCCACCCTAACCTGCACATGCCTGGACACTATGGGGTAATTTAGCACGGCCAATCCACCCTAACCTGCACATCCCTGGGCACTATGGGGTAATTTAGCACGGCCAATCCACCCTAACCTGCACATCCCTGGGCACTATGGGGTAATTTAGCACGGCCAAACCACCCTAACCTGCACATCCCTGGACACTATGGGACAATTTAGCACGGCCAATCCACCCTAACCTGCACATGCCTGGACACTATGGGACAATTTAGCATGGCCGATCCATCCTAACCTGCACATCCCTGGACACTATGGGGTAACTTAGCACGGCCAATCCACCCTAACCTGCACATCCCTGGACACTATGGGGCAATTTCCCACGGTCAATCCACCCTAACCTGCACATCCCTGGACACTATGGGACAATTTAGCATGGCCGATCCATCCTAACCTGCACATCCCTGGGCACTATGGGGCAATTTCCCACAGCCAATCCACCCTAACCTGCGCATCGTTGGGAGGAAACTAGAGCACCCAGGGGAAAAACATGCAACCACGGGGAGAATGTGCAAACTCCACACAGACAGTCGCCCGAGAGTGGAATCGAACCCGGGTTCCTGGCGCTGTGAGGTATCAGCGCCAACCACTGAGCCACTGTGCCAGCAAAAGGACATGTATTATTTTCCAAGACAACAAGGTGCAGGGCTGGATGAACACAGCAGGCCAAGCAGCATCATAGGAGCAGAGAGGCTGACGTTTCGGGCCTAGACCCTTCATCCTTTTTTTAATTGCCAGATTAACACAGCTAATGTCTAGAATAGGTCAAACTATAAATGTTTCAAATAGAAAAAAAAGTAGAAATTAAACTCCTCTGATTCTCCTCTGATGCTGCTTGGCCTGCTGTGTTCATTCAGCTCTACACCTTGTTATCTCAGATTCTCCAGCATCTGCAGTTCCTACTATCTCAGAAATTAAACTAAGCCTGATTAGGACATCAGCTAGTCATAAAACCTGAATGTGAGCAAAAAGAAACTAGCCGTACAGATGTCAACTGTGAATTGGATGGAGTCTATTTATTTTGCATCACAACTCTGAACCAAAGATGGGAATTAGTCAGTTCTGAGGAAGGGTCCACGGACCCGAAATGTTAACTCTGTTTTTCCCTTCACAGATGCTGCCAGACCTGCTGGGCTTTTCCAGCAACTTTTGTTTTTGTTCCTGATATACAGCATCCGCAGTTCTTTCGGTTTTTATGGGAATTAGATTTTTGAACAAGTCTGAGCTGCTGAAGCTTATCTAAAAATGTTGCAAAGCTAAAAATGAAAATCTCAAGGATTGGAGTATTCCACAATGCTTCTTCCATGGTTCAGTTTATTGCTTGCATTAAATTGTATCCAAAATGGTTCAGTTACTCATGTGAGTTCTCGGCAGGAGGCAAAGGGGAGAGAGGAGACTCCCAGGCTGAGTCTACCATAGAGGAATTTCTTCTCTCAGAGGGTAGTGAATCTGTTGAAACGTGTACCACAGAGGGCTGTCGAAGCTGGTCAGTTAAGTATATTTGAGGATGGGATAGGCAGAGTTTTAATCAGTGAGAGAATCAAAAGTTATGGGGAGAAGGCAGGGAAGTGGTGTTGAGGAACAAAAACAGAAGTTGCTGGAAAAGCTCAGCAGGTCTGGCAGCATCTGTGAAGGAGAAAACAGAG
>NC_063368.1:9020550-9020645 GCF_021869965.1 Rhincodon typus
GGGCAGAATGGGGGCGGCCCAGTGGGGGGAAGATGGCGGCCAGTGGCATGGGGCAGAACGGGGGAGGCCCAGTGGGGGGAAGATGGCCGCCAGTG
>NC_063368.1:9020655-9036694 GCF_021869965.1 Rhincodon typus
TGGGGCAGAACGGGGGAGGCCCAGTGGGGGGAAGATGGCCGCCAGTGGCCTGGGGCAGAACGGGGGAGGCCCAGTGGGGGGAAGATGGCCGCCAGTGGCCTGGGGCTGTGCAGGGGTAGCCAACGACCCAGAACGGAGTGGCTACTAGTTGGGAACGCGTGGATCCTGGGCAGACCATGTGCAACTCCTTGTAGAAAGACTGTAATGTCTACCTTTTTTAGCTTTATTTTTTAGTTTCCTAACTTATGCTATGTGCATCCATAATAGTGCAACTTTTTGTTCTTTACTTGTCTCTATTTTTTGTGTGTAGGGACTTGGTACCTTTAGGGAAGGAAACTGCCATCCTTACCTGGTCTGGCCTACATGTGACTCCAGACCCACAGCAATGTGGTTGACTCTCAACTGCCCTCTGGGTAATTAGGGATGGGCAATAAATGTTGCCTAACCAGTGATGCCCTCATCCCATGAATGTATAAAAAAAGACACCATGTGTTTGTGACATTGTGCACCTTTTACTGTACTCCTGTTGTTTTGTAATTTGAGTACACATGACAATAAACCTAATTCTAACTCTATACCTCTTATAATTCTCCTATCTTTGTGCTATTGGTAAACCTGAATATGTGGCTTTCTAGCCCACCAAGGGAGGCAGATACATGGAAATGCCACCACATGCAAGATCCCCTCCAAGTCACGCACCATCCTGAATTGGCGTTTGTTGTTCTTACTATTCCTTCGGTGTGGCTGGGTCAAAACCCTGGAACTCACTTCCGAACAGCACTGCGGGTGTCGCTACACTCCAAGCCCCTCAGCGGTTCAAGAAGACGACTCCCCACGACCTTCTCCAGGGCAATTAGGGATGGGCAATAAATTCTGCCCCTTACAGCAATGACCACATCCCATAAACGGATAAAAAAGAGCTAAGTAATTGCAGTCAGTAAATAAGACCCCAGCACAGAGCCACCCACAAGTGGAGGTAGTGATAAAACAGTAAGACAATTGATCTTGTGATCCAGAACGCGGAGCTAATGCTCTGTGAATGTGAATTCAATAGTTAAAGGTTGGTGTAATTGTAATTATTGTTTTGTAAAAACTAATCTGGTTTTCTTCTTTAGGGAAGAATATAAAACTAGACAATTTTCTTGAGTAGATTTGTAGCTCAGGTTGTGGATTCTGTGGTAAGCGAACCAGCCACAGCAAAGCTAGATAAATTGATGGTGACCATGACCAATTATTGATTTTAAAAAAAGCCAGCAGGTTCACTAATGCCCTTTGGAAAAGGAAACTGCCATCCCTAGTTGGTCTGGCCTACACGTGACTCCAGACCCATAGCGATGTGGTTGATTCTTAATTGCCCTCTGGGCGATTAGGGATGGGCAATAAATGCTGGCCTGGCCAGCGACGCCCTCATCCCGTGAATGAATAATTGAAGAAAACTTTCTTAATTCGAGAGACATGCCCATTATCGATACTCTCTAGTTCCTGTCACTCAGCTCATTTTCAACCGGATCAATGCAGTGTGGGTGAGTTCTGAATTAGCAAAGGCACAAATTGAAAATGAAAGATCATCCTTTTTTAGGATAGAGATAACAAGAAAATGCGTTCTCTCAGAGAGTTGTGAAATTTTAGAACGCTCTATTTTGTACGGTGTTGGAGGTAGGGTCACTGAATAATTCTGAGATGAAAGTTTTTTTTACCTTTTCGATAAGGAAGGGAACCAAAGGTCACCACAGTTAGATGGAAATGTGGAATTTAAACAAATAGATCAGCCGTGATCTTATTGAATGACATAACAGGCTTTTGGGGCTGGATGGCCTATTCCTTTTCCTAGCAAAGCAATAATATTTCTCCTATTTTGTGAGATCTGACTGTAAATGACGGTATCTTACAGGGAATTTTATTAAGTGCCTTCTGAAAGTCGATACAAGCCAGTCCCCTGAGTATCATTTAAACAAAATCATTGGATGTGACCCTCTCCTTTACAATTCCAGCTCTCTGATCAGTTGCAAGTTTTTGAGGTGCAACACTTGACATTGTGATCTACGACTCTGCAATGTTCACTTTAACAAACAAAGCCGTATTTTTCAGATAATCACAAGCAGGAAATGGTGGCAACACAATACTTTGTTTGATGATCCGAAATGCTGACTCAGTGTTTCTCCCCACCGCCAACGCTCTCTGACAGCTTTCAGCATTTTCTGTTGTTGTTTCAGATTTCACAGCGCCTGCAGTATTTTGCCAATTGTTAAGAACGTTTGTTTCAAGAGTTCAGCACCCTGTGAGCAGTTGATAAATAAGCTCTTTTTAAATCTGAGGAACAAGTTGTGAAAAGGGCCCTGAACTATTGTCTTCCCACCTACCTTTAAGGTGCAAGTTTAGGCAATGCAAACTCATCCTTGTCTTTCTAACCTTGGCCCTGTGCTGAGCTGTGTATCTCACAGCATTGACTCCTCACTTTAATAAATCTTGCCATGTCCTATTCTTCCACATCCACTGAAATCATTTTCTTCTTCACACCAACAATTCTGACCAGCGGTTAGGTTTTGCATTCCCCTGGCAGACGTGGGTGCTGGTAGGGGCTTGTAAAGTAGGTTGGATGCTCCTATCCAATGCCACCCTCTCCCACCTTCATCACACAAGGTGTGGAGCTGGAGGAACACAGCAGGCCTGGCAGCAAGAGAGGAACAGGGAAGCTGACGTTTTGGGTCCGGACACTGATATTGTCTGCGGGACTATGCCAATTAAGTAAACAATTACGGATCAATTGAGCTTGTTAATAAGACAACTGACCCCTACTAAGACTCTGGATAGTTGGCATGGGAAGGCTGGTCCTTTTAAGGTTTATAAAGGGGCAGGATGGAAGAGGGGCACTGTCATCCAGAAGTACCCCACTTCCAATCAAATTATGCACCCTCCCAAACCACGCCCCCCACCCCTGCCGATCTTATATACCTGCCTTTTCTCCGAAATACACCCTGATATACACATCACCACCCTCCCCAAAGCAGGTCATACATTCCTTGCCCAATGCATTGGGAAGTTCCACTGGGACCTTTTCTTAGGGGCTGATTGCAGTCCCGGCTGTGGCCACTATTGGAGGTCTTAGCGCTGTGGGGCTGAGACACTGATCACTTGCAATGTAGCCAATTCTCAATGCTGTGGGTGGGCTTCTTATCAGCCTGTTCGCTGCCCACTGCCTTTCCTTCCAGAAATGGGGCTCAGTCTGCCACCGTCCTCCCGTAAGATTTTGCCCCAAAACCCTGGTCATTCCTTTTCTTATTCCCTCCATATGGAAACCCCATAGTGTTGAAAGAGGCCATTTAGCACATTGAGTCTGCACTGACCCTCCAACGGACCTGAACGTTAACTTTTTCACACAGAGGGTGGCGTGTGTATGGAATGAGCTGCCAGAGGAAGTGGTGGAGGCTGGTACAATTACAATGTTTGAAAGGCATTTGGATGGGTATCTGAATAGGAAGGGTTCAGAGGAACACGAGCCAAATGCTGGCAAATGGGACTAGATTAATTTAGGAAATCTAGTTGACATGGACATGTTGGACCGATTTCCATGCTGTATGACTCTATGAATGTTAACTCCAAAGTGCAAACCTATAAGTTTATTAACGGACTGAACAGGGTTAAAGGAAAGTTAAATATTGCGACCAATTTAGTTGCGCTTGTGATAAGATCAGGTCTACACACTTTTATCCTGTCATGGAAATTAAGTATCACAGACAGGACAACCTTTGTTGTCCATCTCACAAGTAAGCTTAATTAAGCATACTATATATTGGCATGGTAAAGGATGAAATCTGCTGGAACATAACAAACTTTGGCTCCAGATCATGTGACCTGGTATCACTATGACACTGCCCCTTTCACACATGCTCAGTGGTTATTCCTGGAGGAAAGGTATCAGTACTTTACTTAACCCTTTACTCTACAGGGCTTGTTCCCTTGGCCTCTCCATTCCCTTACATTTGCTGATTTGAATTCTAGTCTGTGTTTTCAAAATCTGAAACCTTTGTGTGCGTCCTCCTTTCGAATTGATTTTATTGTAGTCGCATGTACCTAATACAGCGAAAAGTTTTGTTTTGCGAGCAGTACAGGCAGATCATAGCAAACAAGGACATACAGATCAGAGGGTGCTTGTACAGAACGAGGCATACAGGGTTATGGCTGTACAGGAGGGCCAGAAAGCAAGATCAATGCTAACAAGATCAACATCATTTGAAGTTAGAGAGGTCCATTCAGCAATCTAACTTCCAAAGTACCTAACAGGCCAGAATGGGAGATTTGACATGAGCCTACAGCAGATGTTGTTCTAAGTTTACGCACAAAACTCAGAAAAGGCTGTTTTGACTGACTTCAAAGCAGCAGGATCTGAAGTAATCAGCTCTTCCCATTTCCATCAACTGTTCAAACATATAAATATTATTTCTGGTAACGGGTGAATAAAAAGGGATTCTTATCCTTTGTGAACAAGTGACGTATAATATTAAATAGCTGAAGCTTCCTATGGATTGCCGACAGTAGGTGTGCAAGATCAGTATTGAATAGTCTGTGCTGCTCTGAGGAGAGATAGCAACAGCTCTCTGTGTGACAACTCCCAGCCTCTGCAAGCCTCTGACATTGACAAATGGACTAATTTTTGCATCCTGACGCCAGGAACATGTCCTGCAGTAAATATATAAGTTGCTGCAGACACTGATGAGAGTTGGCAAGAGGAGGAGGGAAGAGTATAGACCAAGGCCAGGAGTGAAAAACTACTGTGAGACCTTTACCTCCAACATGAGATGCAACCCATTCTAATAATTTAAATGGTCACGATATCTTTTCTTCTTGAATCAAAGTAAATGGAGGATATTTGACGGGATGTGTGCTTCTGCTGTGTTTGTTATACCAGTGCTGTGTTAGACCATCACACAGTGATATACACAATACTGAGAGATGATCTGTTTGACTGACTGGAACGGTTGGCTTAAGATGCATTTGAAAACGATCTTTACTCATGAGAGAATAATTCACTAAGTTATTTTAGGAAGAGGATCTTCCCTCCTGGTATCAGATCTGGTCTAATTACAGCCAGTTCTACAATATGTGGCTCACTGGAACATAGGAATAGCCTCAGGAATGAAATACAGACACCCAACACTCGGTATACCCAATGGTAGACAGAATTCAAGAATTGACACCAATGCAGGCTTACAAATATTCCATATTAATTATATCCAAGGCTGAGGTGGATTTTCAATCAGTAAGGGAATCAAAGGTTATGGGGCAAAGACAGCAAAGCGGATTTGAGGAGAAGAACAGGGTCATAAGAATATCTATAAGAAGAATAGGTGGAGAATCCAAAACGATTAAGTACATGCAAAAAGTGTGTTTTCTGTAAAGGAAAGGGCATGAAATTTAAATGAGTCAAATTGGCAGCCAAGTAGGGTCTTTGCTAATGAGGCCTTTCAAATGAATTCAGAAGAACAGAAATGTTTTGATTCAATTTTCTGTTCATCTGTATATGATTCATTCAGAATCAGAAATAGCTGGTATGACTTATGTACATTATGTACTGCAGTAATGCAGACGTGACACTATTTTCAAAGTGTGCAAGAGGTTTAGCTACAGAACTTTAAAACATCTCAACAGTCACGAATGCCTGGACTTGTGCTTATTTCATTTCAGTATCTTGTAGCTTTTCAGTTTACTCTGAATCATTACCCAGGCCTCATTAATTGAGCACAATCAATGTAGATCAATTCCCATAATCGAACACTGAGCAATTAAACCATTGAGCACTGCAGGGTGGAATATTTCAAGGCCTATATGGACAGCTTGGGCTTGAATTGTTGTAATTCTTCTTAAGGCAATAACTCAGATGGTAAAATCTTCCCACTCTAGAGGACTGCATGATTTCCAAAAGCCTGTGAAACCCCACAAATGAGGATTACACTGAGGATCCAAAGGGGGAGCTGTAATCTGTTCTACCTCAGAAATACTCGAAAGGAAAATGTCTGCACATCTGCATGGATTGGTGAGTGGATAGCTCATACAAAGTGCCATCATAATATGACGGGCCGAGTGATCTCTATCTGCCACAAGTCGATGAGAGGCTTCTCTATGTTGAAGAAGCTTTACCTTAAGTGTTGAAAATCGAAAGGCTTTATTGCTATCTATTTGCCTCTATTGTATTCGAACCGCAACCTTTGTTTCATTTTACCAAAGATTAAAATTTATCAACCTATTTCCCTTCATGTTTGTCATACATGCTAGTTATATTCATTGCTGCAACATGATATATGTTAATAAGAAGATATATTGACAGTGGTATTAATATAAATTAAACATGTGTATTGCAGATCTCTATAAAGCAGCCTCTGGTGTCAAACAATTACAGCAATCTGAATGGATGTGTTATCCAACCTATTGATCCATCACACTTTCATTTCATGTTTACTATGAAATTGTCTGTGTCTCAAATTACAGCACAATGGAATAATGGTGTTCATAAAAAGAAGATTACACTGCCTGTAACTTTCATGACAGAGAACCATTTTTAATAAGCACATTCTTTTTTTTCAGAAAACTCACTTCTTTTTTCCCCAAGGCATCAGTTCACTGATTTGTTTCTCTGCGTGCGAATAGAGGAAGGAAGATTCTGCAACTTTACAGTCACCTTATGGTGGCACCGCTGCCTTACAGCACCAGGGACCCGGGTTCGATTCCACCCTTGGGCAACTGTCTGTGTGGAGTTTGCACATTCTCCCTTTGTCTGCGTGGGTTTCCTCCGGGTGCCCTGGTTTCCTCCCACAGTCCAAAGATGTGCAGGTTAGGGTGGATAGGTCATGGGAAATTGCCTGTAGTGTTGAGGGATGTGTAGATTAGGTGGGTTACAGGGGGATGGGTCTGGGTGGGATGCTTTGAGAGTCGGTATGGACTTGTTGGGCCGAAGGGCCTGTTTCCACACTGTAGGGATTCTGTGATTCTATGCGTCACTGTAAAGAAGGCATGCATAATTTCAAACCCTTCTTTCTCATTAAAATTTAATCTTAAGGACAGGCGATGGCCTAGTGGTATTATCACTGGACTGTTAATCCAGGGACCCAGATAATGTTCTGGGAACGCAGGTTCGAATCCTGCCACGGCAGATGGTGGAATGTGAATAAAGATCTAGAATTAAGAGTCTAATGATGACCATGATTCCATTGTCGATTATCATTAAAAACCCATCTGGTTCACTCATGCCCCTTCAGGGAGGGAAACTGCTTTCCTTACCTGGTCTGGCCTACATGTGACTTCCAGACCCAAAGCAACGTGATTGACTCTTAGTTGCCCTCTGAAATGGCCCAGCATGCCATCAAGTGTGCCAATTGCTCCAGTCTCAAAGAAATGATACTGGATGGACCACTTGGCTTCGACGTAGGCACCGGAAAAGACAATGTTGACCCTGCAAAGTCTTCCTCACTAACATCTGGGGGTTAGTGCCAAAATTGGGAGAGCTGTCTCACAGACTAGTCATACTCACAGAATCATATCTTACAGACAATGTCCCAGGCACCACCATCACCATCCCTGGATATGTCCTGTCCCACCAGCAGGACAGACCCAGCAGAGGGGGCGGCACAGTGGTATACATTCGGGAGGGAGTTACACTGGGAGCCCTCAACATTGACTCCAGATCCCATGAAGTCTCATGGCTTCAGGTTAAACATGGGCAAGGAAACCTCCTGCTGATTACCCCATACTGTCCTCCTTCAGCTGATGAATCAGTATTCCCACACGTTGAACAACGCTTAGAGGAAGCACTGAGGGTGGCATGGACATAAAATGTACTCTGGGTGGAGGATTTCAATGTCCACCACCAAGAGTGGCTCGGTAGCAGGACTACTGATCGAGCTGGTCAGGTCCTAAAGGACATAGCTGCTAGGCTGGGTCTGCGGCAGGTGGTGAGGGAACAACATACTTGACCTCATTCTTACCAATCTGCCAGCTGCAGATACATCTGTCCATGACAGTATCGGTAAGAGTGACCATCGCACAGTCCTTGTGGAGACAATGTCCCACCTTCACATTGAGAATAACCTCCATCTTGTTGTGTGGCACTGTCACCGTGCTAAATGGGACAGACTTCGAACAGATCTAGCAACTCAAGACTGAGCATCCATGAGGCGCTGTGGGTCATCAACAGCATCAGAATTGTACTCCAGCACAATCTGTAACCTCATGGCCCGGCATATCCCCCACTCAACCATTACCATCAAGTCAGGGGATCAACCCATGTTCAATGGACAGTGCAGGAAGGCAGGCCAGGAGCAGCACCAGGCATACCCGAAAATGAAGTGTCAACCTGGTGAAGCCACCAAACAGGACGACTTGCACGCCAAACAGCGAAAGCAACAAATGATAGAGAGAGCTAAGTGATCCCATACCAACGGATCAGATCGAAGCTCTGCAGTCCTGCCACATCCAGTTGTGAATGGTGGTGGACAATTAAACAACTCACTGGAGGAGGGTCCACAAATATCACCATCCTCAATGATGGAACAGCCCAGCACATCAGTGCAAAAGATAAGGCTGAAGCTTTCACAGCAATCAAGTGGATGATCCATCTCGGTCTCCTCCAGTGGTCCCCAGCATCACAGATACCAGTCTTCAACCAATTCAATTCACTCCATGTGATATCAAGAAATGATTGGAGACACTGGACACAGCAAAGACTACGGGCCCTGACAACATTCCGATAATAGTATTGAAGACTGTTGTTCCAGAACTTGCCGCTCCCCTAGCCAAGCTGTTCCAGTACAGTTACAACACTGGTATCTACCCGACAATGTGGAAAATTGCCCAGGTATGTCCTGTACACAAAAAGCAGGACAAATCCAACCCGGCCAATTACCGCCCCATCAGTCTCCTCTCGATCATCAGTAAAGTGATGGAAGGTGTCACTAACAGTGCTATCAAGCAGCACCTGCTCAGCAATAACCTGCTCAGTGACGCCCAGTTTGGGTTCCGCCAGGGCCACTCAGTTCCTGATCTCATTACAGCCTTGGTTCAAACATGGACAAAAGAGCTGAATTCCAGAGGGTGAGGTGAGAGTGACAGCCCTTGACATCAAGGCTGCATTTGACCGAGTGTGGCATCAAGGAGCCTGAGCAAAACTGGAATTAATGGGTATCGGGGGCAAACTCTCCGGTGGTTGGAGTCATACCTGACACATAGAAGATGGTCGTGGTTGTTGGAGGTCAATTATCTCAGCTCCAGGACATCTCTGCAGGAGTTCCTCAGGGTAGTGTCCTAGGCCCAACCACCTTCAGCTGCTTCATCAATGACCTTCCCTCCATCATAACGTCAGAAGTGGGAATGTTTGCCGATAATTGCACAATGTTCAGCATCATTTGGTACTCCTCAGATACTGAAGCAGTCCATGATCAAATGCAACAAAATCTGGACAATATCCAGGCTTTGGCAGACAAGTGGCAAGTAACATTTGCAGCACATAAATATCAGCTATGACCATCACCCACAAGAGACAATCTAACCATCGTCCCTTGACATTCAATGGTGTTACCATCACTGAATCCCCCACTATCAACATCCTGGGGGTTACCATTGACCAGAAACTCAACTGGACTCACCACATAAACACAGCGGCTACAAAAACAGGTCAGAGTTGAGGAATTCTGCAGTGAGTAACTCACCTCCTGACTCCCTAGAGCCTGTCCACCATCTACAAGGCACAAGTCAGGAGTGCGATGGAATACTCCCCACTTGTCTGAATAAGTGTAGCCCCAACAACACTCAAGAAGCTTGACACCATCCAGGACAAAGCAGCCCACTTGATTGGCACCACATCCACAAACATCCACTCCCTCCACCACCGATGCTCAGTAGCAGCAGTGTGTACTATCTACAAGATGCGCTGCAGAAATTCACCAAAGATCCTCAGACAGCACCTTCCAAACCTGTAACCACTTCCATCTAGAAGGACAAGGGCAGCAGGTACATGGGAACACCACCCTCTGCAAGTTCCCCTCCAAGCCACTCACCATCCTGACTTGGAAATATATCGCCATTCCTTCACTGTCGCGGGGTCAAAATCCTGGAATTCCCTCCCTAAGGGCATTGTGGGTCAACTCACAGCAGGTGGACTGCAGCAGTTCAAGAAGGCAGCTCACCATCACCTTCTCAAGGGGCAACTAGGGACGGACAATAAATGCTGGGCCCAGCCAGCGACACCCACATCCCACGAAAATGAATAAGTTAGTAAAAAATGAGCCAATGGGCTGAGGAGTGGCAGATGAAGTTTAATATAGGTAAATGTGAGGTGCTGCATTTTGGAAAAGCAAATCAGGGCAGGACTTATACACTTAATGGTAAGGTCCTGGGAAGTGTTGTCAAACAAAGAGGCCTTGGAATGCAGTTCATTGTTCCTTGAAAGTGGAGTCACAGGTAGACAGGGTAATAATGAAGGTGTTTGGTATGCTTGCCTTCATTGGCCAGAGCATTGAGTATAAGATTTGGGAGGGTCATTTTGCAGCTGTACAGGACATTGGTTAGGCCACTTTTGAAATACTGCGTGCAATTCTGGTCTCCCTGCTATCGGTAAAATGTTGTGAAACTTGAAAGGGTTCAGAAAAGATTTACAAGGATGTTGCTGGGGTTGGAGGGTTTGAGCTACAGGGAGAGGCTGAATAGACTGGGACTATTTTCCCTGGAGCATCAGAGGCTGAGGGCTGACCTTATAGAGGTTTATAAAATCATGAGGGAGATTGATGGATTGAATAACCAAGGACTTTTTCCCAGGATAGGGGAATCCAAAACTGGAGGGCATAGGTTTAAGATGAAAGAGAAAAGATTTAAAAGGGACCTGAGGAGCAACTTTTTCGCAAAGAGGGTGGTGCATGTATGGAATGAGCTGCCAGAGGAAGTGGTGGAGGCGGGTACAATTACAACATTTAAAAAGCATCTGGATGGGTACATGAATAGGAAAGGTTTAGAGGGATAAGGGCCAAATGCTGGCAAATGGGACTAGATTAATTTAGGAAATCTGGTCAGCATGGATGAGTTGGATTGAAGGGTCTGTTTCCGTGCTGTACAGCTCTGTGATTCCAAATTGTTGCCTTTTCCCCAGGTAACTTTGACATTCTGAACTGAAAGCCATGTTGTTAGAATGCCTGACCCTGCTGTGTTCCTCCAGCTCCACACTGCGTTAAAAAGGCATTAGGTGGCAAATCCACGAGACTTGCCGCACTATTTCGGTGAGTTTGGCCATGGGGTATGTTGGAGTTGCCAACATTCTTTCTTTGCCCAGGAAAAGGGAGAACATTTCCAGTTGGGACCCTTCTACAGGACACTGTAACAGGTGAGTTCTGCCAATGCTTAGACAGCCTTGCTGATTTTTCAGTTTCAGTTGGTGAAAGAAATTGCGTCACACAGCAGTGTGCCTTTCAGTCTTTGCTATCATCCAAAGGTTTCAGTCTACTCAATCATTTTCTTTTAGTAAATCCTGAAATACTAAAGTTAATGAGGTTGAAAGAGCCATAACTGGATTCTGGGAGGCAAACTGAATATTTTGGCTCTGGTTAGAAATTCTTCGCGCTGTCACGAAACTGAGAGACAGAAGGAAGGAGTAAATTCACTGATCAAAGAGGCAGTTCTGGACTCCATGAGAGGAAAATGAAGCTCACGCTTCAGTGACTGAGCAATGGATTCAATTAGTTGCTGAGAAGCCAGGGATCGGGGGTGAAGTGGGTACACTCCAGCTCACCAACTCCTCATGTGCACATATCTGAGCTGTGAGATGCTTTTTTTTATTAAGAGGGGACACTTGGAGGAGGATGGTCATTAAAGGTGGCAATGGGTGCTGGAGTATTGGAAATACAGGAAAATTCCATGTACTGGAACGATATGGCTAATTAATTAAACCCTGGTGGACTTTGTCACCGTTTTGATTTCTAGAATTGAAACAAAATTAAGGAAGTTTAGAATCAAGAATCCCTACAGTGAGGAATCAGACCATTCAGCCCATCAGGTCAATGCCGACCCTCCTCAGAGCATCCCACCTAGACCCACCCCATCCCTGTAACCCTGCATTTCCCATGGCTAATCCACCTAACCTACACATCCCTGGACACTATGGGCAATTTAGCGTGGCCAATCCACTTAATCTGCACAGTTTTGGACTGTGGGAGGAAACCCAAGCACCCGGAGGAAACCTACACCGACACGGGGAGAATGTGAAAACTCCACACAGACAGTCACCCGAGGCTGGGATTGAACCCGGGTTCCTGGCGCTGTGAGGCAGCAGTGCTGACCGCATGCAAAATTTAATAAAGACTTGCATTTATATACAAACTTTCCTAACAACAGCATGGCTCAGAGTGCTTTACTACCAATGAGATGTTATGGACAGGACCAAACCTCTCAAAATACATTTAGAAGACAGGGTCTAGACTCTAACATTTTCTTATTTTAAAGATAAGTGTTGTGTTCCAGATGCAATTTGATTAGTCAAACTACTTGACGTTAAGCAAAACAATTTTTACTTTTTACACTATGGTTAAAATAAATACAAAATAAAAACAAAAGAAAAAATTGGCTTAACTACAATTCTATTGAAATGCTTAACAAAATAGTAGCTATATTAACTACTACTAATTAACAGTGTTTCAATGTAGTAACATCCCATAAACATACTCTTGGCAAAGGCAAAATTCAGTAAAATAGATGCCTCACAGGCAATTCTCCAGTCCAGGGGGAAAAACATCCAAAAGGAAACTCAGAGATAGAGAGTAGCAGGGAGAAATTTACTGCAGCTTCCAAACCCAGCTACAAGACCCCAGCAACTGCGACTGAAAAACTAAAACCAGAAGTCCTGGTTCTGTGGGAGCTTGACCCCACCCATTCAGGCTGCTTCTATTGTTGCAACTTTTAAAACAAACCCAAGGCCTCACAAGCTATTTACTTAGTGGATTTGAGTAGACTGCTCTACACCTCTCTCTCAACATTCCTTCATAAAAAAAAACCCAGGACAAAATGCACCTCTTAAAGCCTTGGTATCATCACAGAAGTACATTTAGTTTTTGAAGTCTAGTCACTGTTGTGATGCAGGAAATGGGCAGCTAAACTGCACACAGCAAGCTCCCACAAACAGCAACATGGTGATGACAAGATTATCTGCTTTTGTGTTCATGGATTAGAGCGGGAGACTGAAGAAGACTTCTCTGTTCTTCTTCCAAATAGTTACAGGAATCTTTTACATCCACTTGAGAGGGAATACAGGGGAACAGGGAAGTGTTGGCCTAGTGGTATTTTCACTAGACTATTGATCAAGAGACCCAGGTAATGTTCTCGGGGCAAGGGTTCAAGTCCCACCTTGTCATGTGGTGATGTGTGAATTAATAAAAAAAAACATTAATTTGAAATTAAGAGTCCAATGATAACCATGAAACTGTTGCTGGGGAAAAGCCCATCTCGTTCACTAATGTCCTGCAGGAGAAGAAACTGCCATCCTTACTGGTCTGGCCTACAAGTGACTCCAGACCCACAGCAACGTAGTTGACTCTTAACTGGCCTTTGAGCAATTGGGGATGGACAATAAATGGTTGTCCAGCCAGCAAAGCCCATATATGACTGAATGAGGAAAAAATTAAGCTTCAATGTCTCTTTCAAAGCATGGCACCTCTGACAGTGGAGCACTCCCACAGCAGATTGGTGGCCTGGATTTCTATCTTCAAATCTTGAAGTGGACCTGAACAAGTGACTTGCGAACTCAGAGAAATGAGTGTTACCAGTTGGGTCATTGGTTGACACACTGTGTCACAGTGATGATAATGAACCAAACGGCAGGTCAATGGAGTTAGGCCACAGCTCAGCCATGATCTCACTGAATGGTGGAATTGTCTCGAGGGGCTGAATGGCCTACTCCAGTTCCTATGTCACTTTACTGCTACCTGTCAGGGCTGATTTAGTGGGAACAGTCTTGCCTCAGAGTTGGGAAACCTTGATTCAAACCTTACTCCACCCGTCATCACCATCGACACCCCTTCACTTCCTCTACTCCGCTCAGTGACCGTAAAGGCTAACTCTCAACCCACGAATCTGTGGCCCAGAATCTGAGTGCAGGATTTCCTTCCTTTCCTGTCACTGCTCTGTTCTCATCGTTAACATGTTGTGACACAAAGCCCAATGCAGCTCGATGGACAAGTTAGGAACATGGGGGATAGGAGTAGGCCGTTCAGCCCATCGAGGCTGCTCTGCCATTTAACATGATTGTGACTGATTGAATGTTTGAATACCTCTGACCCACATTAACCCCAAATTGTTTCCATTTCATACCATTCATAGTGAGCTTGTCCCAGTCACTAATGTCAATCTGCTACATTTCAGAGTTTCATAGAATTGTACAGCACAGAAACAAACTCTCAGTCCAACTCGTCCATGCTAATCAGATATTCTAAATTAATCTAGTCCCATTTGCCAGCTTTTGGCCCATATCCCTCTAACCCCTTCCTATTCATGTACCCATCCAGATGCCTTTTAAATGCTGTAATTGTACCAGCCTCTACCACTTCCTCTGGCAGCTTGTTCCATACACGCACCACCCTCTGCATTAAAACGTTACCCCTCAGGTCCCTTTCAAATCTTTCCCCTCTCACCTTAAACCTTTGCCCTCTAGTTTTGGACTCTCCTACCCTGGGGAAAAGACCTTGGCTAGTCACTCTATCCATGCCCTGTAATGTCGTTGAAGAGTTTTCTTCACCCCACCATGAAAGGGGAAGAGACACCATTTGGCTCATATGGAGACGATATTCCAGCCATCAAAGTTGATTTCTTGTTGCAGGAGTTTACCTGAATGCTTGCAGAGCGAGCTTCAACAACAACTTGCTCCGAACTACTCTCCACCAGAGACTTTTCCATTCAAATAGTCTACATGGACATTACCCAATTGATAATGCCAAGTCCCGTCTGTCCCCTCAGCCTGATCACCAGACTTGGAGAAGTCTACTTCACTTGCTGATGAACTCTCCCTAATCTCGGTACATTCAGACCACGAAGGCCATCAGTTTAATGGGGACAAGGTAACCATAGTAGCCCAAGCCAAACATAGACACGCATGGGAATTCCGAGAGGCATGGTTCTCCAACCATACTCTAATTAACAAACATATAGAATTGGACCCCATATACAAACCCATACAGATCAAACCCGGAAATGACAGTACTCACCATAATGACCGGACAGTATAAATTCCAAACAGGGTAGAATAACATCGTTCATCGGAAGGCTCACTGATGATGTCACCTAGCATGGTGACGAAATGTCTGAACGAGAACAAGCCAGCTCGGCGAGCAAGTCAACAACCTCACCCACAACCCGAGCTACAGAGCTTTGCCAAAACTTTAAATAGTCATCCAATCTCAGTGTCGTTTGTGGGACCTTGCCGCTGCTTTCTCATGTCACCGAACAGCAACATGTTCCAGTGATCTCCTTTTGGAGAGCAGTTTTAGATACACCTGACCATGCTGTCACTGAATGAGGAGGGCATGGTATAGCCACGCAGTGAAACTTCGGAATCTAATGCTCCCTTGTCAAGCATCTCATCCCGACAAGCATAAACAGTGAGCTCGGAATCTACCTAGCAATGATCCTGTCTTCAGGACTTGTTATTGCCTACAACATGCCCTCTAAACTGTGCGGCTGAGCATGTGTGTAGCCGCCCTGATGTTCCATGTATGGTGATTGGCATCAGCACACCAATTATACCATTGAATTGCCAGTTCTGGAGATCATTGCCACACATGGGCATCAAAGACCCATGTAACTGGTAATAAAGTTAGCACGAAGGCTGGTTGTCTACAAGATGAAGGAGTTCTTATCACTGTAATGACAACGGTCTAATAGTCAATCATTCATCCAGGATGATGGACTCACTGGGTTAATTTATCCAAAGCACATTATAAGTTATGAAGCAGACTTTGTGGAAAAGTCGAGACAACAAGGTGCAGGGCTGGATGAACACAGCAGGCCAAGCAGCATCATA
>NC_063368.1:9037094-9043047 GCF_021869965.1 Rhincodon typus
TGTCTCGGATTCTCCAGCATCGGCAGTTCCTACTATCTTTGTGGAAAAGTAATCGGTTTCCAGGAGTTTGTTGTGGAAAAAGCTATAGTACTAACTGACAGGCAGAGTCACAACATTGTATACACACCGCACCTGGAGTCCTTAAATGTGAACTTTCTTAAAGGAAAAGCATGTGGACGATAGATGTGTTAAAGTTGTAATCACAGTATCAGCACCCACTTCCAAATCACTCCAATTATCTTCACAAGCCTTTGTCTCTCCAATCTGTTCTCTGATGTTTCTTAAAATATTTTAGTCTGGGCAGAGAATGTAATTGTTTGGTTGGGAAATAAAGCGAAGCGGTGTGAGCTCATAAGACCTGGGGGAGATAAATGGAGATAATAAGCACAATGATTTATAAGGGGGGAACTGAGCTCTGATATCTGAGTGCAATAGCAGACGCTGCTACGTCCACTGATAGCCACTTAATTTCTTGATGGAATCCAAGGCATCTGTGGCCACCAATGTTCTGTTGTGCAGCTGTCTGAGCCAGAGGCAACCAGGACAGATACTGTTCAGACATCGTTTTTCATTGCGTTAGCCCATCTGTTAAATAAACTCAATCCCCACTTGCCAGTTCTGAACACTTGGTTGCGCAGTATCAACAGCACTGTCTGGTAATCAGAAGTATGTCTGAGCTAGATTCTTAAGTGCACATTGCAGAACAATCAAGGATAACTTTTATTAAACTCAATTATATTTGTATGTGTGAATCTTGCTAGTGGCTCTCATTTCAGGCACTTGTATTCATTATTAGAATCACAGAATGGTTCCAGTACAGAGAGAGGCCGCCCAGCCCCTCATGTCAGCAGTGATGCTACAAATTCACTGATCACCACGTGCCCATCCTCATAGGAGCTCTACAGTGTGGAAACAGGCCATTCAGCCCATCAAGTCCACACCGACCCTCCCAAAAGCATCCCACCCAGACCCACCCCCACCCTGTCCCTGTAACCTTGCATTTCCCAAGGCTAACCCACCCAGCCTGTGCAACCCTGGACATTACGGGCAATTTCGCGTGGCCAATCCACCGTAACCTGCACATCTTTGGATTTTGGGAGGAAACTCACGCAGACACGGGGAGAATGCGCAAACTCCGCACAGACAGTCACCCAAGGGTGGAATCAAACCCAGGTCCCTGGTGCTGTGAGGCAGCAGTGCTAACCGCTCAGCCACTGTGCCACCCCAGTGCCAATGCTGTTGCTATCATCCCTGTATGTCATTCCATTTTAACCAACGGTTTTATTTCCGTCTGAATATTTAAATCGAGCCTGGCACCATCGCACTCTCAAGCAATACATTCCAGACCTTAACCATTCATGGGGTAGAAGAAAGTTGGCCCTTACATTCTGAGATAGTAGGTTCCATTTTCTGAAGTAGGCTCCAGACCTGAAACATCAGCCTTCCTGCTCCTCTGATGCTGCCTGGCCTGCTGTGTTCCTCCAGCTCTACACCTTGTTATCCCTGGTCTGTTGTATTTAAGGGATGTTTCTGTAGGAGCTGTGACCGGAATCTCCTGCCGGAAATGTGGAGCTCTTTCTTCATGTAATAAAAAAAAGACAAAAATATAACATATACAAAAATAGAAACTTCTCAGAAATGCAGCCCATTAGCATAAAAATGATCTAAACCTTGGTTGAAGAGAGCAACATATTAAAGTGGAGGAAGGGAATAGGAGACAAATGGGCAGCTCAAAGTGTGGCCACTAAAGGTAAAAATAGAGGATTCCAACTCCAATTCCACTTTAATTTAATCACCTCCCTAATTTAGGAATAAAGGAGCAGGAGTAGGCCATTCGGCCTATAGAGCCTGTTCCATCTTTTCAATGTCTGATCTCTGGCCTATCTCCATATACCTGCCTTTGGCCTCTACCCCTACCCCTAAATACCTTCACTTAACAAAAACTTACCCACCTCAGATTTAACATTAACAACTGATCCAGCATCCACTGCCATTTGTGGAAGAGAGTTCCAAACCTCTACCACCCTTTGTGTGTAGAAATGCTTTCTAACATCTCCCCTGTATGGTCTGGCCCTAATTCTCAGACTATGCCACCAGTTATCGAGTCATACAGCAAGGACACAGAACCTTCTGTCCACCAGTCCATGCCAACCATAATTCCAAACTAAACTAGTCCCAGCTGCCTGGCCCTGGCCCATATCCCTCCAAACCTTTCTTATTCATCTACTTATCCAAATGTCTTTTAAATGTTGTAATTGTACCCACCTCCACCACTTCCACTTGAAGTTCATTCCACGCATGAACCAGTATGTAAAAAAAAATTGCCCCTCATGTCCTTTAAAATATTTCTCCCTCCACCTTAAAAAGATGTCCTCTAGTTTAGAAATCTCCAATCCTAGGGTGTGCATAAGTGTGTGTGAGTGAACATGTGTGTGTGGGAGCGTGTGTGCGTGGGAGTGTCTGTGCATGACTGTGTGCACTTGTGGGTGCATGATTGTGTGGGAATGTGTGCACGTTTGTGTATGCATATGCATGTGTGTGTATACATGTAAGTGTGCACGTGTGAATGTGGAAGTGGGAGTAGGAGTGCATGAGAGTGTGTGCACATGTGTGCATGTGCATGCATGTTTGTGTGTGTGTATGCATGCGAGTGTGTGCATTAGTTTGCACATGTGTGTGTGTGAGTGTGTGTGCATGAGTATCTGTGTGTGTGTGAGCACGTGTGCTTGCATGCACATGTGTATTGTGTATGTGAGTGTGTATGAGTGTGTCTATGTGTGCGTATCCTAGTGTGTTTCAGCGTGACCTATACGCTCTTCAAACTGCAGACATGATGAATCAGGGCCTTCAATGGCTGGTGAAATATAACGCTTTGCAAAGTTTTCAGGGAGGTAAATAAAGACAAGGGGAAGAAAAGTTCTGCAACAAAAGTTTGTTGGGAAGTTAACTTTTTCTGTTTGGGTTAGGCAGCCTGATTCTGTTAAGCTGGCTTTAAAGAGAGAAAAGGCTATTGTATCAAGCACTCAGAAAGGAATATGATGACATTAATTGTTTAATGAATAGAACTAATGCAGCATTTATCATACAGAGGGCTGGCTGATCTTTGACTTCTCAGAAAACCTGATGAAGTTAAATTCTCTTTAGCATATTTGTCAGGGGAAAAAATGGTACAATTTCAGACAAGGACATTAACAGACAAGCCTGTGGGCTTGGAACTGGTCAGGAGAGACATAGAATCCCTGTAAGTAGCAGACTTGTGATTGTTCTGATGGAGCAAGGCCTTTGAAAGTATTCAGACGGTAAAACAGTGGAGATGTACTTCATCATCTGTAAGCAACAGAAGCAAAGGCCATAAATATCAGTTAATTACCCAGAAATCCAACAGAGGGAAACTTATCCATGCAAGGAATTGGTGAGAACATAGAACACACTGCAAGATGGAATTGAAGTGAAGTACGCGTACATTTAAGGAATGGGTAGATAAGCATATGAGGGAATAAGGAAGAAGTACTGAGACCACTGGGCATTTGGACAGACATCCTGCATTTGTATAACACCTCTCTTGTCATAGGAAATTGTCCCATCATGTCTAGGGACCCTACTCAACCAAAATACTGAGCCAAAAGCCAAAATATGCTCTTCCTTCAGACTCTGTAGGTTGTGGGTTCAAATCTCATTCCAAAGTCTCGAAAGCAAAAACATAGGCCAGTTTTCCAGCTGCACTAAGGGGGAGCTACACTGGTGGAGGTGCCGTATTTCAGATGTGACGTCCAACTGAGGTCTCACTTTCCATCTCAAAAGGAAGTGTGAGATCCCACTGCAAGAGTTTGAAGTGGGGCAGTAGCAAAATTCTCCCCAAAGTTCAGGCCAAAATACCTCACCTAACACCATGGCCGTACAGGACAGTCATATTTGACTTAAAACATTAACTCTGCTTCTCTCTCCACACACGCAGCTAGAGTATTTCCAGTAATCTCTGATTTTATATCATGCTGCTGTATGTCGGAGCTAGGTGGGCACAACTTGGTCACCATATTATCTACATCGCAAACAGCGGTTACATTCTCCAAAGTATGAGCTGTAAGACACTGAGATGCCCTGAAGATATGAAAGGTGCTATAAAAGGAGCCCAGCATGGGGGGAAAGAGAGACCATGTATGGAAAACCCATAGTGTGGAGAGCCTACAGGCCAAAGCAGAATTGTAATATTTATCTTTTAAATATACTTCTTTACTTCCTTAAGTTATATTGTGAAGAACTGTAATGCAGAGCTTTTAATTTTTCTTTCTTTATTTCTTTGTGTTTGTACCTAATTCATTTTAGTACCTCATGATTTGTGATGAAGTACCATTGTACCTAAGACGGCACTGTGTGTGACACATGTACACATTTCACTGTGCTCCTGTACTTGAGCACATGTGACAATGAAACCTAAATTCTAATAAATGCAAGTCTTTTTTTCGATTATATCACAAACATATAATGGAAGGAAAGGAAGGAAAGGAAGGAAGAAAAGGAACGAATAAAAAGAAGAACAGACATTAGGAGGAGATTTGATTATAGCATTTCAAATTATGAAGGATTGAGACAAAGTAGGCAGGGAGAAACTCTGGGCTGTGGATTTTGCATCCAGCAGATGCAGCAGAGCTTATTTTATGTTTTGTAGCTGATTTGACCAGACCCTGGATGGGAGATTCCCTCAGGTTTTACATTCCAGGTAGAGTACTCCAAATTTTCAAATTCCTGAGTGAGAATGAATGAGCCACCCAAACACACCTTTATTTGTTTTCAGTCCCTCAGCTGCTCACAACAAGTTTAATGTAAAAGGATCCCTCAACTGTAACTTTCCACCAGAAGAAATAAACTTTTGCTTGAAAAGAACCAACTTAACTAACCCTAACACTAACCCTAACCCTAACCCTAAACCTAACCCTAATCCTAACCCAAACGCTAACCCAAACCTTAACCCAACTCTAATCCTAATCCTAATGCTAACCTTAACCCTAAAACTAAACTAACTCTAAATCTAAATATAACTTTAACCCTAACCTTAATACGAACCCAAACCCTAAACCAAAATCTAAACCTAAACCTAACTCTAACCTTACCACTAACCCCAGCCTAACCCTAACCCTAACCCTAACCCTAAATCTAACCCTAACCCAAACCTTAACCCAACTCTAATCCTAATGCTAATGCTAACCTTAACCCTAAAACTAAACTAACTCTAAACCTAAATATAACTTTAACCCGAACCTTAATACTAACCCTAAACCTAAACCAAACCTAACTCTAACCCTATGCCTACCCCAACCCTAACCCTAACCCTAACCCTAACCCTCACCCTAACTCTAACCCTAACCCTAACCCGAACCCAAAGCTAAGCCAAACCCTAACCGTAACCCTAACTCTAACCCTAACCCAAACCCTAACTCTCACCCTAACCCTAACCATAACCCTAACCCTGACGCTAACCCTAACCCTAACCCTAACTCTAACCCCAACCCAAACCCTAACACAACCCCTAACCCTAACCCTAAACTATCCCCAACCCAAACCATAACCCAAACTGTAACCCTAACTCTAACCCTATCCTAGCCCTAACTCTAACCCAAATCCTTTCCCTAACGCCAACTCTAACAATAAAACTAACTCTTAATCCTAAACCTAATCTTAATCCTAACCCTAACCCTAACTCTAACCCCTAACCCTAATCCTAATCCCCACCATAGCACTAACCCTAAACCTAACCCTAAACCTAATCCTAACACTAACCATAAACTAACCCTAACCCTAACCCCAATCCTAACTCAATTCCAACCTTAGCTCTAAACCTATCCCAACCCTAACCCTAATCCTGAGCCTAACATTAACCCTAACCCACACCCTAACCCTAACCCAAACTGTAACCCTAACCCACACCCTAACCCACACTCTAACCCTAATCTTAATT
>NC_063368.1:9043057-9053746 GCF_021869965.1 Rhincodon typus
CCTAACCCACACCCTAACCCACACTCTAACCCTAATCTTAATTCTAATCCAAACCCAAAAGACTGGTGCCCTCACTTTTGGAATGGTCAATTCATTAATTGTAACACACTTTACATTCTCCTGCGCTGAAACACTGTGGGTCAGCCCATAAAAGAAAGGTTTGCCAACCTCGAGCAGTGCCTGGCAAGTGCTTTGTCAGTAACACCCAAGAGAGAGAAATCACAGGGCACTGCAAATACATTTTCATTCGAGAATTTTGAGGTTGAGGAAGAAGAATGATTTTTGACTGACCATCAAGGATCACTGGTTAATACAGACCCTGCTCACATTGTCTGGGAAGGTGAGTATCACAAGGAAAGCCATGTCAAGCTGGGCAATGTGGAGGAAGAAGGGGTGGGACATTCGATCGGGGGAGATAGTGCATTGAAACTGCTCTGGATGCACCCAGTCAAAGATGGCATTGTGCTTCGGGATCTCAGGCCAAGTGTTTTCTATTTTATTCACTCAAGGGATGTGGGTCAGCATTTATTGCCCATCCCTGGATGCCCTTGTGAGAGTGATGGTGATCTGCCTTCTTGAACTGCTACAATCCATGTGCTGTAGATGTACTAACACAGCTGTTAGGGAGGGAGTTCCAGGATTTTGACCAGCAACATTGAAGGAATGGCAATATATTTCCAAGTCAGGATGGTGAGTGGAGGGGAACTTGCATGTTGTGGTGTTCCTATGTATCTGCTGCCCTTGACATTCTGGGTGGGAGAGGTTGCGTATTTGGAAGGTGCTGTCGAAGGTGATATTTGACAGCTCTAAGAAAAGAGACAGCACAAACACATTCCTTGTGTCCTGCATCATTGATAACTCAATGTTTTTGCTTTAGCCATTCATGTGATATGGATATCATTGTCTGGGTCAGTATTTATTGCCCAGTGAACAGCTAAGAAACAGCCACTTCCTGTGGGACAAATTTCAAGTGTTGGTGTTCCCAAGTATCTGCTGCGCTTGTCCTTCTAGATAGAAGTGGTCATGGGTTTGGAAGGTGCTGTCTGAGGATCTTTGGTGAATTTCTGCAGTGCATCTTGTAAATAGTACACACTGCTGCTACTGAGCGTCGGTGGTGGGGGGAGTGGATGCTTGTAGATGTGGTGCCAATCAAGCGGCTGCTTTGTCCTGGATGGTGTTGAGCTCCTTGAGTGTTGTTGAAGCTGCACCCATCCAGGCAAGTGGGGAGTATTCCATCACACTCCTGACTTGTGCCTTGTAGATGGTGGATAGGATTTGGGGATTTAGGAGGTGAGTTACTTGCTGCAGGATTCCTAATCTCTGACCTGCTCTTGTAGCCATTGAGTTTTTATATGGCTAGTCTAGTTCAGGTTCTGGTCAATAGTTATTAATCAGCTAATTCAAACATGGACTAAGTTTGAACATGGGACCATTCACGTTTGAGTAAATGGGTGTGCAAGGTGAAACTGTAAAGGAGAATAGCAGCTTCATTCAGAAGGCCTTTTAACATCAACAGCACAATGACAGGCCAATCAATACTGCAACATCCATGGTTCAAAGTTTATCTTGTTTCTGTCTTCGCCTAGTTAACTGAGAAGCAAAACCAGACTTTGCCACCAATGGCTCATTGCAGCTTATCCTGGACGGAACAAAATGTTTGACATAAGCTGCAATTATAAATCGATCTCAAGCCCATATGAAAGTTCTCTGACAGAGGGTCATTCTGTTCAATCCCAGGTCACAATTGACGTGGATATCCCAGAAGGAAAAGCCTGCAAAAGTTGGAAATGACCAACACATTCTAGAATTGCACACTTTTAAAATGGAACTTCAGTTCCGAGCAGCACCAGTTATTTCCAATCTTTACAGATTTTTCCTACAAAAGATTCACAAGCAAAGCGAAAAATAAAGCAAAGATATGTTACAATGCTATTTACGGTACATTATCATGATCATGGGGCAAACTATCAAGGTTGGAAGAATTTGGGATTAATATCAGGGAACTGCTGAAGAAGCAGCTGTTTCCCCTCATGGGAGAGTTTAGGACTAGAGGATATGATCTCCAAATTAAGGGACACCCATTTAATACTGAGATGAAGAAGAATTACTTCTCCCAGAGGATTGTGAGTCTTTGGAACTCCTTGCCACAGAGAGCTGTGGGGGAAGAGTCCCTGCGTATATTTAAGGCTGAGGTAGATTCCTGATCAGTCAGGGAATCGAGGGTTACGGGGAAAGGGCAGGAAAAGGGGGGCAATGTGGCTCAGTGTTTAGCACATCTCCAGGACCCAGGTTTGATTCCAGCCTCGGGTGACTGTCTGTGTGGAGTTTGCACATTCTCCCCGTGTCTGCGTGGGTTTCCTCTGGGTGCTCCGGTTTCCTCCCACAGTCCAAAGATGTGCAGGGTACGTGGGTTGGGTAATGGGAAATGCAGGGTTGCAGGGAGAGTGGGTGAGAAGCTCTTGGGAGGGTCGGTGTGGACTCAATGGGCTGATTGGCCTACTTGCATGCTATAGGGATTCTAGCAATGCTAGATCAACCATGATGCTATTGTATGGTGGAGCAATTTGAAGGGCTGAACAGCCTATGGCTGTTCCTGTTTTCTTTGTTGTTTTATGGAGTTCTTCACAGGAAGATTAATGGCAGGAATTTTAAAGCACTATCCTTTATATTTAACCTGTCTTCTCCCATTCCACTTGGTGCTGGTTAGATTGGTAAACTTTGTACACCCCCAATATACCAGTAATCTAAACATGGACACAGTGAAGTAATTACAACCCTTAATTCACACCACATACATTACTGCTGTCGCGTTACATCTAATGTACCGGCTATTTGGCCCATCTGCCAGTGTTTATGGTCCACAGGAACCTCCTATTTTCTGTCATCATCTCACCATATCAGCAAGCCCCTTTATTTCATTCTCCTACAGTTTTTCTCTTCAATAATCTGCACCTCTCACTTCAGCAGCATTCACATTCTAACCGCTCCTTAGAGTTTCCACTGAAGTTCTTAGTTTTGTTTATGATGCATTGATACCACAAATGGATTTAGTGGAGACCATTTCTAAGACCATATTCACGGTCTTCTGTGTTTATACCTGGGCTTCTGTAAGTCAGAATTTATGCATGACGTTAATTAGTTGAAAGTTGGAGAATTGCATGCAGTTTGGGATAGAAACTTTGAGGCATGGAAACAGGGGCAAATGAAGGTTCTCTAGAATATGACGGATTGCACAAACAAAAACAAACCTAGCTTCTCAAACCTAACCTTGTCTCTGCTCTTTGGAAGCATTCTGGTAAATCTCCTTGGAACCCCATCAAGGAACCCTGCACCCTTCCTAAGAAGCGTTGATTGGATACCATTCTTTAGTTATGCTGGAAGAAAATCTTTCTAAATGTTCAGCATAAGGCTACTGCTTTTGCACTCAATACTTCCATTAATTAAGCCCCAAATCCCACATTTCTTATTATTTATTCTCTAATTACGTCCTGTAGCATTCTAGATATGTATACAATTGCCATCACGTTTCTCTGTTCTTGTACACACTTTAGATCCAGGCTATTTGAGTCAAATAATAATGATCAAGATGGTGGAGTTGGCAGGTTAGATACCGTTCAGGCAGTCAACCTGTCCACTCTCTATTGGTAGACTGGCCACATCTTTCTTTATTTCTCTTATTTCTTCCCCCTTATTATTTCTTAATTTCAACTTTTGTATCAAATTCATCTTTTCTTCTTTCTGCGGCTGAGGTATGGCAGTTTCGGTTAGACAGCCCTGGGTCCTCGGCAGTTTCGGCAGGCCCCCGGTTCTTGTCAGTTTCGAGAAGCCCCTGGTTCTCAGCAGTGGCCAGTTTCATGAAACCGAGAGTCTGTGGAATGAAGAAGAAATGATATTTGTCTTAACGTTGTCTCGTTTATTAAATATATAATTTATGTACTTAAATGGCACTGTTTTTGTGGCGACCTACACACATTATACTGAATTTTCACAAATACTAGTAATAAATTTCTATCTATCTATCTATCTATCTATCTACCTATCTATCTATCTATCTATCTGTCTGTCTATCTGTCTATCTATCCATCTCTCTACCTGTCTATCTGTCTACCTGTCTATCTGTCTATCTGTCTGTCTGTCCATCTATCTATCTATCTATCTGTCTGTCTACGTATCTATCTAATTTTGCTTCTCCCTATTATTTCTGCCAAAATACACAGTTTGTGACTTGAGAGGAACTTGATACTTTTTCTATGCTCCTGTTTCCCTTGTCCTTGACTTTTGGAGTGAGAAACAACAACTGGGATTGTTTCTAGATCTCAAACACACCTCCGGGGGAAAACAATCACTCATTTGGAGTTCTTCCCAGGAGAATTCAGTTTTGGAGATAGGTTCCTTGTCTATCTAAGGGCATGGGATCCAGAATTTGGAGGACCAATTAAACGTCTTCCAGCTACAGAACAATATGCAACTGAAGTAAAAGATAAATAACTGAGAGGGCGATACAGAAATTCAGCTCATAGATTTAATTGGAGCTTATGACTCATGTTGCACTACAAGCTAAGAAACTGGGAGATTAAAAGTAAACACACTTTACAGTTTCAAATGTGGCAGATGGTATAATTGCGGTGTGACATGTTTACATAGGGAATGCCTATTCTGAATTTTGACACAAAGCATAATATGTATTATTATGTGAAAAATGTTGATCAAAATATGACAGTAAGAATTAAAGTATTACAGACAGAAATAGCAATTAAGGATGCATATTTCCAAATGCATTAAAATACATCTTTTCAGTTCAGCAAGGGTTTGGGGATATTGTTCCCTGGTGCAGTTTCCATGGCAATGGCAGAACAAATCCATATGACACTGATCAGCATCCTGCTTCTCATGTAACTAATGGTCTTTTCTTGCATAGAATTTGAGTATTGTTGAAAAAAAGTCAGATTTTGCCAAAACATCTTCATCTTGCATTTGTCAGGACAGCTTGCAAGAATACCAGTTCCAGGAGAAACTCAACATTCAATCTGCACAACAGGAGATAAAAGAGTACAGATTGGTTGGGAAGTGGACTCTGATTGGTAGAAATGTTGTTATGGAGAATGCATCCATTAATAACGATTGATAGTTAGAAGCATCTTTGCATTTTAAACCAGGCAGGTTGACTCTGATTGGTCAGGGCATTTTCCTGAGAAATAAACTGATGAATGGCTCTTATTTTGTTGCATAGAAACAGATGCAGTACATGTACATGTTCCTTCTGTCAGCACAGAACAGGGTCTTGTGTATTAATATGTATCACCTCCAATACATGCCACACTTTGAGCCTGACTGCCAATCCTAAATTGGATGTCAGTATAATTCTTCACACACTCAGGATTGTTTAACAAGTGTCCAATGCAGCCTTCCCTCTGTGTTCCCAGCAATTTTCAAGTTCTGTACTAGCAAGTTAATATTAAAAGATGCATGTTTTTAATTAGATACTGAATTGTACTAGAGGTGGGATATACCGGTTATGCGGAGAGACTAGAGAAGCCATGAATATTTTTCTTAGGCTGGAGGAGGTCATGCGTATATTTTGTTGAGATGCTCAAAACCATGCAGAGTTTTGATAGAATAAATTGGGAGAAATTGTGGCAGGAGGATGAATAAAGAACCAGAGGGTTGTTCTTACCATTTGAAGGGTAAAGGTTGGGCAGAATTATAGGGAAAGAATTGGGCTGTTAGACTTGTGTATAGTTTTATTAAAGAGATGCCCCAGGCACTATGGGCTGAATGGTCTCCATCTGTGCTGTGCATTTCCAGCTCTTTGAGATGTTGCTGAACCAAAATATGTTGGCAACAATGGATTTGCGTTCGTGCATGTAATCTTAGAAATATTTCAGACCCTTCACATAACCTGAATTACTCAGGAAGTTAAGGACCTGAAATGCAGCTCATGCATTTGGAAAACTGTTGTCCAAAACTCAAATAGAACATAAACCCTCTTCTCCTGGCATTAGCAGAACATTAAATGGCCGCTGGAGCCTCTTCATTCCGTTAATGCCAGCTCCATTTGAGAATCCTCCCACTGTCTGGTGTCCATAACATAGGGTCTTATGCCTCACGTCTCCATACTTTGAGGTATCACTTCAATTCCTTGGGTGTCCATTCCTCGGGCACCAATTCCTCAGGTGCCCATTCCTCAGGTGCCCATTCCTCAGATGCCCATACTTGTTGTTATTGTAGTCTAGATGGGAGATGCCTACAGAGACTGTGGCATCCACATTCCAGTTGAGTCTGGAGGAATTGTCTGGAAATTGAAAGGTTCTACTGAACAATTGCACTGCTCTGGGAACTCTTCGAAAATCTCCATTTAATGTGGAGGCTCTGGAGGGTTCCGAACAAATTAAGCAAATCATTACTGGTGAAACGTTGGACAATTAGATATCAAAAGATACAGTGAAGGCAAAATACTTCAGCAATGTGTCTCTCTTTTCAACAAATATAAGAAAGACTTGAATGGAAATGCTTTATAAATGTAGAGAAGACACTCCCACTTTGAGACAGGACTGGAGCAGGGGTCATAAAGGGAGAATAGTTGCTAGTATTCTGCTTTCCTTAGTTGTTCTATTAGTTTTGTTCCACAGTGGTCATGGTTACTTGATGTTTTGTCCCTCGTATTGGGGACTCCAATTGTTTTCGAGCTGTTTGGGGTATTGACAAATGAGGCAGACACTGAGACTCCATCAATATCACCTTCCAAACCCATCACCATTACCATCTAGAAGGACAAGGGCAGTAGGTACATGGGAACACCACCACCTGCAAGTTCCTCTTCAAGCCACTCACTATCCTGACTTGGAATTATATCACCATTGGATCTTAAACCTGGAATTCCTTCCTCCACAGGGGCGGCACGGTGGCTCAGTGGTTAACACTGCTGCCTCACAGCACCAGGGACCCGGGTTCAATCCCACCCTCGGGTGACTGTCTGTGCAGAGTTTGCACATTCTCCTTGTATCTGTGTGGGTTTCCTTCGGGTGCTCTGGTTTCCTCCCATAGTCCAAAGATGTGCAGGTTAGCGTGGATTAGCCATGCTAAATCACCCTGTAGTATCCAGGCTAGGTGGGATTAGCCATGGGCAATGCAGGATTACATGGTGAGAGTCGGGTGGGGGTTTAGTCTGATTGGGGTACTCTGCAGAGGGTCAGTGTGGGCTGAATGGCCTGCTTCCACAGTGTGGGGATTCTATGAACAGTTCTGTGAGTCAAAAGCATAGAGTGCAGTGGTGAAAGGGCAGCTCATTACCACCTTCTCAGGGGAAATTGTGGTTTTTGCTCACATCCAATGAATAAACACAGCTTTAAAAATGGTGATCTCACAAGCTCCTACACACCAGCAAGCAGGTCAGAGGCTGGGAATTCACATGCAGAGCCCTTTACTGCCAGGAACTTGCTAATAAAGTCCTTGATTCAGCAGTAAAATGTTTAAACACTGCTTTAATTTAGTCTCAGTCACAAGATTACTAATTAAATTGGCTGCCGTACCAGTAACTGTCGCTCTGTATCAGTTCCAAAGAAAGCTTGAGCCAGATTGAGACTGACAGATCTCATTATAAAAAAGACTGTGACAGTAAAATGGTACCTTTTTGCACACAGGCACCTTTTAAACTTTCTTGACACACGCGCCTCAATGCGGCGGAGGCCCTCGATTTGCACTGAAAGTGCAGAACCTGGGCCTCCGAATTCGAAAGGGGTGGGCTCTCGAGCAACGGAAAGACTTGCATTAGTGCAGCGCCTTTCTCAGCCACAGGATTCCTCAGCGGCCTTTGTAACCAATGAGGCACCACTTGATGAAGCATGGTCTCTGTCATATTACGAGAAATACGGCAGTCAGTTTGAACACCGAGAAGAGGATGGCCTAGGAGCAGGTGCAGGCCATTCAGCCCCTCGAATCTGCTCTACCAGTCGGCTATGAACAGAAGGTCAGTTGTTCTGTGATGTTGGTTTCAGGGACAAAAGGCTGGCTGCATTTATTGACACTTGCTGCACAAGTGCACGAGCGGTCAGTGATTTCAGCAACTCAGGACTGGAATCTGTCTTCACTGAATTCCCCTCCTCCTGGTCCACACAAAGCCTTGTCTCATTGGTGCACATGGACATTGCCTCCCCCTCACTGCATAACCCTAATATCCCACTCCCCTCCCCACTCCCCTCACTACTCAGGGGGCAAGAGTATGAGCAAGGAGCAGTGAGTGCGGCAGGGTGCAGATGGAGAGTGGCAAGGAAGGTAAAAACAAAATCAGGAATCGCTCAAAACACTCAACAGGTCTGGCAGTGTCTGTGGAGAGAGAGAGAGAGCACAGTTAACAGGTCCAATGACTGATTGTGGATAGGAAGAGGTTGGCTGAAGATGGGGTGGGTGGGGAAAATGGAGTGAACGACAGGTGGAGATGGAGCCCAGAGAGAGAGAGAGGGAGAAAAACATTTGGGCAGACAAAAGAATGGGTAAAGGTCAACCGAGCGAGAGAGAGGAATGGTTGATTTTCCGAGAGGCATTGTGTGGAAGGAAGGCAACAAGAGATCGTGCACAGTGCCAAACTTTGTGTGATGTCTCACGTTGAGGATAACTTTAAGGGACATGCTCGTGATATCATCACTGCATCTTAGCATGGGAACTGAGGGCAGAAAGATAAGGCTACTGGACATAAGAGCAGATGTAGGCCATTCAGCCCATTAAGTTTGCTCTATTGTTGAATGAGTTCATGGCTGATCTGATAATCCTTAACCCCGCTTTCCTGCCTTTTCCCAAAACCCTTGATTTCTTTACTGATTAAAAATCTGTCTCAGTCTTGAATATACTGAATGATCCAGCCTCGATAGCCCTTGGCAGTAAGGAATTCCACGCATTCACTATGCTTTGAGAGAACAAGAATGGTAGAGTAAATTTGAGGGACTGAATGGCCCACACTTGCCTTAAATGTGAAACCATTTATCCTGAGATGATGTCCTCATGTCTTAGAATCTCCACATCTACCTTGTAAAATCCACTAGGAATCTCATGATCCATCTTGCTCAGATCACTTTGAAGCATGATACTCTACTGGAAACCTACTGTACTTTGTAACCTTATGGCTTAATGGTAGTCAGCTCCTACATTTTGAGGTCTTTTCCACTTTTTGGAGAGTCTAAGACCAGACGGAATAATCTCAAAACAAGGGGTCACACAATTAAACAGAGATGAGGATGAATTTCTTCTCTCAGAGGGGAGTGAATCTGTGGAATTCTTCACTGTAGATGGCTGTTGAGGTTGGGTCATTAAGTAGATTCGAGGCTGAGACAAACAGATCTTTAATCACTAAAATGAATCAAGAGTTCTGGGGAAAAGGCAGGACGGTGGAGTTGAGGGTTATCAAACCAAAAATGACCTTAGTGAGTGCAGAGCAGATTTAATGGGCTGAATGCCCTGCTTCTGTTGCGATGTCATATGGTGATCCAGGCACTGCTACTTTCACTAAATATTTTCATGCTTGTATACAACAGTTTGCTGTAACAAATGTCTGTTGGATTCTTCAATATCACAATAGCCAAGCCCAGTTTCTTAGGTTATGAAAGATTGCACAAGCATTGACATATGAGGTAAAGTATCCACTCAAAGGCAAACATGCATCAGGAGGGACTGGGAGGGAACAGTAGGGCAGAACGGTGAGTGGTAAGAAGAAGAAAGAGTGACAGAATGGGAATGGAGAGCAGCGAGAAATGGGAGGGCTCGGAGAATTGTGAGAGTGAGTGTTGAATACACAGAGGGGACAATGAGTAGCAGGAAGGAGCAACGAGCAGGGGGAGAATATGGAGAGCAGGGGGAGAGTATGGTGAGCAGGGCAGAGTATGGTGAGCAGTGGGACAGTATTGTGAGCGGGGGAGAGTACGGTGAGCAGTGGGAGATTATGGTGAGCAGTGGGAGAGTATGGTGAGCAGGGGGAGAGTATGGTGAGAGTGAGAGAGTACGTTGAGCAGGGGGAGATTATGGTGAACAGTGGGAGAGTACGGTGAGCATTGGGAGTACGGTGAGCAGGGGACCAGTGTGGTGAGCAGTGGGAGGAGTATGGTGAGCAGGGGGAGAGTATGGTGAGCAGTGGGTGAGTACGGCGAGTTGGGGGAGAGTATGGTGGGCCGTGGGAGAGTATGGTGAGCAGTGGGAGAGTGTGGTGAGCAGTGGGAGTTTATGGTGAGCAGTGGGACAGTATGTTGAGATGGAGGAGAGCACGGGGAGCTGGGGGAGAGTATGGTGAGCAGTGGGAGAGTATGGTGAGCAGTGGGAGTGTATGGTGTGCAGGAGGAGAGCACGGGGAGCAGGGGGAGAGTATGTTGAGCAGTGGGAGAATATGGTGAGCAGGCGGTGAGCCTGTTGAGCAGTGGGAGAGCATGGGGAGCCGGGGGAGAGTATGGTGAGCAGTGGGAGAGTGTTGTGAGAGTGGGAGACTACGGTGAGCAGGGGGAGTGTATGGTAAGCAGTGGGAGAGTATGGTGAGCAGTGAGAGAGTATGGTGAGCAGGGGGAGAGTATGGTGAGTAGTGGGTGAACATGGTGAGCAATGGGAGAGTACGGTGAGCAGGGGGAGAGTATGGTGAGCAGTTGGATTATGGTGAGCAGTGGGAGAGTATGGTGAGCAGTGGGAGAGTATGGTGAGTAGGGGGAGAGTATGGTG
>NC_063368.1:9053756-9079051 GCF_021869965.1 Rhincodon typus
GGAGCGTATGGTGAGTAGTGGGTGAACATGGTGAGCAATGGGAGAGTATGCTGTGCAGGGTGAGAGTATGGTGATCAGTGGGGCTGTCTGGTGAGCAGGGGGAGTGTACGGTGAGCAGTGGGAGTGAGCAGGGAGTGGTGGGAGCGAGCAATGAGCAGGGAGAGGTGGCAAGGCGTTGTGGCAGGTCTCCTTTCCTCCATGTGGAAAATCGCACGCCCAGTGCACAGAAAGCAGGACAAATCCAAGCCATTACTACCCTATCAGTCTACTGTCATGGTGGAAGATATCATCAACAGTGTTGTCAAGCTGTGTAAACAGAAAATGTTGGTGATCACAGAGGGTCAGGCAGCCTACATGGAGAGAGAGAGCAAGCTTATGTTTCGAGTTAGATGACTCTTCACCAGAGCTGCACCTGCAATGTTAGCTTGCTCTCTCCCCATGGATGCTACGTGCACAGCTGTGTTTTCCAGCAATTGTTGTTTTCATTGCTATCAAGCAGCAACCTGGTTAGTGACAACCAGCTCGGAGACACCCAGTTCTGGGTTAGACTTGCTGCTTAGTCGTATTGCTTGTGTTTGGCCAGTATAGCCTTTCTCTTGGATTCCCCCCCCCCTCAATTCAGACTAGACTGAATTCCTTGATAACCTGTCGGGATGTACTGTAACGTCTCTTTGACTTTCCTACTTGCTGTGTACAACATACCTTCTTGGGCTATCCTTTCATCCCTGGCTACTGCCTGCAACATGCTGCAATCAAAGACACAGCAGAAGTGGATATCACAGTAACCCAGCCAATCGATTCAGGACAATTACATTTTAGCAAACAGTGATCAATGAAGGGGTTTTGAAACAATTATTTTTTCATTGTGTCTGGGTACATTTTGCAACGTAACCGCAGATTTAATATCATCTTCACATAGAGCTTCTGGCATTGATTCTCAGCCTAAATGGCTCATTTCATCAAGTTATATAACCAAAGCAAAGACTCCTAGAGTAAATGATGTAACGTACACCATGTATGTTCGCTCCATAAGCTGTACACTTTCCGACATGAGAAATATCTGAAGAGTTCGAATTTTGTTCAACAGTTTTTAAACATTTTTTTTACTTCATGCGATGTGGGAGTCACTGGCAGAGCCAACGTTTATCGCCCATCCTTAAATACCCTTGAACTGAGCAATTTCAGAGGGCAATTGAGTGCAAGCCACATTGTTGTGCATCTGGAGTCAGCTGGGGAAGGTGACTGTGGGAGACAGCCTTCCAATCAATCTTTTTCTTTAAACTGCAATTGATGACACCTTTGTTGCCACCATTACTGAGACTAGAAACATAGAGAATAGGTGCGGGAGTGGGCCATTCGGCCCTTCGAGCCTGCACTACCATTCAATACGATCCTGGCTGATCATGTAATCTCAGTATCCCATTCCCACTTTCTCACTATACCCCTTGATCCTTTCGGTTCGCAAGGGCCACATCCAGCTCCCTCTTGAACGAATCCAACAAACCAGACCCCAACAGCTTTCTGTGGGAGAGAATTCCACAGGGTCCGAACTCTCTGATTGAAGAAATTCTTCCTCATCTCAGTCCTGAATAACTTGTCCCTTATTCCTAGTTCTAGGACCCCTAGTTCTGGACTTCCCCAACATCAGGGACATTCTTCCCACATCTAGTCTGTCTGGTCTCAATAAGATTTTATATGTTTCTATGAGATCCCTCTCATTCTTCTAAATTCCAGTGAATACAAGCCCAGTCGATCCAGCCTTTTCTCATATGTCAGTCCTGCCATCCCGGGAATCAGTCTGGTGAACCTTCGCTGCACTCCCTTAATAGCAAGAATGTCCTTCCTCAGACAAGGAGACAAAAACTGCACACAATACTCAAGGTGTGGCCCCACCAAGGCCCTGTATAACTGACTAGCTGTTGGTTCCAAATATAATTTAGACTCAGTTAATTCATGCATCAACTGCTTCGTTGGGAGTTGTACTCAGGCCCCAGCTGTATTGGCAAGGGCTCCTTGATTGCATGACCACTACACTGTTATGGGAAACTCAATGTGTGTTTGAGCTGTAGCTTCACTAGTTTTAGTTCACCATTTTGACTTGATTAAGCCAGTTAGGAATTAAATTATATTCTATTAAATTCTAGTCAGGGTAGGGCACTTATATACTAAGTGACTAACTCAGCTTATATCTAAACTCTCACATGAGACAGCATGTGGGGACCTGCTTCAATTAGATTCATATTACAGAAGATTCAAAGAGTTCTTGAAGTGCAGTGGTAGTGTCCCTACCTCAGGTGCAGAAAGCTGCAATGCCAAGCCCCACTTACTCCAGAATTGCATAATAACATCTCCGAGTAGGTCAGTTAGAAAAACATACCCATCACAGAACTAGAATTTGCAGAGTCTCAAGGTAGAGGAGTCGGGAGGTCATGTTGTGACTGTACAGGACAATGGTGACGCCACTTTTGGAATACTGTATTCAGTTCCAGTCTCCCTGCTATAAAAAGGTGTTGTTAAACTTGAAAGGCTGCAGAAAAGATTCAAAAGGATATTGCCGGGGTTAGAGGATTTCAGCTATAGGGAGAGGCTGAATAGGCTGGGGCTATTTTCCCCAGAGCGTCAGAGGCTGAGGGATGACCTTATAGAGGCTTATAAAATCATGAGGGACATGGATGGGGTAAATAGACAAGGTCTTTTTCCCCAGGATGGCTGAGTCCTAAACTACAGGGCATAGGTTTAAGGTGAGAAGGGAAAGATTTAAAAGGGACCTAAGGGGCAACATTTTCACGCAGACGGTGGTGCGTGTTTGGAATGAACTGCCAGAGAAAGTGGTGGAGGCTGGTACAATTACACCATTTAAAAAGCACCTGAATGGGTACATGAATAGGAAGGGTTTAGAGGGATATGGGCCAAATGCTGGCAAATGGGACTGGATTAATTTAGGATACCTGGTCAGCATGGATGAGTTGGACCGAAGGGTCTGTTTCCATACATCTCCATGCCTCTAGGTGAATTCACATGAGACCTTGCCTTTTACACTAATTATTATTGTGCAATTTATATTCTATATACTCTCAGCATGGTATTAGTCTCTACCAACTTTGTAATTTTCTGCACTAGTTTTAAATTGTATAGTTTAGGTGTCATCTGCAACCTTACCACTTAAACATTTGACAATAAACAGAGTACGTTTTCAAAACGCCAACAGGTATCAGTGAAAACACGCTTCACAGCAGACAACTCTAAAAACAAAGGGTTTGATTTAATGAGTAACTCTCACCACTTGGGCAAAACTGAGGCGATAAGCTGAGTCTTGGGACATGACAACATATATCTGCCTGTTCTGAACGAATAAGTACAGAGGAAATTGTAAAATGCCCAATTATCTTAAAAAGAAATTGTAGAAGTAGCAGTCAGAAACAACAAAGAGAATGGTCTTTGGAAGAATTGATATGTTAGGGAACCAAACAAAAAGCATTAAAATTATATCAGAGGAAGCAATCAGGAATTAGGCTGACACGACCTAGCGATCCAAGATTGACCGTGAATGATTCACTCGGGAGTCAATTAGTCACAAACTAGGATCCCAGAATGCATAGACTGCAAAGTGCTGCATTTATTAAGTACCAATTCTTGCTTTATTCCTTTGATAAATTCAATACTTTCTGAGAAACTTGTGACAGTGTACTTGTGCCTGGACTGGCACAAGCCTTCAGACTGGCTTTCTGAAACTAAATTTCTAAGTGTAATTTCTTATGTGCAGTGGTAATGTCCCTACCTCTGAGACAGAAGACCTAGGTTCAAGTCCCACATGTTCTAGAAATATGTCACAGTGCCCCTGAAGAGATTGGTCAAAAATACTTGTGATTGACTTGGGTTTTATGTTTACAGTGAACCCCAAAATCTCACACTGCCTTCTCTTTGATTATCATGCCTATAATGCACCTTGGGCACATTTTTTAATTGAAAAATTGATTGATTTATTATCACTTGTACCGCAGTACAGTGAAAAGCTTTGTTTACAAGTAGCACAGGCAGATCATAGTAAGCAAAGGATGAACAGTTCAGATGTTGTTAATAAAAATCATAGACAGGGTCATACACGTTACATTGCACAGGGCGTGCACTCGGTGAGATCAACGTTAGCAAGATCTGAGTTCTGAGGAAGGGTCATCGGAACCGAAACGTTAACTCTGATTTCTTCTTCACAGATGCTGCCAGACCTGCTGAGCTTTTCCAGCAACTTCTGTTTTTGTTCCTGATTTACAGCATCTGTAGTTCTCTTGGTTTTTATTTGATATTTAATTCACTGTCCCATCTCTTCCAGGCATGCCCACCTTGAAGAAGTTCTGCTCCTCTCTCCGACGGGATTTCCGTTCCAATCTCTCTTCTTGCCCACCGACATTAATTTCACTGTCACTCCTAGTGTTTGACCAGATATTTGCTAAAACTCGTTTCCAAAGCCATATCACATTCCTCAGTGACTGCCTCCGGCTCAGACTCACCCCACATGGATTACAACTGAAGTCGTATCCCTCATGTTTTGAATCCTCCCAGGATCACGGGTATCTCCATGATTATTCAACGTTCCACAAACAGCTGATCTCACCGCTTCCTGAGATCCACGCTCAGTACCATGCAGCGCCACATGCACACTCTCGAAGTTCTGAGGAAGGGTCACCGGACCCGAAACGTTAACTCTGATTTTTTCTTCACAGATGCTGCCAGACCTGCTGAACTTTTCCAGCAACTTCTGTTTTTGTTAACAAGATCAGGGTTATTTGAGGCTACAGCATCCATTCATCTGTCTGATAACGGCTGAGAAGAAGCTGTTCCTGAACCTGCTGGTGCGTGTGTTCAGGCTTCTGTATCTTCTGCCTGATGGAAGATGTTGTAGGAGAGCATTGCCAGGGTGGGAGGGGTCTTTGATGATGCTGGCAGCCTTTCTGCAACAACGAGCCACGTAAATGGAATCCATGGATGGAAGGTTGGCTTTTGTGACGGCCTGGGCTGTGCACACAACCTTATTAAACCATAAGACATAGGAGCAGAAATTAGGCCATTCGGCCCACTGAGTCTGTACCTTCTGTAGTTTCTCATGTTCCCAGGCAGAACAGTTGCTGTACCAGGCCGTTATTCCCTCGGACAGTATGCTTTCAATGGTGCATCTGTAGAAGTTGGTGAGGATCCTTATGGACATGACAAATTTCCCCAGCCGACTGAAGAAGAAGAGGCATTGTTGTGCCTCTTGACCATTGCACCTACACCAGAAGTCCAGGACAGGTTGTCGGTTATCGTCATTCCAAGGAACTTGATGCTTTCAACCCTCCCAACGTCTGCTCCATTGATGTAGATGGGGACGTGTTGCCCTCCTTTCTTTCTGAAGTTAATGATCAGTTCTATAGTTTGCTGACATTGAGAGAGAGGTCTCATTGCACCATGCCACCAAGCGCTCTATCTCGCTTTCTGTGTTTTGACTCATTGTTGTTAGATATCCATCCTATTATGGTGGTGTCGTCAGCAAACTCATGGATGGCGTTTGTTGGGAATTTGGCAACACAGTGCTGGGTGTACAGGGAATACAGTAGGGGGACTGAGGACTCAGCAACGTTAAAGGTGACACACACAATTTTCAGCTGTTGAAAGGGCTATGTTTCCCAATCTGTAACATGGACTCAGGGTAAAGCTCACAAGTTTAGGTGGCAAGTCTACCCACAGAGCATTAACTCTGCTGGCCGGTGAGATTGATACCATTGTGGCGATGTTCATGGATCTGTAATCCAGCGATGTGAGTTTGAATCCCACCAGGTCAGCTGTGGAATTTCAGCTCAGTTCATTCAATGATCTAGGATAAAAAGTAGTTCTGATTTTAAAAACCACAGGATTGTTATAAAAAATGACCTGTTCTGCCGATGTCTTTTCGGAAAGGAGAGGAATCTGCCCTCCTCACCCAGTCTGGTTAATGCACGATCCCAGCTCCACAGCTATGCTATTGACTCTGAAATGGCTCAGCAATGCTATTTGATCAATTAGCTCAGTTGGTTGGACAGCTGGTCAGAGATGCCAATAAAGTAGGTTCAATTTCTGCACCAGCTGAGTTTACCCCTCAGTCTCTCCCTTTAACTAAAGTGTGGTGACCTGCAAGTTTAACCATCACCATTTATCCATCTCTCGCTCACACCTGTGGTCTGTAGGACTATGGTGACTTGATATTTTGTCTTTTTATATTTGAGAGACGAATGTACATGATCTCTAATGTTTCAGTAAGCAGGCTTACCTTGAAGAATATGTAAGCTCGGAGCAGGGACTGTCCTTCCAAGATTGCTCTGTCATTCTGTAAGATTGTGGCTGATCTTCCTCCACAACTGCACTATCTTTTACTTTCTGAATACCCAGACCCTGTGATCACTGTACTCAAAGGTAAAGGAGTGTGGTTGGGTACTCTAGAACCATCTGAGATGCCTTGGCCAGACCGACAGTCACTTGTAAGTGCTAGAAGCAGGTACAGTTACAACGTTTAAAAGACTGAAAAGGCTGGAGATCACAACAGGTCAGACAGCATCCATGGGGAGAGTGTAAGCTAACGTTTCAAGTCTAGAAGACTCTAGATAAAGAGCGATCTAGACTCACAATGTTAGCTTGCTCTCTCTCCATGGATGCTGTCTGACCCGCTGTGATCTCCAACATTTATTGTTTTCAGTACAGATTCTAGCATCTGCAGTAATTTGCTTCAACATTTAAAAAACATTTGGACAAGTACATGAATAGGAAATGTTGAGAGGGATGTGGGCCAAATGCAGACAGGTGGGATTAGTTTAGTTCGGGATACTTGGTCGGCATGGGTGAGTTGGACCAAAGGGTTTGTTTTCATGCTGTATGGCTCTATGACTCTACTCCTTCTGTTGGCACCCGGGTTAGTAACCGATACCAAGTATGGAAGGCATGTACATTAATTCTTCCATACAAGAGTTGCCCAATCTTGATAAACAATACAGGTTTATCACATAGTACTGAAAGGTAACATTAACATCGTAGTTACGTTCCATCTGGGATATTTGGTAGTCTCTTCGAAACATTGGGCTGAATTGAAGTGCAAGCCCTGTGGGGCAGCACAGTGGCACAGTGGTTAACACTGCTGCCTCACAGTGCCATGGACCCAAGGTTCAATTCCACCCCCAGGCGACTGTCTGTGTGGAGTTTACACATTCTCCCCGTGTCAGCATGGGTTTCCTCCAGGTGCTCCAGTTTCCTCCCACAGTCCAAAGATGTTCAGGTGGATTGGCCATGCTAAATTGCCCATAGTGTGTTCAGGGATGTGTAGATTAGGCAGATGGGATGTTCTGTGGGTCAGTGTGGACTTGTTGGGCCAAAGGGCCTGTTTCCACACTGTAGGGATTCTATGATTACTCATAATTACATACACTTAGCACTAGAACAACAAGTAATGCAACAGAACACCTTAAAACTGGAAACAAATAGGTTAGCTTCTGCCAGGAACTGTTGTCTTTTATCGAAGTGTTTAATTCACCTGCTCCAGAGCTGTCACATCACACCTCTGGAATAGGTTGGCACTCAAACCCAGGGTTCCTGGCTCAAAGGTAGGGATACTACCACTACACCACTAGAGCCCCACAACAATCCCTAACAGTTACCGCTTCACAGAACACCAATGTTCGGTCTGCAGAAAAGACCCTGAGCTTCCAGTTGCCTGCCACTTCAACACACCACCCTGTTCTCTGGTCAACATCTCTGTCTCAGGCTTGTTGCAGTGCTCCAGCAAAGCTCAGTGTAAGTTGGAAGAACAGCACCTCATTTTCCGCTTGGGAACTCTACAGCCTTCTGGGCTCAATATCGAGTTCAACAATTTTAGGGCTTGAGGTACCTTCTCACATGTACTTACCCAACCCCCATCACCAGGCCTTGTTATCACATGGTCTACTATTACTCACAACCCATTGTTAGCCACTATTGATCCCAATTAGCAGCTATTCATTCTCCCAGGCTGACCATTAACCACTCCTTTCTCTGTCCAACTGCTCTTCGCTCTCTTTGGGCTCTATCCCCACCTATCGTTTACTCCTTACCCCGTCCCTCCATCCTATCTTTTACATATAAACCAACATTTTCCTAGCGACCATCAGTTCTGAGGAAGAGTCATTCGACCCAAAATGTTAACTCTGATTTCTTTCCACAGATGCTGCCAGACCTGCCGAACTTCTTCAGCAAATTGTGATTTTTGTTTCTGATTTCCAGTATCTGCAGTTCTTTTGGTCTTTAACAGTCCCCTATATCATGATAGCTGGAGCTTTCCTCATGCTGTCAGATAACCCTTTCAGGGTGCTACGGCAGCGAGGATAAACAAGCTGATGCCTTGCCAACACATCTACATGCAATAAATAAATAGTTCTACAAGAAATCATTCCAAAAAAAAAGAATTCCACTTTGTAGATTTGCAGTCTAATGCCAGACGGAAACTCAGCAGGAACCATGTGACCACAGAATCAAAGAATTATTCACGCATAGAGGAAGCCATTCAGCCCATCATCCTGGTACTAGCTCTATTACCTAGTCTGGTTCTGATATCTCATGCCAATCCTCTGCCTTTTCCACATGCCTTTGCACATCATTAAAGTCCAACAAAACATCCAATGCCCACTTGAATGCTACAGTCAACCTGCCATCATCACATTTCCAGGCAATAAATCTCCTGGGCTGGTCTTGAACACCTGAGGAAATTAGAGAGGAGTTTTCCTGAGTACAAAGGACTCTTTGGCTCTGGAATTTTTGGGGAGGTTTTGGTCTCCTCAGGAAATGGGTGAGGAAGAACCAGGAAGGGTGTTGAAATAACTTAGATGCAATAGGGTGGCTCAGAGGTTAGCACTGCTGCCTCATTATGCTAGGGACCTGGGTTCGATTCCAGTCACAGGTGGCTTTCTGTATGGAGTTTGTAACCCTACATGGGTATCCTCCCACAGCCCAAAGATGTGCAGGTTAGGTGGATTGGCCATGGGAAATTGCCTCAAGTGTCTAGGGCTGTGCAGGCTAGGTGTGTTCAGATTATGGGGTAGGGGACGGGGTTTGGGTGGGATGCTGTTCAGAAGGCTGGTGTGGACTGGATGGCTTTCACACTGTACAGATTTTACAGTGCTATAACACTCTGTTATTCCATTTTCAGTCAGGATTGATATCAAATTGGTACATTCATTAAAGCCTGATACTACCTGGGCATAGTTGATGAGAATATAACTACATAAGGACTGGGAGTAGGAGGAGGCCATTCAACCCCTCAAACCTGTTCCACCATTTAATACAACCATGGCTGATCTCACCTTGGCCAGAAAACCTCCAGTTTTGCTGCCTGCTCTCCGATAACACTTCAACACATCACTATTTAAAAATCTGCCTGTTCTTACATTTACTCAGTGTTCACTGCACTCTGGGCCAGTGAATTCCACATTTTAATAAACTGTTAGGACGGCAGTCCATTCACCTTAACCTAACCCAGGCAGAATGAATAGTATTTATAAATAGCACAGTTCTCACTCCTGTCACCATCTCATAATGTTGAGTATTTGAGCTGTCAGTGTAATGCAGTACTGTATTGGGTAAATTCACTGTTGCCAATCCTTCCTATTGGTGTATTACAGGCCTGAAACGTTGACTTTGCTGCTCCTCTGACTCTGACTGACCTGCTGTGCCTTTCTAGCCTCACACCTATAGACTCTGGCTTCCAGCATCTGCCGTTCTTATTGTCTCCAAGAGTTTATTACATCTTACTTATTAGCGACTGCCTACATCTGAGATGATTGTCTCTTGCGAGACATTAGGGTCAACGTAAGTCAGTATAGGTTACTAAAACAAAACCTTCACCTGCACTTCCCAGAATCTAGTCTACTGCGTTCGCTGCTCACAATGTGGTCTCCTCTACATTGGGGAAACGAAGCGTAGACTTGGCGACTGCTTCCCAGAACATCTACGTTCTGCTCGCAAAAAAGACCCTGAACTACCTGTTGCCTGCCACTTCAATGCGCCACCCTGCTCCCTGGCCAACATCTCTGCCTCCGGCTTGCTGCAGTGTTCCAGTGAAGCCCAATGCAAGCTGGAGGAACAACACCTCATTTTCCACTTGGGGACCCTACAGCCCTCCGGACTCAATATTGAGTTCAATAATTTTAGGGCCTAAACTCTCCCATGTCCCAGCCCCTCACCCCACACACCAGGCCTTGTTACCACATAGCCTGCCATTACACACCCCCTGTTGTTAGTCACTAACAGTCCCCATTAACAACTACTCACCCTCCCAGCCTGATCGTTAGCAACTCCTTTGTCTGCCCAACTGTCTTTCTCTCTCTTTGGGCTCTATCCTATCGTTTACTTCCTACCCCACCCACCTCCCTATTTTCTGTATATAAACTGACATGTTTCCAGCCACCATCAGTTCAGAGGAAGGGTCACCGGACCTGAAACATTAACTCTGTTTACTCCTCCACAGATGCTGCCAGACCTGCTGAGCTTTTCCAGCAACTTTGTTTAAGTACGGTTACTGTTGGAAAAAAACTTGAACAAAGTTCATCAACACACGAGTACGACACTGCTTAGCTTCTTCCAGGATCAGTCCTTTAAATCCCGAGCTCATTTGGTGATGTCAGTTAACCCTTTTGGTACTAACCATTTGTAGAACAAATGAGGTCATCTTAAAGGGACAGGTGGGAAGCTGAAGGAGTAATATTCCACAAGCCAAATCCTGAAAATTCATCAAAGCTAAAGCTTTACTCAGAGAGTAGTAAGGACGTGGAATGCCCTGCCTGCAAAAATAGTAGACTCGCCAACTTTAAGGGCATTTAAATGGTCATTGGATAAACATATGGATGATAATGGAATAATTTAGGTTAGATGGGCTTCAGATTGGTTTCACAGGTCGGTGCAACATCGAGGGCCGAAGGGCCTGTACTGCGCTGTAATGTTCTATGTTCTATATCAGCACCCCCAGAGGTTAGAAATGTGAACTTGTGAAAATCAAATTCTAAAGAGACACCATAAATAAAAACCTTCCTTCACAGAGGTTAATGGATATCTGAAGTAAATGATTCAAGTGGTAATATTTTGTCCTCTCCCCATTAAAGACCGATATAGGCTCAAGTCCCATTAAGAGTCTCAAATACATAATGTGCAGTTGCTAAGAGAGTGTAGAATGTTATTACTCAAGATGCTGAGTTTCCAGTTAAATCTCAAACTAAGGTGCCGCCTGTATACATCAGGTGGATGCCAAATGTTCCAAAGGAGCTGTTTTAAAAAACAGTCACAATATATTGTTGTCGTTAACTTTGAATGTGATAACACCTACATACTAATCATTAAAGGAAGCCGGAAATTCCTTTAATTGTTCTGAAAAAGCACTGGTCATGTAAAAGTTCCTTGCATTAAATTTGTCCTCAAAGCTTCTCTTTGTACCCATAGGTTCATAGCCTAGGTACAGCAGCACAAAAGGAGGCCATTTGACCCATCATGTGCCTACTAGCTATTGATATGAATAACTGGTTTTCCCCAATTTCCCAAGTCCTGTTACAATGGTCTGGCATTTAGTTTTTGGGTCTTTAGGGTGCTCATGCCATTTTGAAGACAGCAACTGAATCTACGCCCAGCACCCCCATAGCCCCAGTCTAAACAACAGGTGCGGCTAAGCTCCTGAGCTTGTTCACTCCATCTGTTTCTTTCCTTTTTTTCTCTCTCTCTCTTTGCGTTTTTTTTCTTTTTCCTTTTACCTCAAATACTCAGGTGGCATCGGCAATGTCCAGGTGAAAGACAGCCCAGCCTCAGCTTGGACTCGAACTCCCAACCTCGAGGTGAAGCCTGGTGCGGTCTGGTTTGGAAGGACTGTACGATATGCCAGTGAAAAGGAAGGACTGTAGGAAAAGGGGTAATCAGCCATGGATGTCGAAGGAAATAAGGGAGGTTATCAAATTGAAAGATAAGGCAATGCAAGGTGGCAAAGACCAGTGGGAAACTAGATTATTAGGAAAACTTTAAACGTCAACAGAAAGCTACAAAAAAGGCTGCAAAGAAAAGTAAGATAGATCATGAGAGTAAACTAGCCCAGAATATAAAGACAGCTAGCAAAAGCTTCTATAAATATATGAAATGAAAAGGTAAAGTAAATATTGGTCTTTTAGATGATGAGAAGGGAGATTTAATAATGGGAAATAAGGAAATAGCCAAGGCATTGAACAGGTCTTCACAGTGGAGGATATGAATAACATGCCAGTAATTGATGACAAAGCGACTAAGGTAGGTGAGGACCTAGATATGATTATTAATGCTAAAGAGGTAGTGTTGATCAAGCTAATGGAGCTAAAGTTAGATGAGTCTCCTGGCCCAGACAGAATGCACCCCAGGGAAGTAAAAGAGGTGGTAGGAGTAATAGGAAATGGACGCGTGGTAATTTTCCAAAATTCACTGGACTCTGGGGCAGTTCCAGTGGATTGGAAAACAGTCAATGTGACACCACTGTTTAAAAAAGGAGGTAGACAAAAGATGGGGAATTATAGGCCAGTTCGCTTAACTTGTGTAGTGGGGAAAATGCTTGAATCTGTCATCAAGAAAGAAATAGCAAGACATCCAGATAGAAATTGTCCCATTGGGCAGATGCAGCATGGGTTCATGAAAGGCAGGTCATGCTTAACTAACTTACAGGAATTCTATGAACACACATTATGAGCGCAGTGGGCAACGAGGACCCAGTAGATGTGGTATATTTGGATTTCCAAAAGGCATTCGACAAGGTGCCGCACAAAAGGCTGCTGATAAAGGTGCACGGTGTTACGGGCAATGTATTAGCATGGACTGAGGATTGGTTAACTAACAGGAAGCAAAGAGTGGGAATAAATTAGTGCTTTTCTGGTTGGCGATCAGTGACCAATGGTGTGCCTCAGGGAGCAGTGTTGGGGCTGCAATTGTTTACAATTTACATGGATGATTTGGAGTTGGGGACCACGTGTAGTATGTCAAAGTTTGTGGATGATACTAAGATGAGTGGTACGACAAAGTGTGCAGAGGACTCTGAGAGTTTACGGAGGGATATAGATAGCTTAAGTGAGTGGGCAAAGGTCTGGCAGCTGGAATTCGATGTTGATAAATAGGAAGTCATCCGTTTTGGTAGGAATAACAGTAAAAGGGACTGTTACTGAAAAATTTGCAGCATGCTGCTGTGCATAGGGTCCTGGGTGTCCTTGTGCATGAGTCGTAGAAGGTTGGTTTGCAGGTGAAGCAGGTAACTAAGAAGACAAATGGAATACTGTCTTTCATTGTTAGAAGGATGGTGTTTAAAAACAGGGAGGTTATGTTACAGCTGTGTAGGGTGCTGGTGCTGGAGTACTACATGCAGTTTTGGTCTCCTTACTTGATAAGTACTGGAGGGGGTGTATCGGAGATTCACTAGGTTGATTCTAGAGTTGAGAGGGTGGGTTTATGAGGAGAGAGGCTGAATAGATTGGGATTATATTAATTGGAATTTAGAAGAATAAAGGGGGAATCTTACAGAAACATATAAAATTATGAAGGGCATAGATAAGATAGAAGCAGGGAGGTTGCTTCCATGGTAGGTGACACTAGAACCAGGGGGCATAGCCTCAAAATAAGGGGGAGCAGGTTTAGGACTGAGCTGAGGAGCATCTTCTTCACCCAAAAGGTCATGAATCTGTGGAATTCCCTGCCCAGTGAAATAGTTGAGGCTTCCTCATTGGATGTTTTTGAAGCCAAGATAGATAATTTTTAAACAGTAAAGGAATTAAGGGTTATTGTGAGCAGGTGGGTAAGTAGAGCTGAGTCCATGAAAAGATCAGCCATGATCTTCTTGAATGGAGGAGCAGGGTCGATGGGTTGAATGGCCTCCTCCTGTTCCTGGTTCTTCTGTTATTAGTTTTTCACTCATTCATTGGGATATGGGCATCATTGGCTGGTCCAACATTCACTCTCCAGGAGCTGAGTGGTTTGGTCCATCATTTCAGAGGACGGTCAACAATCAATCACATCACTGGGTGTCACATGTAATCCAGACCAAGTAACAGCAGCAGATTTCCTTCCCTAAAGGGCTTGAGTGAACGGGATGGATCTTTACAATGATGGGCAGAACTTGTTTGGCCACAATTTTAAAAACTTGTGCAATTTATTTAATTCAACTTTCACCATCTACCCTAGAATCCCGAGTACCAGTGCCAGTCTCTGCCCGTGACCCGCTACCCACACGCTGTTCCAGGACTCACTCCCTGTGACTGCCCCAGGTCTCAATTCCCGTGCGCTGCTCCGGGACTCACTCCCCGTGCGCTGCTCCAGGACTCATTCCCCGTGCGCTGCTCCAGGACTCACTCCCCGTGCGCTGCTCCAGGACAAACGTCCTGTGCCTGCTCCAGGACTCACTCCCTGTGCCTGCTCCAGGACTCACTCCCCGTGCCTGCCCCAGGTCTCACTCCCCGTGCGCTGCTCCGGCACTCACTTCCAGTGCGCTGCTCCGGGACTCACTCCCCTTGCGCTGCTCCGGCACTCACTTCCAGTGCGCTGCTCCGGGACTCACTCCCTGTGCGCTGCTCCAGGACTCACCCCCCGTGCACTGGTCCGGGACTCACTCCCCGTGCGCTGCACCCACACTCACTCCCCGTGTGCTTGTCCGGGACTCACTCCCCGTGCGCTGCTCCCAGACTCACTCCCTGTGTGCTGGTCCGGGACTCACTCCCCGTGTGCTGGTCCGGGGCTCACTCCCCGTGCGCTGTCCGGGACTCACTCCTCGTGTGCTGCTCCGGCACTCATTCCCCGTGCGCTGTTCCGGCACTCACTTCCCTTGCCTGCTCCAGTACTCACTCCCCGTGTGGTGCTCCAGGACTCACTCCCCGTGTGCTGCTCCGGGATTCACTCCCCGTGAGCTGCTCCGGCACTCACTCCCTGTACGCTGCTCCAACACTCACTCCCCGTGCGCTGCTCTGGCACTCACTCCCCGTGCGTTGCTCCAGGACTCACTCTCCATGCACTGCTCCAGGACTGTCTCCCCGTGCGCTGCTCCAGGACTTACTCCCCTTGTGCTGGTCTGGGACTCACTCCCCGTGCGCTTGTCCGGGACTCACTCCCTGTGTGCTGCTCCAGGTCGCACTCCCTGTGCACTGGTCCGGGACTCACTCCCCGTGCGCTGGTCCGGGACTCACTCCCTGTGCGCTGGTCCAGGACTCACTCCCTGCACTGCTCTGGCAATTCTTGAGTATCACTTTAGACAGGTACGTGTAGGAATCCTGCATGGTCATCTTTTTGATGGAAATTGTAGATTTCATACCATTCTTACATTTGTGTGCAACCAATAGCTGGACTCCAATGGAGCTTTTATTAGTTTCTAACCTCCCAGACAGGTCTTAGCGTAGGTTGGGACTCGATAGTTTCAACTTTCAACAGTAAACTAGCACCACAGCCCAGAGAGTTTCTGATGCACTGAAGGCAATAATTTCCACGCACACGATAAACATAGGAAGGATGTTCCTGGATGACTGGGGAGTCCGGAACCAGGGCCGGGACCCGGGGGAAGGGGAGGGGCGGAGGGTGCAGTCACAGTCTGAGGATACAGGGTAGGCCATTTAGGACTGGGATGAGGAGAAGTGTCTTCACCCGGAGAGTAGGGACCCTGTGGAATTCTCTGCCACAGAAAGCCTTTGGGGTTTGGAACATTGAATGTTTTCAAGAAGGAGCTAGATACGGTTCTTAGGGCTCAAGGGATCAAAGGATTGAAGGAGAAAGTGGCATCAGAGTTGGATGATCAGCCATGATCATAGTGAATGGTTCAGCAGGCCAGAAGGGCTGAGTGGCCTACTCCTGCTCCTATTTTCTTTGTTTATATGTTTCATGGATGGGATCTTTCCTCAGACAACAGTCAGCAATTCGTGGATGATGATTTAAAGGAGCTCGCAGCAATCCTTCTCTCTATCCCCAGGCCCATTGAGAAGCCCAAGTGAAAACCTTGGGGTGGCACGGTGGCTCAGTGGTTAGCACTGCTGCCTCACAGCACTAGGGATCTGGGTTCAATTCCACCCTCGGGCGACTGTCTGTGTGCAGTTTATACATTCTCCCCGTGTCTGCGTGGGTTTCCTCTGGGTGTTCCGGTTTCCTCCCGCAGTCCAAAGATGTGCAGGTTAGGGTGGATTGGCCATGCAAAATTGCCCCATAGTGTCCAGGGATGTGTAGCTTAGGTGGGTTATAGGGGGATGGGTCTGGGTGGGATGCTCTGTGGGTCGGTGTGGACTTGTTGGGCCGAAGGGCCTGTTTCCACACTGTAGGGATTCTATGACCATATCCTATGAAAAGCAGAAATTGCCGGAGAAACTCAGCAGTGCTGAGTCTCCCCACAGATGCTAGCAGACCTGTTGAGGTGCTCTAGCAAATTCTGTTTCCCCTTTTTGAGATCACCAACATCTGCAGCTCTTTTGTTGTATTTTAGGAAAAGCCACGATAAGATCAATTGAATTCTTGCCTGTGTTCTTGGGTAGATCCTGTGACATCACACCATTCGATGACCTGCCATGGTTCTGGGGTCAATGGTGGTTCAGTGATAACGGTGGATTAATTATCCCAAAAATGCTTGGGGCATCTGTTCGAATCCCACCAATGCAGCTGTCTGAATTTAAATTGAATTAATCAATATGAGAAAAATTGTGGATCAGAAGCTTAGCCTCAGTAATTGTGACCGTGAAACTATCATTGATTGTCAAAAAAACATATCTTCGCTGAACAGAAAATCAGCAGTTTTCACTTGTTCTGGCCTACATGTCACTCCATATCCACAGGAATATGGCTGACTCTTAATTGCCCACCAACGCCCCCACACACACCCCACCCCCACCCCCACCCCCGAAATAGGCTAACAACTCACACAGTTCAAGGGTAATTTAGGGATGGGTAAAAAATGCTGATGTAAATGCTGATGCTTACAGTTCATCCACTTCACCAACGCCTTCCACCTTGACCGTAAGTTCACCTGGACCATCTCTAACACCTCTCTCACCTTCCTGGACCTCTCTGTCTCCATCTCGGGCAACCACCTAGAAACCAATATCCATTTCAAGCCCACTGACTCCCACAGCTACCTAGAATACACCTCCTCCCACTCACCTTCCTCCAAAAATGCCATCCCCTATTCCCAATTCCTTCGCCTCCACCGCATCTGCTCCCAGGATGAGGCATTCCACTCCCATACATCTCAGATGTCCTCGTTTTTCAGGGACCGCAACATCACCCCCTCAGTGGTCGAGAACGCCCTCGACCGTGTCTCCCGCATTTCCCACAACTCATCCCTCACACCCCGTCCCCGCAATAATGACCAAAAAAGAATCCCCCCTTTGTCCTCACGTACCACCCCACCAACCTCCGGATCCAACGCATCATCCTCCGACACTTCCACCATCTGCAATCCAAAGACATTTTTCCCTCCCCACCCTTATCTGCTTTCCGGAGGGACCACTGTCTCCGTGGCTCCCTTGTCCGCTCCACACTCCCCTCCAGCTCCACCACACCCGGCACTTTTTCCTGCAACCGCAGGAAGTGCTACACCTGCCCCCACACCTCCTCCCTCACACCCATCCCAGGCCCCAGGAAGACTTTCCACATCAAGCAGATGTTCACCTGCACATCTGCTAATGTGGTTTACTGCATCTGCTGTTCACGTTGTGGCTCCTCTACATTGGGGAAACCAAGCAGAGGCTTGGGGACCGCTTTGCAGAACACCTACGCTTGGTTCGCAATAAACAACTGCACCTCCCAGTTGCGAGCCATTTCAACTCCCTCTCCCATTCCTCAGACGACATGTCCATCCTGAGCCTCCTCCAGTGCCGCAACGATGCCAGCCGAAGGTTGCAGGAACAGCAACTCATATTCTGCTTGGCAACCCTGCAGCCCAATGGTATCAATGTAGATTTCACAAGCTTCAAAATCTCCCCTCCCCCTACCGCATCCCAAAACCAGCCCAGCTCGTCCCCGCCTCCCTAACCTGTTCTTCCTCCCACCTATCCCCTCTTCCCACCTCAAGCCGCACCCCCTTTTCCTACCTACTAACCTCATCCCGCCCCCTTAACATGTCCGTCCTCCCTGGACTGACCTATCTCCTCCCTATCTCCCCACCTACACTCACCTTTACTGGCTCCATCCCCGCCTCTTTGACCTGTCTGTCTCCTCTCAACCTATATTCTCCTCTATCCATCTTCTATCCGCCTCCCCCTCTCTCCCTATTTATTTCAGAATCCCCTTCCCCTCCCCCTTTTCTGATGAAGGGTCTAGGACCGAAACGTCAGCCTTCCTGCTTCTATGATGCTGCTTGGCCTGCTGTGTTCATCCAGCCCTGCACCTTGTTATATAAATGCATATCTTTCTTGTAAAGCAACCTGTTCAGAGATGGCATCACACACATCTGGAGCAGATGGGACTCGAACCCAGGCCTCTTGGTTCAAAGATAGGGACACTACCACTGTGTCCACAAGAGCACTCAACACCTTCCCTTTTATGGTAGCAAATGTCAATCTTCAACAAAACGCCTTTTTGTGGCTGAGAATTGAGTCGGCAATTTTCCTAACTTTTATTCTTTCATGGGAAGTGGGTCGTCTCTCTTGTTTTGTTGCCCATCCTTAATTGGCCTTGACAGTGTGTCCTGCTGTTAGGTCGCTTAGCCAACTGATACCCAGACTTCCTTGCAGTTTCAAAATGGCTCACAAAAGCAACCGGTCCATCCATGAGAATAAAATGCCTCAAAAGGTTGACTTCCAACTTGAAAATTGACTAAACCTGGCCACCCAGGGAGACAGCTATTACTCCAGACATGCTAACAATCTCATGCTTAATAGGGAATGGAACTTGAGGTCAAAAATTGAAAGTTATAAATAGCGCAGGAGAGAGTAGCTTAAAGATAATAGGAAAGGGGTGAAGTTTAAATTAGTTTTTATCTGCTTATATCCATATTTTATGATTTATATCGGAGCGATAAATCATTTTCGACTGTTTGATTAGATTTTAATATTCCTATCAGCTTTGTTACAGTTCATTTGCCAGCTGAAGATTTCAGACACTGGTCAGTTTGGGAATATGATGACTTCCCTATGATCTAGCGCCTGAGTGAAGATTAATCATGACGCGATTGAAAAATGCAATATTTTTTCTTGAAATTCTCCTTGTTGAAATGCTAATGATATATCACCCTGTGAACCAGCTTTGATTAGGCTCCCAAAGCTGGTATCAGAGAATAGAATCCCTACAGTGTGGAAGCAGGCCCATCCTCTCCACACCTCCCCTTTGAAGAGCATTTTACCCAGCCACCCTACCCCTGTAACCCTGCATTTCCCATGGCTAACCCACCTAGCCTGCACATCCCTGGGCACTACAGGCAATTTAGCATGGCCAATCAACCCTAATCTGCACATCTTTGGGCTGTGGGAGAAAACCGGAGAACCCGGAGAAAACCCACGCAGGCACAGGGGAAAATGTGCAAACTCCATACAGCCACCTGAGCATGGAACTGAATGGAACCAGCACAGACAAAGTGACAAGTTTGCTAAAATACCCTGCGTTCTTGAGTAGAGCATTAATTTAAGTACTCACTTTGTGTCAGACTATCTGTGATGTTCAGACAAGTCCACAAACTCACATTCAGCCTGACCCATGGATGTGAATTTATCCAAATATTTTGTTTAGTTTGGGATTATGGTCAGCATAGACTGGTTGCACTGAAGGGTCTGTTTTTGTGCTGTATGACTCTATGTTATTTTAATTTCCAACATACCATACTTCCGGTTCTTTTTGGCAATTTTTAAAATTCATGTGTGGGATATGGAGGTCGCTGGCTGGGCCCAGCATTTATTGTCCATCCCTAGTTGCCCCCTTGAGAAGGTGGGGGTGAGCTGCCTTCTTGAACCACTGCAGTCCACTTGCTGTGGGTTGACCCGCAATGCCTTTAGGGAGGGAATTCCAGGATTTTGACCCAGCGACAGTGAAGAAACGGAGATATATTTCCAAGTCAGGATGGTGAGTGGCTTGGAGGGGAACTTGCAGGGGGAGGTGTTCCCATGTATCTGCTGCCCTTGTCCTTCTAGATGGAAGTGGTCGTGGGTTTGGAAGGTGATGCCTGAGGATCTTTGGTGAATTTCTGCAGTGCATCTTGTAGATAGTACACACTGCTGCTACTGAGCGTTGGTGGTGGAGGGAGTGGATGCTTGATAATGAATGGATGACAATAATTGGAATTGATTATTCAAACAAAATCACTTTAAAAAGTCAGTTGGAGTATGAAATTACTCAGGGAGAGTGATTGGAAAGGAACATCATTTATTGTTGATTACCAAAACAGACTCAGTTCTCATGGTATCCGTAGCCTCATCACAGCGAGTTCTGCAGACAAATCCCTGGGTCTGCTTTATAATTTTTTTAACCTGTTCAGAGATGTTATTACACAGCTCTGGAGCAGGCAGGACCTTTTGCCTCAACGGTAGGGATACTACTCCTGCTTCACAAGAGGCTATGGGTCTGCTTTATAATTTTTTTTTAATCTGACCTCTTTTTCTAATCAACGGCTTCAGAGATGTTATTACACACTTCTGGAGCAGGTGGGACTTGAACCTGGGCCTCTTGGTCTGAGGGTATGGACACTACCGCTGTACCATAAGACAGCCTGCCCTGCCCTGCCTTAAAGTAAGGTACAGGCCATTGCTTGTTACCAAGGGAACTCATATGCGCCAAGGTTGGCCAGGAGATTAATTAATGACTCCAACCCCCACCCCTGGATCTTGTAGGGGTTATCACAGAGTAGTTCCAAATAGTTGAAAGAATAAGAACAGCTCTTTAATTTCCGGCCCCATCTTTGTCGAATGCATCAGCGCAAAAGGTAAGGCTGAAGCATTCATGAAAATCTTCAGCCAGAAATGCCGAGTGGATGATCCATCTCGGCCTCTTCCAGTGGTCCCCAGCATCACAGATATCAGTCTTCAGCCAATTTGATTCACTCCACATGATATCAAGAAACAGCTGAAGGCACTGGACACTACAAAGACTATGGGCCCTGACAATATTCCAGCAATAGTACTGAAGACTTGTACTCCCAAACTTGTCACACCCTTCGCTAAGTTGTTCCAACACAGTTAAACACTGGCATCTACCTGGAAAATAGCACTGTACACGAAAAAAGCAGGACAAATCCAACCCAGCTAATGATCCCCTCCACCCCAATCAGTCTACTCTTGATCATAAGTGTAACTGACTGTACATCTAAGGCTCACTTGTTGGAGGAAGCTGGGGGCAATTTTACATAACAGCACAAGATTGGGGAGCAAGAGGCTGCCATTCGGCCCTGGATCTGCCCTGCTATCAGACAGAATCATGGTGGAGCTGATTGTGGGCTCAATCATACCATTCAGCCTTCCCCAATCCCCAACCTCCCCCTAATACCAAAACACTCTTTCTCAATAAAACATCCATCTAATTCAGCCTTGAATATAAACCCAATGTATTTCTGGGTGTTATTTCACTTGACTATGCTTGCTGGTGAAATACAGAAGAATATTTACACTTTATTTGAGAATATATTTGACAGCACTCATCTCTCCTCGGTGATGGGGACTGTGTAAAAGGATCCTTTCTCTGTATCTAACCCTGTGCTGTCCCCATCCTGGAAGTGTTTGGTCGGGGGCACGGTGTAGAGGAGCTTTACTCTGTATCTAACCCTGTGCTGTCCCCATCCTGGGAGTGTTTGGTGGGGGGGGACAGTGTACAGGGAGTTTACTCTGTATCTAACCCCGTGCTGTCCCTGTCCTGGGAGTGTTTGATTAGGACAGTGTAGAGAGACTTTACTCTGTATCTAACCCCGTGCTGTCCCTGTCCTGGGAGTGTTTGATTAGGACAGTGTAGGGAGAGCTTTACTCTGTATCTAACCCCGTGCTGTTCCTGTGCTGGGAATGTTTGATTAGGACAGTGTAGAGAGAACTGTACTCTGTATCTAACCCCGTGCTGTCCCTGTCCTGGGAGTGTTCGATTGGGATAGTGTAGAGAGAACTGTACTCTGTATCTAACCCCGTGCTGTCCCTGTCCTGAGAGTGTTTGATTAGGACAGTGTAGAGAGAGCTTTACTCTGTGTCTAACCCTGTGCTGTGTCTGTCGTGGAGTGTTTGATGGGGACAGTATAAAGTAGGTTTACTCCATATCAAACCCCATGCTGTATCTGCCCTGGGAGTGTTTAATGGGGTCAGTGTAGAGGGAGATTTACTTGCATCTAACCCTGTGATGTCCCTGTCCTGGGAGTGTTTGATGGGGGACAATGCAAAGAGAGTTTTACTCTGTATCTAACCCTGTGCTGTCCCTGTCCTGGGAGTGTTTGATTAGGACAGTGCAGAGAGAGCTTTACGCTGTATCTAACCCCTGTCTCTGTTGTGGGAGTGTTTAATAATAGGGACAGTATAACGATAGTTTACTCTATATCAAACCCTATGCTGTATCTGCCTGGGATGGGGGTCAGTATAGAGGGAGCTTTACTCTGTATCTAACCCTGTGCTGACCCTGTCCTGGGAGTTTGATGGGGGACAGGGGGAAAATCACTTTCAGCTGAAAATATTTGAAAGGACTTTACTCCCAATCTAATCCGTGCAGCAAATGTGCCAAGGCAGTGTCATATATCTTAAATTGCTTTTCTGGAGTAAGAGTACTCAAAGTGGAATGCATTGCCAGAGAGGGTAGTGGAGTCGGCCTCATTCGGGGTATTTAAGCTGCTATTAGATAGGCATATGGATGATAGTATAAGGTAGGGGTGGAGGTTAAATAGACCTTAGGATTAGGTTAAAAGTTCGGCACAACATCGTGGGCTGAAGGGCCTGTACTGTGCTGTACTGTTCTATGTTCTATGGTCTAAAGTTGACAGTGGATGGTCAAAATTGTTTTTTCATTGTCTGAACAAGAGTCTCTTTGATTACAAAAAAAACGAACAAGAATTTTCTTTATATCAAACATTCCAATGTTTTTTAAATTCATTGACAGGATGTGGGCATGTCTGGCTGGGCCAGCATTTATCACCCATCCCTAATTGCCCAGAGGGCAGTTAAGTGTTAACCACATTGCTGTGGGTCTCCCCTCAGCCTCTGCCGCTCCAGAGAAAACAATCCGAGTTTTTCTAGCCTCTCCTTATAGCTCATGCCCTCTAATCCAGGCAGCATCCTGGTAAACCTCTTCCGCACCCTTTCCAAAGCCTCCACATCCTTCCTGTAACGTGGTGACCAGAACTGAACACAGGGCATTAGTAAATCAGATAATTTCTTCCTGACAATCAACCACAGTTTCATGGTCATTATTAGAGCCTTAATTGCAGAATTTTTTTACTTGATTTCAAATTTCAGTGGTGGGATCTAAACCCAAGTATCGAGAACATTACCTGTGTCTCTGGATTAATACTCTAGCAATAAAATTGCTAAAGTGCACCTCATTTATTTATCGCTAAAATTACAGAGGGGAAGAGCAAAAGGCAGTTCGACTAGGTGAGGCAGTCGAGGTGATATATCACCTGATGTCACTTTTGTGGGTTTTGTTGGTGGTTCAGTGGTTAACACTGCTTCCTCACAGCACCAGGGACCTGGGTTCGATTCCACCCTCGGGTGACTGTCTGTTTGGAGTTTGCACATTCTCCCTGTGTCTGCGTGGGTTTCCTCCGGGTGCTCTGGTTTCCTCCTACAGCCCAAAGATGTGCAGGTTTAGCTGGATTGGTCATAGGAAATGCGGGGTTGCAGAAATAAGGTTGATGGACGGGTAGATCTCTTCAGAGGGTCAGTGCGGACTTGATGGATCAAATGACCTGCTCCTGCACTGCAGGGATTCTGTGACAGTTCAGAGTCAGAACCCTGTGGCCTGAAAATGGATAACTGTAATAAATCTTGAAAATATTTCAGAGTAAGGCGAAAGGGAGGTGGGGGAATGGGGGATTGGGAATGGCTAGAGAATTCAAAAAACCATTAGTCGAGAGCAAGAAACTTTAATTAAGATCTGATGAGCTTGTTTTCCTATCAGCCCCTTGAGATTGGATGAAAGCTGTGTGTATTGTAAATGAGACGTATAGATTAAAAAAAGATATTAAATAATTAAAAGCGATTATCTGAAAGGTCAATGCTATTTTATTCAAGCACTAACGATCTTATTCATGGTTTGAATCATGATCAGAAGAAGGGGTAAAGCCATAATGATGAATAAAATCCCATCACTTAGCCTGGATTTCGAGTGAAAATGTGATCCTCCAGGCTTTTCGGTATTTTCAGATAAACGGTAAATTTTATTGGCAGTACAATGCCAGTTATCTACTTTATCATCCTATGTAGGTTTGTGTTCTCAATCCTGAGAATTGTGTTCCAAACTTTATTTCCTCTCCTGCCCTTTCGAAGCTCTGATGTCCTTCCGCCTCCTTGACGCTGAGTGTGTGTGTGTGTCTGTGTTTGTGTGTGTGTGTCTGTGAATATGTGCGTGTGTCTCTGAGTTTGTGTGTGTGTGTGTATTTGTGTGCCTGTGAGTGTGTGAGTGTGTCTATGAGTTTGTCAGTGTGAGTGTGTGTGTGTGTGTCAGTAAGATTGCCTGTGTGAGAGTCTGTGAGTGTGTGTGTGTCTGTGAGTCTGAGTGTGCTCATGTGCCTGCGAGTCTGCCTGTGTGTCTGTGAGTATGTGTGTGTGTTTGTGCATGTGTGTGTGTCTGTGAGTATGTTTGTGAATGTGCGTATGTCTGTGTGAAAGTCTGTGAGTGTGTCTGTGCATGTGTTAGTGTGTGTGTGACAGTGAGATTGTCTTCGTGAGAGTCTGTGAGTGTGTGTGTGTCTGTGAGAATGTGGGCGTGCGTGTGTGTCTGTCTGTGTGAGTGTGTCAGTGGTGTGCGTGTGTGTGAGCCAGTGTCCGTGTATGTGCCAGTGTGTATATGTGTGTGTGTGTCTGTGTGTCAGTGTGTCTGTATGTGTGTGTGTGTCTGTGTCTGTGTGTGTGTGTGTGTGTGTCTGTGTGTCAGTATGTGTGTGTGTCTGTGTGTGTGTGTGTCAGTGTGTGCGCGTGTGTGTGTGTCTGTGTGTCAGTGTGTGTGTGTGTGTGTGTCTGTGTGTGTGTGTGTGTGCGCGTGTGTGTGTGTGTGTCAGTGTGTGTGCGTGTGTGTGTGTCTGTGTGTCAGTGTGTGTGTGTGTGAATGTGTGTCTGTGAGTGTGTGTGTGTATGTATATGTGTGTGTGTGTGTGAGTGTATGTGTGTGTGTGTGTGTGTGTGTGTGTCTGCATGTGTATGTGTGTGCGT
>NC_063368.1:9079451-9082857 GCF_021869965.1 Rhincodon typus
TGTGTGTGTGTATGTATTTGTGTATGTGTGTGTGTGTGTGTGAGTATGTGTGTCTGTGTGTGTGTGTGTGTGTGTGTGTGTCTGTGTGTGTGTGTGTGCTCTTATATATTTCTTTTTTGACTCGTTCAAGGTATGTGAGCCTCACTTATTGCCTGTTACTAATTGCCTCTGTCAAGGTGAACTGCCGTGTTGATGCTGCAGTTTATGTGGTGTACGATTACCCAGAGTGCTGTTAGAAAGGGTGTTCCAGAATTTTGACTCTGGTGAAGGAGAACTAAACTTGAGGGAGAATTTCCAGGCGATGGAGTTTCCCATGTGACTTCTGCCTTGTCCTTGTTGAAGCTCAACATCTCGAGTTGGAAGGTGCTCTGGAAGCTTTAGCACGTTGCTGCAAGTCTGTCTTGTAGAGAGTTCACACTCCGTTGTTACAAGTGGGCTGCTTTCCTCTGGATGGTGTGGAACCTTCTTGAGTGTTATTGGAGATAAGCTTGTTCAGGCTAGTGTTCCACCAGGCTCCTGAAGTGGACAACCAACAAGTGTCCGAAGGAAATAAGTTGGGATTTAGGACAGAGTGGAGGCCAAGTCAGTTAGCACATTTAGGACCAGGGATAGTTCTCGATTAGTAAGGGGATCAAGAGTTACAGGGAGAAGGCAGGAGAATGGGGTTGAGAAACATGTCAGCCATGATCGAATGGCCAAGCAGACATGGTGGGCTGAATGGCCTAATTCTGCTCCCAAATCTTATGGATGGTCATTGCCAAATTACTAGATTGCAAAGGTGTGACATAAACACGCACAAAGATGATGAAATTGAAATGATATCATCACATGCTGTAGGGACATCATCATCTCCAGTGACAATGTGACAAGGCGAGGATGTGATGTCACTGGAAATGAACATGTTGTCAGTAAGTATCATTTGATTGGAGTCATTGGCCCAGAAGCAATGATGGTTACCACAATGGCCACTTGTGAATATGCAACTGGGCCCCAATGATATCAGTTACAGAATAAACATGCGCACGTGCAGTCAATGTTGTCCTCTCCGTGTGTAATGCCACCGGCTACAAATGGTCTGATTGGCCTCACCATGACTGGATTTCCACGCGTCTGGGGGAGCATGGGGCAGAGACTGGGAACGAGGGCAAAGACTGATTGTAGGAGACAATAGCTGGGAGTCAGGGCAAACTTCGAGAGTGGGGGCAAAGGTTGGGAATGGGGGCAAAGCCTGGGAAGGGGGGCAAAGGCTGGAGTCAGGGCAAAGACTGGGGGTGGGGGAAAAGACCAGTAGTGGGGGCAAAGGCTGGGAGTGAGGGCAAAGGCGGGGGTTGGGGGCAAATACTGGGAATGGGAGCAAAGACTGTGATGGGGGAAATGACTGGGAATGGGAACAGAGGGTGGGAGTCAGGGAAAAACTAGGAGTGGGGTAAAAGGCTGGGAGTGGGAGCAAAGGCTGGGAGTGGGGGCAAAGACTGGGAATGGAGCAAAAGCTGGGAGTGGGGGCAAAGACTGGGAATGGGGAAATAGTTGGGAGTGGGGACAAAAGACTGGAAGCAGGAGCAAAGATGGGAGTGAGGTCAAAGGCTGGGAATGGGTTAAAGGCTGGAAATGGGGGCAAAGGCTGGTGTGGAGGGTAAAGACTGGTGTGGGGGGCAAAGGCTGGTGTGGGGGTAAGGGGCTCGGATTCAGAGCAAAAGCGGGGGGCAGGGGCAAAAACTGGACATAAGATCTAAGGCTCGGAGAATGCTTGCACAAAGGTCAGGAGCAGGGGTTGAAAGTGGGTAATGTAGTGATACCTTTTGAGGATCGCAGCTGGGCAACTCGCTGTGATGGCGTGAGAGAGAAAGAGAGAGAGAGGATGTAGGCTGAGCGTGGATTGTGAAGAGCACTAGCGGCACCAAGCTTTGTCCCCTGCCTGGTACCCAGCAGCCGGGGAGCGGATTGTTGGAAGGCAGTTATCTCCATCACTCACCATGTCACTGCCATGTGGAATTTCTGTCCCCAGCACCTACTGGAGGGTGTGGTCTTGATGGGGAGTCAATTGGAGATACTATTGACATTACTGTTCCATCTCCCACCATTTCCCACTCAACCATCCCTAAAGCCAGAGCAAGGCAGTGCACCAGCCTGGGTGTAATTATGAATGAACCGTGAGATTCGCTCTCTCAGTGTGAGGAACAGTATCTCAGGCGTGCATGCTTCCAGCTGCCACTTCATCCTTATTCCATGTGGAAGCTGGATGGTGCTTCTCTAGTTCAGGGCATGAACTTAGCACAAGCCAACAATGTCATAGAGATCTCCCCACCTACACTCACCTTTACTGGCTGTTTCGTCTCCACCTATCTTCTCCTCTATCCATCTTCTATCCGCTTCCCCCTCTCTCCCTATTTATTTCAGAACCTCCTTCCCCTCCCCCATTTCTGATGAAGGGTCTAGGCCCGAAACGTCAGCCTTCCTGCTCCTATGATGCTGCTTGGCCTGCTGTGTTCATCCAGCTCTACACCTTGTTGTCTCAGATTCTCCAGCATCTGCAGTTCTTACTATCTCTCATAGAGACAGCCAGGTTAAGATGCATGTGTTCACTTTGAAGACCAGTTGGGAGACATGGTGGCTCAGTGATTAGCACCACTGCCTCACAGCTCTGACAATCAAAATCAGCAACTTATTTGATGAAAAGGAAAAAACAAAGGGCTTTTCAATCCTAAATGCAGCAAGCTGTACCTACCAAAAGTGAATTTAGTAGCTTTGTTCCAAGGTTGGAATTGATAGATGGAGTCAGTTCTTTCATTTTGTTAATTCTTTTGTGGGATGTGACCATCACAGGAAAAGCCAACCCCGCTGCCCACTAGCATTATCCTTGAGAAGACTCCGATTTGAACTGATGCAGTGCAACTAATGCAGGGCTATTCACATTGCTGTTAAGGAGGCAGCTCCAGGATTTTGATCTCGTGCCAATGAGGGAGTGAAAGTAAAGTCGCTATAGTGCTAAACTCTCGTTACAGTGGTGGTTTAACCTGAGGGTCACCACGTCTCAGGCAAGGAGAGAGGCTGAGAAGGTGAATTGTACCAGCACAGTGGCTCAGTGGTTAGTACTGCTGCCTCACAGCTGGGTTCAAACCTACCCTCAGGACTGTCTGTGTGGAGTTTGCACATTCTCCTCGTGTCTGTGTGGGCTCCCTCCGGGTGCTCCAGTTTCCTCCCACAGCCCAAAGATGTGCAGGTTAGGGTGGATTGGCCGTGCTAAATTGTCTCATAGTGTCCAGGCATGTGCAGGTTAGGGTGGATTGGCTGTGCTAAATTGTCCCATAGTGCCCAGGGATGTGCAGGTTAGGGTGGATTGGCCATGCTAAATTGCCCCATAGTGCCCAGGGATGTGCAGGTTAGGGTGGATTGGCCGTGCTAAATT
>NC_063368.1:9082867-9085642 GCF_021869965.1 Rhincodon typus
AAATTGTCCCATAGTGTCCAGGGATGTGCAGGTTAGGGTGGATTGGCTAAATGTTGGGTAATGGAGATGGGAGGTGGATCTGGTTGGGAAGCTCTTTGAAGGTTTGATACAGACTCAACGGACCGAATGGCCTCTTTCTGCACTGTAGGAATTCTATGTTTCCTTTACCCTTAGATGGCAAGCGCTGTGACTTTATTGAATTTGTGACTGATATTAATCTTATTCACTTGCCCGTTATGCGCCTGGCTTGTTCTGTGATCACGATAAATGGTGGTATTTGCCAGTTGCTATTGCCTCTATTCTCGGATACAAGAGCCTTTAATTTCCCCTTTTGTCTTTAATGATTTTAATTATAGGGTAGCCAGCCCCGACAATTCTAATCTCAGTTTTCCACCAACACCTTACTCTACATTTTTGTACAGAAAGTAAAGCTCCCCTCTATTTCTTTTGAAGCAGAAGGAGCACTGCAACAAAATACAAATTAACAGCTAACAGAAAACTTGCCGCATTTAAACAGCTTTGTCTGGGGCGGCGATAAACTCCAGCCTCTTGTGGTTCCTACTGATCTCTGGGCTTGGCTCACTTTTCAACTGGAATCAGTGAAGTTGTTGCCCTTTTAATAATCTTCAGTCACTGTTACCTCAGGCTGCGGAGCTGTAAACATCATTAAAGATCCCAGTGACAGAAATCTTTCTATTTTACCATAAACTCATCTCGTGTAATAAAAGGTGAGGAAGGAAATGAGGCTCATTGCAGAGTGACCAAGACTGACAGATACACTTCAGAGACTGAACGCCATCATCGAAGGACCGATACCCTCTCATCTCCTGTGGCAGTTCCATTTTTTTTTCCTTCACAAAGCTGTCATACTGCTGGGCTTTCCAGATAACACAATATCATACTCGCTTTGAAGGTCGCTTTATAAGATCAGATTGCGCCATCTTTCATCAAAAGCCAGTCGAAAGTTTTGAAAGGCTTTTTCTCTCCTCATTTCTAAGGGACTTATCTAGTTTTAGCCATGGCTCAGTTGCTAGTAGTTAGGGCAGCACAGTGGGTCAGTGGTTAGCACTGCTGTCTCACAGTACCAGGGACCCAGGTTCAATCCCACCCTCAGATGACTGTCTGTGTGGAGTTTACACATTCTGCCTGTGTCGGTGTGGGGATGCTCTGGTTTCCTCCCATAGTTCAAAGATGTGTAGGTTGGGGTGGATCGGCCATGTGGGCTAGCTCAATTTTACCATGTTGCATGCATGGGAAATACAAGGGTAGGGTGAGGGAGTTAGTCTGGTTGGGATGTTCTTTGGAGGTAGGGTGTGGGCTGAATGGCCTGCTTCTATAGTGTAGGGATTGTACGAAATGCCTGTGCAGCCAGAGTGTGCTAGGAGGTTTGCTGCATGTTTGAATGCCATATTTCTTATTTGTCATATGTGGGGTTGGGGGGACAGTGGATTTAAAATGTGCTGCTGGAACACCAAACACCCCTCTCCCCATATTGTCTACATTGAGACCCAGTCCAGACAGACTGGTGCTCTACTAACATGCAAAGCCCTTGCAGGCTTGTATAAACGATTTGGGTGAGAATATAGGAAGCATTGTAAATAAATTCACAGATGACACCAAAACTGTTGGTATAGTGGACGGTGAAGAAGGCTGTTGAAGAGTACATAGAGATCTTGATCAGATGGGCCAATGGGCCAAGGAGTGGCAGATGGAGTTTAATTTAGATAAATGCGAGGCATTGCATTTTGGTATGGCAAACAAGGGCAGGACTGATATGGTTAATGGTGGGGCCCTGGAGAGTGTTGTCCAACATTCAGACCTTGCCAACACCCTGTGTAACTCAAGCTCACTTTACGTTCAATTCCTAGTGTAATGTCAGGTAGCATTACATTAGACACCTTCCCCCCTTGCTCTACCCGCATACAAACTGACTGATTTGTTTATTTGATTTATTTATTGTCACGTGTTACAAACTACAGTGAAAAGTGGTGTGACCAATCTCAGGAGCCGCAGAGAAATAAATCAAAATGTGGAGAAAAGAACAAATAAAGTTCAGTCATATGGTCCTTGTTAAGTGTCCAGCCACGGGCCTGGGGTGCGCAGTCAGTGGTCACCCCATCCTGCCAGCGGAATAAGAGTAACCGCCATCAGGCACAGCCTTGCCTCCACCGACGCCAACGGTACCACGTGTCCTCACTGGACCTCACCAATACAGCCACCTGCGATACAACTGGGCCTCGGATTAGGCCCAAGCTCACCTCCACCAACCCTGCCATGAGTCCATACTGGGATCACCTCCACCGACACCGCCACGAGGCCACACTGGGATCACCTCCATCGACCCTGCCATGAGTCCATACTGGGATCACCTCCACCGACCCTGCCATGAGTCCATACTGGGATCACCTCCACCAACCCTGCCACGAGGCCATACTGGGATCACATCAACTGACACCGCCATTAGGCCATACTGGGATCACCTCCACCGACACCGCCATGAGTCCATACTGGGATCACCTCCACTGACACCGTCACGAGGCCACACTGGGGTCACCTCCACCGACCCTGTCATGAGTCCACACCGGGATCACCTCCACCGACACCGCCATTAGGCCATACTGGGATCACCTCCACAGACACCACCATGAGTCCACACTGGGGTCACCTCCACCGACACCGCCATGAGTCCATACTGGGATCACCTCCACCGACACCGCCATTAGGCCACACTGGGATCACCTCCACGACACTGCCACGAGGCCATACTGGGATCAC
>NC_063368.1:9085652-9104076 GCF_021869965.1 Rhincodon typus
CGAGGCCATACTGGGATCACCTCCGCCGACCCTGCCATGAGTCCACACTGGGATACACCTCCACCGATACCACCACGAGTCCATACTGGGATCACTTCCACCAACACCGCCACGAGTCCATACTGGGATCACCTCCACCAACCCCAGACCCCATGAGTAACCCAAACTCTTCCTCTCCTGCGGCAGCTGTGAGTCGGCATTAGGACCGCCTCGTTCATGCAGATGCCACAGGGAACCAAAACTCACCTCCAATGCCTCCTCCACCAGTCTGCTCTGGGTTCACGTTGCCAATGCTGATGTGAGCTGAACTCTTCACAAGACGCGAGTAAGAAGAAGAGAAAAGAAAATGAGAAAAGGGAGAACAAAAGTGGATGAGCCTCGGTAGCCTGACTCGCCGCCATCTTGGACTCCTTGTGACTCATGAACTGGAACACCTAGATCCCTCTGCACCTCAGGATTCTGTTTCTTTATCCTTCATGCTAAAGTGAACAGTAACTTCTCATTAACTCACATTGTGCCGAGTCTGCCAGATTTTGTCACATTGACCTGACACATTGACGTTGGTCTGCATCCTTGTTATCATAGTTTACGGCACATTTTCAAATTTAGCCACTTTGCCTTCGATCGCCCCTCATCTAAGGCATTGCCATAACTTATAAAATGTTGAGAGCCCAGAATTGGTCTCTGTAGGAACCTATGTGTTAAATCCTGACAATCGGCATACTGTCTGTTTTCTGCCAGCCAGCCAGTCTTCCGTCCATTGCAATGTGCTGTGCCCAACACCCTGACCCCATACTTGGCACAATGACCTTTAATGTGAACTTTTTCAGGTGCCTTTCATAATTCTGACTATAGTATTTCGTCTATCTTCCCTTTATCCACAGCGCAAGTTCCTCTTTCAAAAGATTCCAGCAGATTAGTTGAACATGATAACCTTGAGTTTTCCAAGTGCTCAGTTATGACTTCCTCAATAACTTACACTAGAAGCTTCCCCACATTAGATGTCAAATTAACTGACTTATAGTTTCCTGTTCCCTGCCTCACCCCGCTAGGGACCGTCAATAAATGCTGGCCAACCAAGCGACACCCGCTTCCCACAAATAAATAAATGCCTCTTTGTAGAGAATAGTTTCTTGCTTTCCTGTTTAATGGGTAGAGAAGCATGAATTTTGAAATTATAGTCTCTTTTAGAAAATTACACTAAAGCTTCTAATACCTCAATTCTTTTAAGTTCTTAGGATGAAGCCCATCAGGATCCTGAAATCCTATCAATCCACAATTCCTTGAGTTTGCTCACCACAGCTTCCTTAGTTTTTTTTCTTTATTCGTTCACAGGCTGAGGGCATTGCTGGCTAGGCAGCATTTATTGTCCATCCCTAATTGCCCAGAGGGCAGTTAAGAGTTAACCACATTGCTGTGGGTCTGGAGTCACATGTAGGCCAGACCAGGTAAGGATATCAGTTTCCTTCCCTAAAGGACATTAGTGAACCAGATGGGTTTTTCCAACAATTGACAATGGATTCAGGGTCATCATTAGATTCTTAATTCCAGATATTTTATTGAATTCAAATTCCATCATCTGTCGCGGCAGGATTTGAACCCAGATCCCCAGAATGTTACCTGGGTCTCTGGATTAACAGTCCAGCAATAATACCACTAGGTCATCACCATAACTATAATTTTACCAAGTTCCTCTCTTCCTTCAATACCCTAATTTATAGCTATTTCTGGGATTTTAAAATTTCCTATAGTGAAAATATCTATTAATTATATGTGCCATTTCTTCATTACCTACTATTAACCCTTTAGAGGATAAACACACATTATTTGTTCTTCTCCATTTTAGATATCTATGGAAATTTTTCCTCTCTGCTTTTAAATTTCTAGCTATCTTTCTCTTGTGCTGTCATTTATTCTCCCCAATTAGCTATTCAGTCATTCCCTACCATTCCTTGTCACAAGGTAATAGAAAATATAAGGAAAGTACTTTAATTCATTTCAGAGAATTAGAATGGAAAAGCAGAGAAATTGTATGAATCATATACAGAACCTTGTTTGAAGATTTCTGATTTCCATATTACCAAAGGGATTATAGATTCACTGGAGAAATGTAGAAGGTATAACAAGAATGAGTGGATACAATAATCAGGTCGATTTCACAGAATAAGAAACCAGGAAGACTTACAAAGAATACGCACTGGTCCAATTTGTTTGGTACACCTCAGAATAATTGGATTGAATTGAGTTTGCTTTATTGTTACATGTTCAAACGAGTGCAGTGAAAAGTTTACAAGTCACCACTCACAGCACCATCTTAGAAACAAAAGTACCGAGGTACAGCTTCTTCGGTTAGTTAGAGATTAGTTACAGTGTAACAATGACACACTGGCCCATGGCACCATCTAAGGTACAGAGTACCTAGGCATAATGCTCGGTTACAGAATGGAGAAATGGAGAAAATAAAAGGTTACATTACAGCGATACACAGCATGACCATAGGTTGGAAATACAAGAAGCAAAGTTAAAAATACAAACATGGCAATCTCTCTCCAAGGGCTCTCTGCAGCAGACCAGCACTGGGGGCATCCACATGGTCTGACCACTGGTTTCCCCCACTCCCACGCGGGGCCACTGGTCACTGGTGTCCGTGCTCTGGGCCACTGGTCACTGGTGTCCCCGCTCCCGGCCACTGGTCACTGGTGTCCGTGCTCTGGGCCACTGGTCACTGGTGTCCCCGCTCCAGGGCACTGGCCACTGGTGTCCCCGCTCCCAGCCACTGGTCACTGGTGTCCCTGCTCCAGACCACTGGTCACTGGTGTCCCCGTTCCTGGCCACTGGTCACTGGTGTCCCCACTCCCAGCCACTGGTTACTGGTGTCCCTGCTCCCGGCCACTGGTTACTGATGTCCCCACTCCCAGCCACTGGTCACTGGTGTCCCTGCTCCAGACCACTGGTCACTGGTGTCCCTTCTCCCAGCCACTGGTCATTGGTGTCCCCGCTCCAGACCACTGGTCACTGGTGTCCCCGCTCCCGGCCACTGGTCAGTGGTGCCCCTGCTCCCAGCCACTGGTCACTGGTGTCCGTGCTCTGGGCTACTGGTCAGTGGTGTCCCCGCTCCAGGCCACAACCACCAACCCTACTTTAGAGGCCAGGGTTGGGTATCCAAGGCTGAGAGAAGGGAGAGAAAGGAAGAAAAGAGAGAGAAAATAAAGAACGGACCAAGCAGATGATCTCTGGCTGGAGAGTTCTGCTCCACCACCATCTAACCGGAATAATGCTTCACGAAGACAGGTTACTGTTCTGTACTGGTATTTCTCTCTGGTTTGGGGTGATTTTCTCTCAACAAAAGAGAAGCCTCAGCGAATCCTGATCGAGATATTGAAAATGGAGAAAGGATTTGATAAGGTGGTGCATCACAGACCACTCAGTGAGTCCAAGCTACAAAAGCAACATGAAAACTGTCGACTGGATTGTTGACTATTGTAGCTGCAGTATTCTCCTTGCTCTTAACGCCTCCTACTGTAGCATTTCAGAGGATTTACAACTCGATAACCAACCTGTTTGGCTGAATTATGAACGTGCCTTCCTTAGCCATCAAATCCTGAAGAAGGGTCCAGATCCGAAACGTCAGCTTTCCTCTGATGCTGCTTGGCCTGCTGTGTTCAACCAGCTCTACACCTTGTTATCTCAGACTCTCCAGCATCGGCAGTTCCTACTAAATCCCGGAGTAAGCCTTGAATCTAGCTCAAAGGTAGGAATGCTACCCATTGCACCACAAGACTGCTATTTTAGACAAGATAGATGCAGAGAAAATGTTTCATCTTCCAGATAAATTTCCAGAACGCAAGGCCATAAACAGTAAGTAACCAGTCATAATTTATGTGGGAAATTGAGGAGAAACGTCTTCGCTCAGTGAGTGCTAGAAATTGCTACTGTGTGTAATTATCGGGAAAATAGCAAAGATGCCTCTAAAGGGAAGGTCAGTATGAAAATGAGGGAGAAAGAAGTAGCGTGTTCTGCCGATAGGGTGAGAATAAGTAGGTTAGGAGGGAACTCAAGTGTAGGATTAGCACAGAAACAAGCCAGATCAACTCCTCAAAGCCTGTCCACCATCTACAAGGCACAAGTCAGGAGTGTGATGGAATACTCCCCATTTGCCTGGATGGGTGCAGCCCCAACAACACTCAAGAAGCTTGACACCATCCAGGACAAACCAGCCCACTTGATTGGGACCACATCCACAAACATCCACTCCCTCCACCACCGACGCTCAGTAGCAGCAGTGTGTACTATCTACAAGATGCACTGCAGGAATTCACTAAAGATCCTCAGACAGTACCTTTCAAACTCACGACCACTTCCACCTAGAAGGACAAGGGCAGCAGATACATGGGAACACCACCTCCTGCAAGTTCCCCTCCAAGCCACTCACCATCCTGACTTGGAAATATATCTCCGTTCCTTCACTGTCGCTGGGTCAAAATCCTGGAATTCCCTCCCTAAGGGCATTGTGGGTCAACTCACAGCAGGTGGACTGCAGCAGTTCAAGAAGGCAGCTCACCATCACCTTCTCAAGGGGCAACTAGGGACAGGCAATAAATGCTGGGCCCAGCCAGCGACACCCACATCTCTCATGTGAATAAAAAAACATTAATGGTTTGCTTTAGTACTAAAAATTCAATGTAGATCTCATGTAGAGTGATGAAAACCATTTCAGATGTCATATTTCCAATTACTCTCTGGGTGATCTCAATTAATTGATAATGAATTCCTCTCCTGATTGGTTGTTATTCAGATGAGTACCTTGTGGACAATTGATAGGTGTAGAACGCAAGGCCATTCTTTGTTTCTGTTTGTGACGGTGGGAGCTTTTCAGTATGAGACTTAACACGTGGCGCTAATGGACTGCTTCAGCTCTGTCCCTCTGGTTAAAAAGCAGTTCTAACATCACTCTATCAATCAATCCCAGGTCAGGCATAGCAGAGGTTAGATACAGAGCAAGCCTCCCTCTAATCAGCCTTAACAATGGGCCTTATCTCTGAGCAAATGATAGATGATTGTCCCATTCTGCATGGCTGCTTAGCTATTTTCTAATATGCAGTCAGCGAGTAAGTAATGGCTTATAGATCCTGCAATGTGTTTGAGTTAATTGGGGGCTTGAGATTTGGCAGTAATCAGCATCCACTCCAGGTTTCCATTATCATTTGGAACGCAGTGAAGGGCAACTTAATCACATTAGGCCAATATCTTTCTCTGAATGCTTTCAACGTAGAGAGCTGTGGTCTGTCCTTCCAGGAGAGTGCGCATCGTAACAGGTCAACAGCTTAACATGGGGTAACGAAGGTAATTGTATCATCGGTCTGGAGTGCGACAGACAGAGAAAGAGAGACTGAACCATATGGAGGTGATAAGATGGAGATGAAGAGCATGTTTCTCTCCCAGAGCTTTGTATGTCTGTGAATTTTCTTCTTGTTTAAAAGCAGAATTGTTATTTTGCAGAAGGACACCATTCAGCCCATTTGAGCCTACACCAACTCTCCAAGTGAGCATTCTGACTTAGTACCATTCTCCTGGCATTCCCCTTTAGCCCTGTATATTGGTTCTAGTCCAACAACCATCCAATCTTTTCACTGAAATCTTTAGTTCAATTTGCCTCACCCACGTTCCCAGGTAATGTATTCCAGATCCTAACTCTTAACTGTGTCTTTTTTTTTCACATTACATGTGTTCCTTTTGCAAATCACTTTAAATCCATGCCCTTTTGTTTTTGACCCTTTTATGAATGGGAACAGTTTTTATTTCTCCTATTCACCCTACACAGAGGGGGAGATGGTTACATCTGTAGGTTAGTTTGTTAGAGTATGGTGGGAATAAAGCTAACAGTGCAAGTTCAATCCTCTCTTGCCTGTAGTTCATGGATACCCTTCTACCCTCCTACCCAACTCTTACTCTCAACGAATACATAACCATCATCTCCCTCTAATGGAGAGTGATGTTACAGGTCCTCTGTGGCTTATGACTTCTTACCAACTCTATCCAGACCATTCATAATTTTAAAAACTTCTTTTGAAATCTCCTTTCAGCCTTCTCTTCTCCAAGGAAAACAGTCCCAACTTCTCCAATCCATCCTCATGACTGAAGAGTTTCATCCCTGGAACCACTCATGTAAACCTCTCCTGAACTCTCTCCAAAGTGGTCACCTCCTTCCTGAAACCACAGCGCCCTGAGCTGCACACAAGACTCTAGCTGAGGTCAACTTGTGGCTTATACCAGTTTAGAATAACCTTCTTATTCTTTACTCTATGCCCCTAGTAATAAACCCTAGTATATTATATGATCTATTAACTGGTCTCTTATGGAAACAAGGAGGAAGGCACGCTCCTGTCTGTATTAACAGTGCTGAGGTGGAGATGGTCAAGAGTGTCAAGTTTGTGGGAGTGATGATCCCTAACAATCTGTCCTGGTCCATCCACATCGAAGCAATGGTCAAGAAAGCACAACAACCCCTTTACTTCCTCAAGAGGCTAAGGAAATTCAACTTGTCTGTAAAGACCCTTGCCAATTTTTATAGATGCACCAGAGAAAGAGTCCTATCTGGATGCATCGTGGCCTGGTATTGGCAACTACTTTTCCCAGGATCATAAGGAACTACAGAGAGTTGTGAACACAGCCCAGTCCATCGCACAAACCAACCTTCCATCCATTGACTCCATCTACACTTCTCCCTGCCTCAGAAAGGCAGCCAACATCACCAAAGACCCCTCCCACCCCAGTTATAATCTCTTCCAACCTCTTCCGTTGGGCAGAGGATACAGAAGCTTAAACACACGTTCCAAAAGATTCAAGAATAGCTTCTTCCCTGCTGTTATTAAACTTCTGAATGGACCTCTGAAATTTTAAATTTAATGTTGATCTCACTCTCTGTGCAACTTCTCTGCAGCTGTAACATTGTATTCCTCGCTCTGTTCTATAATGCACTTTTAATGGTATGAGCTGCCTGTATTGCGCACAAAACAAAACTTTTCACTGTACCTAATAATAAATCAAATCAAATCAAATTAAATCACTGATTCATGCCCCTTTAATGATTTAGACACAAATGCAACAAGGTCCCTTTACACATGCACACCCTTCAGTTTGTCCTGCCTCTCCATGTTCTTTCTAACAAATTGGATGACCTCAAATTTTCTCTACATTGAACTTCATCTACCACAGTACTGCCAATCACACCAGCTTGTTAATGTCCTTTTGAGGTTCTACAGTGCCCTCATCATAACTTACAACATTTTCAAGCCTTGTATCGTCCAGAAACTTTAAACTTGTCTTCTGTACACCAAGACCTGGATCATTTATACATATCACGAAAGCCAAGATCCTAATTCCAACCGCTGGGAAACTCCAGGACAAACATTCTTACAACCTTAAAAATAAACATTTCTTTCTGTTTCCTGTCACTCAGCCAATTCTATATCCATGTTACCAACGTCCCTTTGACTCTATGAGCTCTAAAGTACCTTTGAAGCCTGTTGTCTGGCACTGTATCAAACACCTTCTAGACGTCCTGGTACACTACATCAAAAGCGTCACCCTTAACAACCATTTCTGTGATCTCTTCAAAAAAAAACTCCAGCAATTAGTTAAACACCAATTTTTTTTTTCAAAAATCCATGTTAATTCTCTTCAATTAATCAATTTGTCCTTGTGACTACTAATTCTATTCTGATTATTGGACTGGATTTTCCAATTGTCGAATAGTCATTATTCCAGCTTAGATGGGAACTGCGCCTGGGGATTCTGTGGAATTTATAAACAGCTCACCCCAACAAGTTCTCAAACCACTCTCCCAGACAGTTGGCCTGATAGTACTGTGGCCCTAAAGGTTATCACCATAGCTATGGTGCCAATATCCTCCTGGGTGGGCAAGCAAATTGGGCATATTTCCTGGCACATGCAGTCCACTTTTCGAATAAAAACTTCAGCCCTATCTACAAAAGAAGCTCTTCATTCGTTGTCAAATGGCTTTGGCATGTTGTATAAGGTGAAACATAAATGGAAGCTCTTTGCTTTCCTTATGTTGACATCGCAGAACAGAAGTTGACATTTATGTGTGTTCTGGATTATAATATTAGGGTTTCTGTCTCTGACATAGAAGATAGGAGCAGGAGTAGGCCAATTGGCCCCTCAAGACTGCTCCAATATTCATTATGATCATGGATGATCATTGAGTCTCAATTTCTCAATGCCACCCTCCCCCCATTTCCCTTGATCTCTTTAGTCACAATCTATCTCCTTATTTTGGCCTCAACCACTTTCTGTGATAGTGAATTCCACATGCTCACCACTCTCTGGGTAAAAAAAATTCTCCTCATCTCAGTGCTAAACGATTTACTCCTCACCCTTAAACTATGGCTCCTGGTTATGGACTTCCCCACCACTGCGGAAATCCTACCTGCATCTAACCTGTTAGAATTTTGAGTTTCAATGAGATCCACCACACCCCCATTCTTCTAAACTCCAGTAAATATAGTCCTAACTGACTCAAACTATCCTCAACCTTTTCAGAGCATCCCACCCAGACCCAAGACCCCCTACCCTATCCCTGCATTTCCCATGGCTAACACACCTAGCCTGCACATCCCTAGACTCTATGGGCATTTTAGCATGGCCAATCCACCCTAACCTGCGCATCTTTGGACTTTGGGAGGAAACTGGAGCACTCAGAGGGGACCAATGCAGACATGGGGAGAACGTGCAAATTCCACACAGACGTTTACCCCAGGGTGGAATTGAACCTGCATCCCTGATGCTGTGAGGTTGTGGTGCTAACCACTGAGCCACCGTGCTGCCTATGACCAGCAACTCGGTGGAAGATGCTCTTTGGCCTGCCTGAAACTTGTTGGTCTTCCAGAGCAAGGAGTTGACCCTGACCGAATATTGCAGACTGACACATTCCAAGGCCCAGGACTAGGTGGTGAGGGATGCACTAAAGCTTGGAGCAGCTGTTGCCAGGGTGCAGTGGGGAAAAGCCTTTGTCTGACGTCTTCCTGCTGAAGGTAAATGGGTGTCCGTTCAGTCACTGGGTCCTCCCAGTGCCTCAGATATGTGTAAATAGTATCTTGCATAAGTAAGAAATGCCTTTGGGTTGTTGGAACGGTCAGGACAGTCAAACTCAAATGTGTGTTTGTTCTCCATATACTGATGCTGTACAACATCGAACCATTCAAGTGATTGTAAAGATTTTAATGAACAATATATATTTTTGAAAAAAGAAGAGAATTTTTATCACACAAAGGGTGATGAGTGTCTGGAACAGCTGCCAAAGGTAGTGGTGGAAGTGAGTACAATTTCATCACATTTAGACGGGTACATGGGTGGGATAGATATGGAGGGATATGGTCCCAGGCAAATGGGACTGGATTAATTGTGAAAACTGGGCGGCATGGACAAGTCAGGCCGAAGGGCCAGTATTTCTGCTGTAGACCTCCATGACTCCAAATAATCTGTCACAAAGTGGGCTTAGGTCTATTCGCCATGTGTTCAAAGTGTTATAGAACAGTTGCCAATTGCTTTATCTTCAACACCCAAAGTATCTGTTGGTCTGCAGCTGGGTGCTGGATTTGCTGATGTGATGGGTAATGATCCTGCATGTTGGCTAATGAGGGAATCACTCAAACACAAAAACAACCATTTTAATTACTGTTTTCGTACGGAGTTGCTGCCCAGCCATCAAAAGAGCTAATTTTCATTGATTAAGGCATTTTCACATTGGGATGGTTTGAACACATGCAGTTTATTTATCAATTTTTGCTGTAATGAGACAGTTCACTAAAGGGCTGAGTACATGCTACCTCAATTGTCAGTATTAAATAGCGATAAAGGAAACGCCTTGCTATCCTGTTTCTTCATGGTCTCAAAACGCCTCGCGGTGTCAAAGATTCACCATGTGTGAGGTGCCAAATACATCACACACAGTTGGCTGGACATCACCTCTTTACCATCAGGATTATTTTCAGCGGGAGGAGGCATGTAAACAAGGACTCCCACCTCCAACTCTTCCTCCCAGTTATAAACAGTAAGAGCTGGAGAAGCTCACCAGGCCTGGCAGCCTCTGAGGAGAGAGAAACAGAGCTAATGTTTCAAGTCCGGTATGACTTTTGTTCAGAAGTCACCCCAATTAAATGGGGGTTAGGGTTATATTCAGGTTCTGAAATCAGGAGACTGCCTGCTGCATATATATAAAGAATTCAGGGTCAGTTGACCTTGCTAAAGGCACATGGGTGACGTCGCTGTTTTCTGCTCGGATCCACTGTCAGCGCGCAGTCTCGCAAGCTGTTCGAACTGGCCCCAGGAGCCAAAGTAAATTGAGACAACAGCAAGGCCATGTTGTTGGGAGAATTGGCCAACCGATCCTCTATCCCCTTCAACGTCAGGACAGATTACCTGAAGGTGTTGGGAATGTGCCGGGCCATGCACAAAATCTTGGGAGGAATATATCACCAAACGTGAGGCAGAAACTGGTCTTTTGGGGGCACCATTTCCTCCCCATTGCAGGTAAAAACTTGGTCGTCAGGTGTGAGGCACTCTCTCTGCTGCTGTACGTGGCGCGGGTCTGGCCCATTCTCTAAACACGCGCCTTTGCAGTCAATCTTCCATTTCATCTGGAGGTCTAAGATGGACCATGTCCACAGGCATTCCATGTACGAAGCTCTGGATAAGCAGGGGGGAAGAACGTACCCAATGTCACCCACATCCTGATGGCCACCATTATGCGCAGCTGAATCAATCTGCACGTAGACTCTCCGCACGCAAGCACCAAGTGTTGCAAAGGATGGGACTGGCCTCACTGCTGTGGAACCCTCCAAGTAGTTGGACTGTTCTGTATCACCCGTCCTTCGTGGAGAAATTTGTAAAGAGAAACACCTTTGACCACAAGTCCATCAGGATGTGGTCAGCACGCAGCGTTCTCGAGACCCTGAGGGAAAAGGAGAGGGTGGATCCTGTCGGGTTGTTCCCTGAGCAGACTATCAAAGTCATTTGGCAGAATGCCTCATCACAAGAACTTACCAACAAGCACCAAGACAAAGCTTGGCTAGTGGTAAGAAGGGCACTAACCGTGAGGTCCTTTATGTATGACCAGTCTGTGTGTGCCCTAGAAGCAGCTACGGGGGGTAGATAGGGGTGGGTGGTACAGACTGTCACACATTCATTCTGGAAGGTGCCTTTGCAAAGGAAGTCTGGAGAAAGGTTTTTGTCAAAGTTTATCCCGAGCAGGTCTGTGACACAGGACTCTGCGCTCTACGGTCTGTTCCCAGGGACACACACCGATACAAACATCAACTGCGCCGATAGGACCATCAACTCAGTGAAAGATGCTCTTTGGTCTGCCCAAAACAACATTAACAAGATTAACATTATTTGAGGTTAGAGATTCCATTCATCAGTCTAGTAACGGCAAGGAAGAAGCTGTTCCTGAACCTGCTGGTGCGTGTGTTCAAGCTCTGCGTCTCCTACCTAATGGAAGAGATTGTAGGAGAACATTACCGGGGTGGAAGGGGTCTTTGATGGTGTTGGCAGCCTTTCTGCAACATCGAGAGGTGAAAATGGAGTCCATGGATCTGGAGTAGTTCTAGTGCAGATCTGAAGTGGTTTTGACAGTACAGATTGGATATGTTGAATGGCCTCTTCTGCATTGTGTGATTCTACAAGCAGCAATGGACAAATGGATCTTAGGAAGCGTTTTTAAATCATCAGGAAGGAAGGGAGGGGAGGATTCTTTCTTCAGGTCATCAACTGCAACCTGCCCAGATGATAATACCCCTCTCCTTCCTCCTCCACTGGCACTGCACACTCACACTTCAACGATCTCCCTCCTCAATGGGGGTCCAGTTCCTCCCTGACAAAAACCCCTGACTTACCTGGGCCCAGGATCCATGGGTTCTGAGGATGGGTCACCGGACCTGAAATGTTAGCTCTGTTTTCTCCTTCATAGATGCTGCCAGACCTGCTGAGCTTTTCCAGCAACTTTGTTTTTGTTCCAGGATCCATGGGACTGCCTGCAGTTCCAGCAGCGGCCACTACCGAGGTGTGGCGCTGCTTTGACAGCAATGGGTTGGCAGCTCCTAAAAGCAAGAAGACTGAGGAGCTGAAAAGTCACTTTCATCTTGTTAAAACCACCCACAGCAGAGTAGAATTAGAATTCATTCTGCAGTCATTTTCCCCGTGTCTGCGTGGGTTTCCTCCGCGTGCTCCGGTTTCCTCCCACAGTCCAAAGATGCGCAGGTTAGAGTGGACTGGCAGTACTAAATAGTCCATAGTATTCAGGGATGTGTGGGTTAGGGTGGATTAGCTATGGGAAGTGCAGGGTTACAGGGATAGGGTAGGGATGTAGGTCTGGGTGGGATGCTCTTCGGAGGATTGGTGTAGATTCGATGGGCTGAAGGGCCTGATTACATACTGTAGGGATTCTAAAACAAAAAAAAATTAGAATTAGGTTTATTGTCGCATGTATGCAAATGAGTACAGTTTACAAGCTGCTACTTGCTGCATCATCTTAGGTACAAAGATACCTGGATGCAGGACCTTAAGTACAAATTCGTAGGGGAAAAAAATTAGAGAAATAAAGAAATAAAAAAAAGTCCAGCATTACAGATCAGAGGAATAAATTAGAAAAATAAGGAAATAAAAAGTTCAGAACAGTCTTTACAACCCAGCACATGCGAGTATCTAGCCTCTATTATCGCAGCAGGGTAGACTTGGCTTCCGTTAATCAGTTTCTCATTTAGTTTTCAGTTAAGTGGAGATTTGGTTTTGCCCTGGGGTTAGGATGAGGTGTCTATCATATCACCACCCCATTCAAAGCAACCCAAAATCCCAGTTCTAGGGAAGAGGAATTATTGTTATGTGGATCGATTGCGAAAGGATGAGTTTTATTTCTCCTTAGAGCACAGAAGTCTAAGAAGGGAATTGATTGAGACATTTACTGCCATCAAAAACTAGGCAGGGCAAAATAAAGAGAAATGCAAGGGTTGATAGCTAGAGAGTGTATTTACAAAATTAACATGAAGAAAACACTTATTTTCTAAGCGTTTAGAGTTTGGAATACACTGTTGGATGGCCCTCAAAAGTGACTTGGATAAACATGTTACTTCTTTACTTAAAGTCTAAGAATAAAGGATAAGCCATTCAGGTCTGAGATGAGGAAGACTTTCTTCACTCAGAGAGTTGTGAACCTGTGGAATTTTCTACTGCAGAAAGCTGTCAGGGCCAGTTTGTGAGATATATTTTAGGGGAAGCTGGACGTGGTCTGGGAGGCTAAAGGGGTTAAGGGGTTTTGGAGAGAAAGGGGGAGTGGGATACTGAGATTGCATGATCAGCCAGGATCATATTGTGGTTCAAAGGGCCGAATGGCCTACTCTTGGACCTATTTTCTATGTTTTTAAATGCATGAAGAATGTTTGACATAATTCTTTGAAACATTTTCAATGCTGACATTATCCTGAATGGCAAAAACCTCAATCATCTGAACAGAGCAATTCAGGCTATGACTTCTGATAAAGAGTGACTTACCAGAAACCATGGTTAGCATCCGCATTCCTTTCAGACACCTTTGCTAAGCTTTCATCTCCTGAGAATTGCTTGCCTAGTGCACCCCTTAGATCAATATTTTCCTGTGTTTAAGATCCTCCAGTTGACTTGATATTATTCATACAGCATGGAAGCAGGCCATTCAGCCCATAAAATCCACACTGAACCTCCAAAGAGCATTCCATCCAGACCCATCCCTCTACCCTACCATCCCATGGCAAACCTACCCAGCCTTGGACACTATGGGCAATTTCCCATGGCCAATTCACCCTAACCTGCACATCTTTGGACTGTGGAGGAAACTGAAGTACCCAGAGGAAACCCACGCAGACATAGGGAGAATGTGCAAACTCCACAGTCCAAGGCTGGAATTGAACCCGGGTTTCTGGCACTGTGAGGCAGCAGTGCTAACCACTGAGCCACCATGGATGGCTTGGTTCTCAGACCCAATGCCCACAACTGCAGGACTGGGATGTTTCCCACACACCAGTGTACCTGTGTGGAGCATCCTGAATGTCTTTGCAATCTCTGTGACTTCATTTACTGAGCTGCCTTGGAGTTCTTTGCTGCTTCTTCTCAAGTTCTACAGTTATGGCATCAGTTTGGTTCAGGACTGACTTTCCAATCCTCCTTAATTGTTTTGAATAGAATTCTGGATCTTTCATTGCTGACACCATGTTGTGTACTTGGCAAGTCTATCCAGAAGAGAAGAGTGAGTCTTTGAAAGGTTTAAAAATATCTCGCTCGCATTGCCGAGAAAAGGCAGGTTTTGTCAAAGGTTTTCAACTTGCGCTCATCAGGACAATTCACAAGAATACCAATTAAAGGGACAACCAACATTTTTACTGTAGGATAGCAAGGTGTGGAGCTGAATGAACACAGCAGGCCAGGAGCAGGAAAGCTGATGTTTCGGGTTTGGAGTCCTTCTTCAGAAAAGGAGGGTCCAGACCAGAAACGTCAGCTTTCCTGCTCCTCTGATGCTGCCTGGCCTGCTGTGTTCATCCAGCTCCACACTGTGTTATCTCAGACTCCAGCATCAGCAGTTCCTACTATCTCTGAGTGAGTTTTTACTGTAGGAGCTGTACTACAGGTATTTCTGCTATGTTCTGTTAACACAAACTGGTTATATCCTGATTGATGAATAGTGGACATTGTTTGGATAATGCAAATTTTCTAATGTATAGTAGAGCAATTTTTTGGTATTTACCTTAGGTTCCTACAAGCTCTGACTGGGATCTGAACTCTGGAGTAGTTGGTGTAGAAAGGGTGGTGAAGAAGGCATTCGGCATGCATGCCTTTATTGGTTACGGCATTGAGTATAGAAGTTGGGACGTCATGTTGTGGCTGTAAGAGAAAACATTGGTGAGATTACTTTTAGAATATTGCGTGCAATTCTGGTCGCCCTGTTATAGGATGGATGTTGTTAAAGTAGAAAGGTATGGAAAATATTTACAAGAACGTTGTCGGAACTGGAGGATTTGTGTTATAGGGATATGCTGAATAGGCTGGGCTGTTTCAACTGGAGCAAAGGAGGCTGAGGGGTAACCTTAGAGAGGTTTATAAAATCGTGTAGCGTAAATAGGCAAGATATTTTCCCCAAGACAGAGGAGTCCAAAACTAGAGGGTATAGATTTAAGGTGAGATGGGAAGGATTTAAAAGGGGCAGGTTTTTTGCACAGAGGGTGGCGCGTGTATGGAATGATCTGCCAGAGGGAGTGGTGGAGGAAAGGTTCAGAGGGATATGAACCGGACAAATGGGACCAGTTCAGTTTGGGAAACCTGTTCGGCATGGATGAGTTGAACCAAAGGGGCATGTTTGCGTGTTTAACACCTCAAGAGTGCCACTCAACCATCTGTGCAAGTTCAGCCCCAGCTGCTCAGACAGAGGAAAAGGAACTCGGTAGATGAGCTAGTTTAATCAAAGGGAAGTACCTTTGGCATTAATGCAGGGACATTTCTTTCACAACTCAATTCAAATGGCATCCTGTCACCTACACCTCATTAATATTCCAATTTAATGAGAGCAGAACATTCTTAATGAGGCATAATTTGAATAACACTGTGATAATTTTAAATATTGCTCTTTCTGTCAGAACAGTTGAAGAGTCATTTGTTAAAGAGGTAATTTTCATCAGCTATGATTTTTCTTCTTTCTTTTTAAAGGTCAAATCTCATTGATGAGATTTTTACCTAATTGAGTTTCTGGATTGATTTTTATTATAATGATAATTTTCATTACTTTGATTTTTTTTTATCCAAATGTTGTCATCTCTAATTGTTGCAATAAAACAGATTATTTTTATAAATATTCATTTCCGGCACTGTATTTTTGCTGGTAGTGTGCTGAGAGGAGCATAGTTCATACTTTTACATAAAACCTGGACACAGTGGCAACGTTTTGTGGAATGATTTAAGAATGACACTGAATCCAAGTGGCCATCAAGCAGTGTTGAGCAGAAATCTCGGATTAATTAATCTTGTTCCGCGCAAAATTCAATTGATACAGGGATCAGGCATCAAAGTTGAGGGAGACGTGGTGGCTCAGTGGTTAACACTGCTGCTTTATAGTACCAGGGACCTGGGTTCAAATCCACCCTCAAGTGACTGTCTGTGTGGAGTCTGCACATTCTCCCTGTGTCTGTGTGGGTTTCCTCCAGGTACCTGGGGAAACCTCCACAGCCCAAAGATGTACAGGTTAGGTAGACTGTCCATGCTAAATTGCCCAGGGATGTGCAGACTAGGTGAGTTAGCCTGGGGAAATGTGTCTGAATGGCCTTTACAGGGTGCAGACTTGATGGGCCAAATGGCCTTTTTCTGCACTTGTAGGAATTCTACAACCTCATTAAATGACACAGTCGTCATGTGGGACTAAATTTTATTTCCTTTATTCATTAAAAGAATGTGGGCATCGCTCTTACCTAATTACCCAGAGGGTAATTTTTTAAGAGTCGTTACTGTGATGTGGAGTCACATGTAGGCCAGACCAGGTAAGGATGGCAGTTTTATTCCCTAATGGACATTAGTGAACCAGATGGGTTTTTCCTGCAACAATTGGCAGTGGATTCACAGTCATTATTCATTTCTTAATTCCAGACATTTATTGAATTCAGATTCCACCATCTGCTGTGGCAGGATTCGAGCCTGGTTCTCTGGATTAACAGTCCAGTGATAATATCACTAGGCCATCGCCTCCCCACTCATACTCCTGCTTGTAGTTCTTCTTTTCTAAGTTGGAAAAGTAGTCTTATCAAACTTATTAAGTAGTCGATGCCTGTGTTTGGGTCAGCTGTCTGGACGCTGGATAATAAACAACTGATTGAAATTTCTCACCAGAGTGGATCGACAGAGAGAGTATTTTGGTAGCTTGTGCCTGTCCTAGAGCCATCCCCTAACAGCGACCTGTGGTTTGGGAGTAATGACACTTCATGTAGTAATGTGTGACCCACACTCCAATGTGTGAAGCTGATTTACGCAGCTGAATGATCTAATTCTTCTATCTTATTGAGGACAACTGTATAAAGAGGAGAGTAAGGGAGGGCATCTTAACAGGAGCCCTACAGATCCAGATTGATTCCCATGACATCTGTATGTTATCACATAGTTCAGTTCGCAAATGCTCAGTGACCATACCCAGAGTTAGAGATAAATTCTCATGAATCTATTTTTTTTACAAATTTATTCATGGGATGTGGGTGTTGATGGCTAGGTCAGTATTTATAGTCCATCTCAAATCGCTTTCCCCGAGATATTTTACAGTATCCTTTATACAATTACCCTTTAACCATGGGCAATTGCCCCTTTCACTCCACTTCGCACCCCCCCCCCCCCCAGCCCAGCCAGGCCCCATACTAACAATTCCCTTGTCTTTGGGAGACTAGTCTCCGACAGCATTCTCAAATCTCGGAGGAGATACGTGTGTACTCATGACCCATCTCACAACAGTTCCCATCTACCCACACGGAGACCTGAGTGTAGCAGTAATGAAGGATAGTCGAGGAGTCAGTGATCCAAAGGAGTAGGCTCTAGGCCTAGAATGGTCACAGTGTCTTGAAAAAGCAAGAAACGGAAGTGAAACTCTCGCTGTCCTGTCTATCTCTAGTAAGATGGTGGAGACTGTAGGTTCAGTTATATTCAGGCTCCTGGCCTGTCCACTCCCTTTTGCCTGATGGGCGCATCTTTCTTCCCTTTTATTATTCCTTCTTTTTATTATTATTTTTTATTTCACCTTTTGTTATTAAATTAATCTTTTCTTCCTTCTCCGGCTGAGGTGTGGCAGTTTCGGTTGGTCAGCCCCCAGTCCTCAGCGTTTTCTACAAGCCCCCAGTCCTCAGCGGTTTCTACAAGCCCCCAGTCCTCAGCGGTTTCGACAGGCCCCCAGTCCTCAGCGGTTTCTACAAGCCCCCAGTCCTCAGCAGTTTCGACAGGCCCCCAGTCCTCAGCATTTTCGACAGGCCCCCAGTTCTCGGTGGTTTTTACAAGCTCCCAGTCCTTGGCAGTTTCGACAAGCTCCCAGTCCTTGGCAGTTTCGACAAGCCCCCAGTCCTTGGCAGTTTCGACAAGCTCCCAGTCCTTGGCAGTTTCGACAAGCTCCCAGTCCTTGGCAGTTTCGACAAGCCCCCAGTCCTTGGCAGTTTCGACAAGCCCTCAGTCCTCAGTGGTTTCGACAAGCCCCCAGTCCTTGGAAGTTTCGACAAGCCCCCAGTCCTCGGCGGTTTCGACAGGCCCCCAGTCCTCGGTGGTTTCTACAAGCCCCCAGTCCTCGGTGGTTTCGACAGGCCCCCAGTCCTTGGCCATTTCGACAGGCCCCCAGTCCTCGGCGGTTTCGACAGGCCCCCAGTCC
>NC_063368.1:9104086-9128618 GCF_021869965.1 Rhincodon typus
TCCTCGGCGGTTTCGACAGGCCCCCAGTCCTCGGCGGTTTCGACAGGGCCCCAGTCCTCAGCGGTTTCGACAGGCCCCGAGTCCTCAGCGGTTACGACAGGACCCTAGTCCTCGGCGGTTTTGACAGGCCCCTAGTCCTTGGCGGTTTTGACAAGCCCCCAGGCCTTGGTGGTTTCAACAGGCCCCAGTCTTCAGCAGTGGCCAGTTCGTGAAACCAAGAGGCTGTGGGATGAACAAAAAAAATGATATTTGTCTTAATTTTGTCTTATTTTTTAAATATATAATTTATGTAATTAAATGGCACCACTTTTATGGCGACTTATACACATTTTACTACATGTTAGTAAATAGAAATAACAATAAATTTCCATCTAAAATTTCTATCTATCTGCCTTGTTCGCTGATCTAGGGGTGGGTATATTTATTATTCTGTAGGCTATGGTACCATTTCAACACTTGCTGGAATGTGGGGTTGCTGAGAGGCAGCGAAATGCATCTCAGGTTCTCCATGAGGAACTTCACTGCCAATGGACAACAGAATAAACCAAAGGAGAGTGAACAGGAAACATCTTTAACACTGCAACCTCACAGCGCCAAGGGCCTGGGTTCGATTCCAGCCTCAGGCAACTGTGTGGAGTTTGCACATTCTCCCCGTGTCTGTGTGGGTTTCTTCCGGGGGATCCGGTTTCCTCCCACAGTCCAAAGATGTGCAGGTTAGGGTGGATTGGCCGTGCGAAATTGCCCCATAGTGTCCAGGGATGCGCAGGTTAGGGTGGATTGGCCGTGCTAAGTTGCCCGTAGTGCCCAGGGATGTGCAGGTTAGGGTGGATTGGCCGTGGGAAATTGCCCCATAGTGCCCAGGGATGTGCAGGTTAGGGTGGATTGGCCATGCTAAGTTGCCCGTAGTGTCCAGGGATGTGCAGGTTAGGGTGGGTTGGCCGTGCTATATTGTCCATAGTTACCAGTGATGTGCAGGCTAGGTGGGTTAGCTGTGTTTAAAAACCCTGTGCAGTGTAAGGGAATGGGGTGGGTCTGGGTGGGATGGTCTTCGGAAGGTCAGTAAGGGTCTGATAGGTTGAATGGCCTCTTTCTGAATTGATGGGATTCTATGATTCTATGATTTCTGGTACTCTGATTTATAGAGCTGCTTGAAAAGACAGGCAACCTCTGTCATTAAGAAGAGACTAAAGATTCTTGGTTACTCTGTCCAGTGCTTCTTTGTGGAAGGCCGTATCCTCAATCCTTAGGAGGTTTTGCTGCAGATAGTCACTCAGTGTGACCTTGTAGCTCTGAACAATTCTGTCACAAAGACTTTTGCCTCCATCAAAATGTATCTCTGCTGCATCATTCAGAGTTTGAGTGCAAGATATTTTGTAAATCTTCTGCAAGCGTCTCGTTTTCAGCCTGTGAAGCTTGAGGTAAGATCTTGAAGAAGCCCTGAAGCAGTGTTTGAGAGGTGATTTGAGCAGAAGATGAATTTTATTTAAGTAATTTTGTTTTGTTCTTTTTGTAAGTCAAAATGGCTCTGGATTGTGGCGACACAACCCTTTTCACTTTATCTCCCTAGATATAGGTGACATAAAATCATTCACTCATTCATTGATTCATAAATCCAGACTTTCGAGCAGCAATGTCCAATTAGTGTCAGTTTTCATCTTTTAGCCAAAACAATTTCCCACGATCCCTACCTGAAAGAAAATTGATGTGTATTTTCAAGGATCTGGTATGAATGTGCTTGAAACTCCCATTGTTGAAATATGTACGAGTAGTTTTCAGGACAGATTGTACAAATTTTCTCGGCCTTGAGAAAATAAACGGTAAATCTGTTCAGAGTAGCAAAATTGAACAGATTTCTTGTTACTCCGGATTAAGACTAAATGAAAACAGAGAATTAGTACATGACAGAACCGCTTGACAAATGGCAGGGACAAGCCTAGTATTCACCCGACAATATGGAAATGTTGTCCTAATTACTCTACAATTCAATGTCCTCACGAAAATAAACAGGAAAATTCCAACGCAGTCAACTCTTGGCCCATCGGTCTCCTCTCAATCATCAGTAAAGTAAAAGGCTTAGTGAAATAACTGGTAACACATCACCAAGACAACTTTTATTTATTTGTGCACAATTCACAGGCCATCACCATCCAGCGCAGAGTCTGTCCCTGAAGTCAGAAGATTCTGAGTCTACTGTTTATTTTTTTGTGTTTTTTTTTGTCAGTTTGTTTTTCTTTTACTTGTGCACAGTTCACAGGTTGTAGCTCAGACTCAATCCTTGAAGTCAGGAGATTCTGAATCCACTGTTTATATATTCTTTTCTTTCTTTGAATACCCTCAACCTACTGCCATCTAGCAGTAATGCTTATCTTCCCCAGCAACCGTGTGTGTGTGACACAGTAAAAAACACCCAGGTGTGTAAATACCTTTATAAACATACCACCACCAGGAAGATCACCCAAGTGACCAAAGCATCGGTATCAAGCAGACCCCCCTGGGGGCAATGCCTATGTGAAGGAAAGTGAGGGGGAGGGTAGGGATCAAATCAAAATGGAGATTGTGGGGGGAACAAAGCATTTCGCTCCCGCTCCCGCTGCGACACCCGAGTATGACTGTAGCCAAGGGGAAAGGGGCAGGGAATGGGTCATAATAACCCCCTCAATCCCCTGTTTATATCTGTCAGCCAGGCCTCCCTGATTGGCCCAGGTTAACAACCCCAATCAAGGATCTTGTCGTCGATGAGATCCACCTGCTCCAATCACTGCACATAGCAACCAATGCCACTAATTCATCTCAGAACTAGCTCAGTTTGAGCTCCACCGGGCCCACTCAGCTTCAAATTCCTTTGCAATTGCGGTCTAAACATGGACAGAAAAAAGCTGAATTCCAAAGAAGTGGTAAGAGTGACCAACCTTAACATCAGCAGTTGATCAAGCAAGATGTCCAAGTAAAACTGAAGTCAAAAGGAAGCAAGAGAATATTCTTTCCTTGTTGGAGTCCTACCATGCACATAACAAGCACTATTAGAGGCTGGTCATCATAATGGCAGGACTTCCCCAGGGTAGGTATTTTTTGTTCATCTGTTCAGAGATGTTATTACATACGTCAGGAGCAGGTGGGACTTGAACCCAGGCCTCCTGGCTTGGAGGTGGTGACACTCCTGCACCACATGAAGCCCTAACTTCCTTAAGCCTGGCAGACTGAGCGAATAAGCGACAAGTGAATTCGAGGTATGCAAGTGTTAGCCAATGATCACCTACCACCGGGGAGAATCTGTCCACCTCCTCTTGATGTTCAATGGCATTACTATCACTGTATTCCCCACAATCAACATCCTGTGGGCTACCAGAGTGTAAACTGGACCAACCACATAAATACTGCGGCCATAAATGCAGGTAAGAGATTGTAAATAATATGGTATTTAACTCACCTTCAAACTCCCCAAACCTTAATGACATCAACAAGGCACAAGTCAGGAGTGTGATGGAATACTCCCCACTTGCCTGGATGGGTGCAGCCCCAACAACACTCAAGAAGCTTGACACCATCCAGGACAAAGTAGCCCGCTTGATTGGCACCACATCCACAAGCATCCACTCCCTCCACCATCGATGCTCAGTAGCAGCAATGTGTTCTGTATACAAGATGCACTGCAGGGCGTCAACAAAAATCCTCAAACAGCATCTTCCAAACCCGTGACCCCTTCCATCTAGGAGGACAAGGGCAGCAGATACATGGGAACACCACCCCCTGCAAGTTCCCCTCCAAGCCACTCACTATCCTGACTTGGAAATATATCGCCGTTCCTTCACTGTCGCTGGGTCAAAATCCTGGAATTCCCTCCCTAAGGGCATTGCGGGTCAACCCACAGCAGGTGGACTGCAGCGGTTCAAGAAGGCAGCTCACCCCCACCTTCTCAAGGGGGCAACTAGGGACGGTCAATAAATGCTGGGCTCAGCCAGAGACACCCACATCCCACAAATAAATAGGAAAAAATAGTAGAAAGATAAAGAAATAAAGTTAAAAGTTTACATTACAGTCCTTCCTAGTATTAATCGGAATTATAAAGGAATAAATGTAAAAGTTCAACATTCTTTCTTAAGTGCACTCCTTGCAAGGGCTCGGTCTCCGCTTTATCCCATTGCCCGGGAAACTGTGGTCTTCCTGCTCTTGATGCTGGGAACAGACACTTTGGGCTTGCTGTAACTGCATTGAGCTCAGGCCCACAGTCGCTTCCCTGCACCAGCCGAAGGGCTCATTCATGTTTCCAAATTAACGATCACCTCATACCTCCCCAATTTCTGTAAGTCCGTCCAAGTATTCAGCCTTTCAGATATTAATACTCAGATATTAATCCTGGCCTCTCACATATCCATAAGCTTTCGACAGCCCTTCAGTCACCTTCTGCTCAGCTATGGACATCATTCCCTGAATAGCTTTGTCTCTTTCAATAGTGGCTTTAATTCAGCCAATATCCCAGCATGCTTTATTGGAGCGTGGCCAACACATTTTTCGTTCTGCAGGATGCATGATGCTGCTTGGCCAAAGAGACTAGTTTCCAGGAGCATCTTCAAGGATGGGGCTGTGAGCTGTCTCTTTTCTCTCCCCAATCCTTGAAGATGCTCCTGGAAACTAGTCTCTTTGGCCAAGCAGCATGATGCTTCCTGCAGAATGAAAGCCTAGTCCGCCACACTCCAGTAAAGCATGCTGGGATATTGACTGAATTAGAGTCACTGTTGAAATGCAAGAGGTCATTGTTGTACTGAATGGCATGGGCTGGCTCAGGAATGTTGAGGGGCAGTGGAGCTCAAAAGGTGCGGAATTCAACCCCAAAATCCCAAAACCAGCGACAACCAATCAAATCAATGTCTCCTTTGCATGTAGGATGGACGGAATCTTTGAGGAATTGCTCCTCCAATCATAGGCTGGTTCTCTGGTACAATTGCTGCTGATAGGCTCCCAAGGAACATGGGACATGGGGACAGAGCAAATCAGAGGGAAGTAAAAAGAAAGACAGGAATGTGGATCAATCCCTAGGGAATCTTTTTTTCCCGGTGGAGCCTTTTGCTGTAGAGTGATCTGTTGAGCATTCTTTTCTGTTGGCTTTGGGTGTTGAAATCTGCCAGGGAGAAAGAAGGAGTCTCCAACATGAATAAGTGGGGTGGCAGAAGGAGGCTGCAAGGGAGGAATTAAGGTAAGGGAAGAGTGAGGTGGCAAAGGATGAGGGATAGAAAGAGACTGTAAGGGATGTGGGAAGGCAGGCTGCAAGGAGTGTAGGGGAAAACTGCTAAGGGGAGAAGGAGGCTACAAAGGTGAGAGACTAGTTTCAAACCTGATGAAAAGGAATACTCAGCTAATTAAGAGCCAGACCAATTTGAAATCGCTGAGCTAATGAATTCTAATGCAATTGAGTGTGGAATCTCTAGCTTAAGGCTGCATATATTCAGGAGTAACTACATAAGGGCATCACAGGCTAGACCAGCATTTATTTGGCAATCCCAAATTGTACGAGGCAGTTAAGAGTCAGCCATGTTGCTGTGGGTCTGGAGTCACATGTAGGCCAGACCAGGTTTCCTTCCCTAAAGGACATTAGTGAACCAGATGGGGTTTACATGATGATCAACAATAGATTTATAGTCATCATTAGAATCATAATTCCAGAGTTTTAAAAGATATTTGAATCCAAATTTCACTATATGCCATGGGGGGGTTTGAACCCAGATTGTTAGCTGGGTCTCTGGATTAATAGGTTAAGAATAATACCACTACGTTATTGGCTCCCTATTGGTATGAGTGTAATAAAAAATGGCTGACCATTGCATCCTCAAACGTACAATCTATAGTCAGTTCTAAGGAAGGGTCACTTGACCCAAAACATTAACTCTGATTTCTCTCCACAGATGCTGCCAGATCTGCTGAGCTTTTCCAGCCACTTCTATTTTTATCTTTAATCTATGGTGACCCTGCTATCTGCACAAGGACAGCAGCTCATGCGTATCTGTGACACAGGGAAGTCTGTAGATGAGACGTTGAATTGACTGGGATCAGAGCCGAAGCATGGGATGTTCTTCCTGCTCACTAGAATACGTGGAGACATAGTCAGAAATAGTCATGAAGGGAGTGGAGAAAGCAACAAAAGAACCAGCCAGATGGTGGAAAGGAGAACATGACAGAAGAAAAAAATTGTCAATTGAGAAATGGTCATGACGAATCATCAGTAGCAGAGGGACCTATTGCATATGAATTAGGGGAGGTGATGGCCTAGAGGTACTTTTCACTGCACTGTTAATTCAAAGACGTAAGTAATGCTCTGGGGACTTGAGTTCAAATCCCACCATTTGAATTCAAATATTCCAAAAAAAAAACCCTGGAATTAAGAGTTGAATGATAATTGTCAAGAAAAACCCACCAATGTTCACTAATGTCCCTTTAGGGAAGGAAACTGCCATCCTTACCTGGTCTGGCCTACATGTGACTCTGGGCCCACAGCAATGTTGTTGGCTCTTAACTGCTCCCTGGACGATAAATGTTGGACTGGCCAGTGACCCCCTCATTCCGTGAATGAATTTAAAAAGCGGTTTCTTCAGCATCAGTGGATGATGTTTAACGTGAAAGTGACACAGTCCACCTTCTCCAGAGATGGCTAAATGCAATCAGGGGATTAGTGTAAAATAGACTCTGTTTGCACAGTGAAGAAACTGCCTGTTACAGGCCTGTGATAGCCCAAAAAGGCCCAAAGGAATCAATAATTAATCTACTTATGGACCCCGGTGGATATGAGTTCCCTTGGTAACAGGGAATGGCCTGTCCAGCTGGAACTCATCACCTGAGCCCAGTTGGCCAAATTGGTGTTTTCCTGGTCGTGGAAAGAAAAACAAATAACAATGCCTTTATCTTTCTGTCTCACTATACAATAAACATATATACATGCACAAGTGATTTAGGGGAAAATTGAAACAAAATAAACATTACATTGGAGACAACAAGGTGCAGAGCTGGATGAACACAGCAGGCCAAGCAGCATCATAGGAGCAGGAAGGCTGATGTTTTGGGCCTAGACCCTTCTGGGAAAAAAATGGTTTCAAAAGGGCCCCCTTGTGGTGCAGTGGTAATATCTAGCCCTTGGTCCAGAAGGTCTAAGATCAATATCCATCTGCTCTAGAGGTGTGTAATAACATCTCTGAACAGATTGATTAAAAAAAAAATTTTAAAAAGTTATAAAGCAGACTCAGGGACAATAGACAAACTAAATAAAGCAGAACCAGAGATGGGTCTCTGTCCTAGGTTGGGACTAGCCTTTGTGTGCCGTGAGCAGTGGCTCTGTTTTGATGTTGACAGTAAATGATCTTTCTCTCTAGTAAGGCTTCCTGAGCTATTACAATAGCCTTGCCTGAGACAATGGCATCAATAGAAATGCTGTAGAAAGGAAGCCTGACACACTCACTCACGTTTGTAGCCACAGCCCAATGGTTTAATTCTGTTAAAAATCAGGCTTTCCTCATTGTGTTTGTTTCCTTAGACTCTTTCAGACATGTTCCTCTTCACCTTGACAAGTACCTTATCTCTCTGTCCCAGCCTTACCCAACGGAGTTTGATAACAATTAGAAAGCGTCAGTGTGTAATTGTACAGACAATAGAATAGAGAACACATTTGCAATAATGAAAGAAGACTCTGGATGAAACAAAAGAAGGCTTTTTCACACCATGGAGTCAGTTAGTTGGGATTCAGAATCGTATCTGGCATTACAACACTTTGAAGAATTTAAAATTCTGAGGAATGTCTTCTGGTTTTAAAGCAAAATGTATTGTTTTAAATCCATTCACGGGATATAGACATCTTTGGCTGAGCCAGCATTTATTGCCCACCCCTAAATGCCCAGAGAACAGTTAAAAGTCTGTCACATTTGCTGTGGGTCTGGAGTCACATATCGGCCAGACCAGGTAAGGACAGCATTTTCCTTCCCTAAAGGACATTAGTAAACCAATAACAGCTTCATGGTCATCATTGTAGAGTCATAGAGTCATACAGCACGGAAGCAGATCCTTCAGTCCAATCAATCCATTCTGAACATAATCGCAAACTAAAATAGACCCACCTGTCTGTTCCTGACCCTTATTCCTCCATTCCTCTTCGTAGGAGAGTCTAGGACCCGAGGGCACAGCCTTAGAGTAAAGGGAAGATCTTTTAGATCGGAGATAAGGAGAAACTTCTTCAGCCAGAGAGTGGTGAATCTATGGAATTCACTGCCACAGAAGGCTGTGGAGTCCAGGTCATTGAGTATATTTAAGACTGAGATAGATTGGTTCTTGATTATCGAGGGGATCAAGGGTTACGGGGAGAAAGCAGGAGAATGGGGTTGAGGAACTTATCAGCCATGATTGAACGATAGAGCAGACTCGATGGGCCAAATGACCTAATTTCTGCTTCTATGTCTTATGGTCAAACCCTTCCTATTCATGTACCTTTTCCAAATATCTTTCAAACGTTGTAATTGTTCCCACATAGATCTTTATTTCACATTTTTATTGAATTCAAATTCTACCATGTCACAAGATAATATCACTAGACTGTCACTTCCCATTAAATACACATGGTTATTTTTCCACGAAGGAGAGTGTCAAATTAAGACCACAACCAGATGTTTATTTTTTATTATTAGCACATATTTTAGGCTGGATTTCAAATTAATTTCTTGTTTTAATTTATTCTATCACGTCTTCTCTCCCTTTTGTCATTTGCTAATTAAAGTAGGCAGCAGTCCTGCGTTGCAGTGGGTAGTGTCCCTGCCTCTGAGCTGCAAGCTCTGTGTTTGATTCCCATTCGAGGTCTTGATGGTCAAGGAAGTTGTGTTCATAATGTGACATATGAGTATCAGCCTGCGACACCTTCTGAAGGCAGGAGGTGAGAGCGGGAATGATGCCTGGTCAACCATGTGACAGAAGGAACATTGGAGCCTCGACATTTACCATCCATTGTACCAGGCTACAACATGCCAGTAGAAATGTCCATTGCCACAGCGACTCAGCATCCTTGGAACAGCTGGCCCTTCAATTGGTCAGTCAGTGGGCATGGCTTAGATTGGTACCAAAAATATGGGGGTAGATCCTTGATCTATTTGCAATGGATTTGAGACCTGCCTCATTGTGTTATGTGATGACACTATGGCTTTAGAGGTCTATTTTGTCCTTTTCTTTTAGAAAGGTTTTAAGACAGAGCTGCTGAGATGTCTTTTCAAAACTCGTAAAGTTAGCAGCTTGTGAGGCCTTGAGGTTTATTTTTAAAGTTGGCCCATTCCATGGACTTTATTGATACAGACTCCCTGAATTTTAGACTCACCAAAGACAACTGTGCTGGGACCTTCTGTCGCCCTCAGCCAGACTGAAGGCTCCTTTCCCTAGATTTTGAGACATGACCATTTGCCTGAAGCATATGCAATGGGTTTGCTTTCAGATTGGCTTAGCTTGTGTTCCTTCTCACTTGTGTTCAAATCACAGTGTTAAATTCACTCTGGCAAAGTTAACAATTTCAGGTCGAGGCTGAAATTGAAGTCATTTGTCTTGACTGAGCAACGAAACAATAATTTTAATTATTCACAAAATAAAACCACAGTGGGCTTACATGCTAGTAATGGAGGTACAATGAGCCCCTGAAGTACATGTTCAGTGCCCTTAGAGATGGAATTCATAAGTTTCTTGAGAACCATATTTCTAGTTGCAAAACTTGGCGCATGTGTATGTGTAACATTGAGTTAGCGTGGGGACATAAATGATAGCATCCCCCACTCTGACTAAACACTGCTGACGGCCATTGTAGGCTTCCTGTGGTAAATGGCAAGGCAGGATTGAAAAACTATGAGCCTTTAGTTCTGGTAGAGAGAGCAGCTGTAAAAAGATGAGGCACAGCAAGGTAGCGATGCTGTTAGCATCCAAGTTTTTGTAAAGTTAGAGAACACTAACAGAGCAAGTGAGGAGCCCTGAGATGTAGCCTGGTCCAATCTATGAGCTGGGTGCCTGTCCCTGTGCACAAAGTGTTCTGGTGACAACATTGCAGCCAAAGATGCCAATGTGCTCCAAAGTGCAGCATTGAAGTGCAGGTCTGCATTGGAAATGTGTTTCAGATGTGGCATATGGGTGAGGTAAAGCTGGCATGTGTCTCATGCCAACCTCTGTGGATGATGGGATATACCCTGTTGCTGCCCAAGGGGCATGCTCTGAGATGTCAGTGACTGCTAGCCAAGATAGCGGTCTGGGGGATTGACACATGACCATCTCCCCTATTGGGAATTGTTGCCATCTAGTTTGTTTTTGGTGGTGGGAGGATCTCAATGAGCTGAGATCAGGAGATAATGGCACATTAAAGCAGATAAAAACAGGATAATAATGGCACACTAAAACAGGTAACAATGTCACATTAAGACATGCAAATAGGTCTCTTGCCACTGACCAGCAGGCCTCTTGCCCTGCAGTTCAAAACTGAGCTGCAGAATCGGACGTTTTGTATTTCAGTGTCTGGAATCTCAGTTTTTTCATCTTGCTATATTTTCCCAACAGTTTCGCCAATGCCCAGGTCTCTGGGGAGACCCTGTTCCTTGGGTCTATTAAGTTGGGAATTGCACCAACTGATGCATTGGTCCAATTCAACAAAGGTGGGAGGGCCCCGTTCAGTGGGTGTGCTACATCGTAGTGTGAGGAGGACAATGCACTCTGCCTGACAAACCTGCTTAAGGGATATTGCTGACAGATAGCAGAAAGGAGGGAAAATATACGCTTCCACTCCCAGAATGCTGGCAATTCCGTGTAAGAGCTCACCGACATTCAGAAGTGTCAAACATTGCCTTCAGGCAAACAATGTCAGGATGAAGTGAAAAGCTGTAGAAATCTGGCAATGCCTCTTCATGGGTATCATTACCTTGGTGACCAATAAGCTGAAAAGTATGAGCCCACAGTGTTCTGCAGGTAGTTGTTTCAAGGAGTGAGCTTCGACAATCAAAAGAAATTAAAAAATAAGTCAAATGCCGGGAATACACTGAGAATGTAATTGGGTTAGCTCAGTTTGTGTTCCTTCCTTCTTGAGTTCAAACAGTGGTGTTAAATTCATTCTGGCAAGGCAAACGTTTTCATGTTGAGGCTACAAGTGAAGTCATTTGTCTTGACTGAGCAATGAAACATTTACTATTAATTATTCACAACATAAAACCGCTGTGGACTTGTGTCCTAGTAATGAAGGTATAGCAAGCCCCTGCAGTATATGCTTTCTACATCCTGAGAGGTGAACTGTACAGGTTTCTCGCAAAATATGTTTCCAGTTGCAAAATCACACAAAACTCTTTACGACTTGTCAAGGCAAGTATTTCATTTTGCTGTTTTGCAACTGGGAATACAGGAGGTTGGCCAGGCTTGAGGTTTTTAATAAACATCTTCGCCTGGAGTAGATCCAGGGACCAGGACCCCACTGCTGATATTGTTTGGTACAACCGAGGGGAGCTATCAGACGTAAAAGGTCCTTGTTGTCTCCTGTCTGTTACTTCCCACTCGTCCCCCTCATAAATCCCTTCCCTCTCCATTTCAAGATGGAGACACAACAGTAGTCAGCCAAATTAAAGTGGGGCTTTAGAGCGTGAATGGTAACTGACAGACCTCAGGGCTCAACACTGATGTTAACCATTTCCAAACACTTTTGTGATTGTAATGAGGTCAGTCAGGTGGACCTCAGAGAATATGAGCTCCCTGATTGGGGATGTTAATCTGGCCCAGTCGGGGAGTCCTGGCTGACAGATATTAACAGGAATGTCAGGGGTTCTGTTCTCTCTGAGAGCTGGCTCTGAGGGAGCTGGATCAGTGTCAAGCACTCTCCACGTGTTAATAGAGGGTGATTTGGTGATGGAATCCAGCCTCTGTTGAGTTATTTCAGTGGCGATAAGAGAAAAGCATGCTCCTGAAGAAATTTTTTTGCAACAGTTGTCTTCGTGTTAGGGATAAGCATTTCTGGCATCATGCTATTAATTGGGAAACTTGAGCTGTTTGATTCTGCTATCGAAGACTGGGCCCAGTATGTGGAAAGAATGCGTTATTTTTTCCAGGCAAATGATGTTGGGCCAGATGGAAAACAATGAGTAATTCTCTTGATAGCTTATTGACCCACAGCCTTTTCAGTTATTAGAAGCCTAACTTTGCCTGAGGCAACAGATGCCAAAATCTTTCAAGAGTTGACAGATTTAACCTGCTCTACCTCTGAGACGCTATCAGTTTTACTTGGAGTTTGAGAATCAGGTGAATCCATGTTGGGATTTTTGACTGGGTTAAGGTAGACTGGCAGAGGCATGAGACTTTGGTTTAACCCTTAATGAGGTGCTGAGAGACTGGTATGTGAGATTAATGATGTTATCATGCAAAAGTGCCTATTACCTGAAGCCCAACTGGACTTCAAACAACTGGCTTTATCATTGGAAAATGCAGCAAGTGGAACATATGAGTTGCAGAGTATTCCGATGAAGTGGACACCCTCGCCAGGCCGACTGAGCTTGGGGAACACCACTTGAGAGCAGGCAATTGTATAGCTTCACTCAGGACATATCCTGAACAGCGGGACTCTAGGTCAGCCCACAGCAAAACCCCAAAACAAAGCCAAGCCTCGGACAAGCAGTTAAAATTTTCTTCAGGATCCAGGTGTCTAGTGATTATAGTTACTGTTGATATGGAGACTTGAGACACCAAAAGAGTCCAACTAGACCTAAATGGAGTAAGAGAACTCATAGGCCAGTGTCCAGGAGAGTGCATACCCTGGAAAGCTCACCTACATCTGGGTTTGGAACAGTTAAATTGCTTAGCAACCTCCAAATCAGAACCAATCCAAATAAACGTGTGGATAAATGGTCACCCAGTTCTAATGGAGATGGATACTGGTGCAACTGTTTCAGCGATCGCAGAACCAGTCTTTCACAAAATTCACTCTGGACTCCAACCCTTACGTTTGCACAAGATCTCGGCTAAACTGAGAATCTCTACCGGGGATCCTTTACAGATTAAGAGTACAACTTTGGTTCCATTCTCTAATGGAAAGCAACTGGCTCAGTTACCACTGATTGTAATAAAAGATTTGGGCCCAAGCTTAATGGGATGAAATTGGTTGAGAAAGATTCACCTACATTTTTCGATGTGAAAATGGCTGCCTGATTGAAGTCCTAGTTAAATATCGAAATGTTTTTCAAGAAGGTTTAGGGACCATCAAAGGAGCCAAGGCCACCTTGCACATTGACCAGGAAGCAATTCCATGATTCTTCAAGGCCCCAAACAAGTTCCATTCGCCTTCTGGGCAAAAGCTGAGGGAGATCCCATTTGCCTCAAATGCTATATCTAGTTGCCTCTTAAATACATTCAATGTTTTGGCATCAACTACTTCCTGTGGTAATGAATTCCACAGGCTCACCGCTCTTTGTGTGAAGAAATGTCTCCTCATCTCCATCCTAAATGGTCTACCCCGAATCCTCATACTGTGACCCCCTGGTTCTGGACACACCCACCATTGGGAACATCTTCCCTGTATCTACCCTGTCCAGTCCTGTAAGAATTTTATAAGTCTCTATGACATTCACCCCAATTTGTCTGAACTCTAGTGAAAACAATCCCAACCTAGTCAATCTCTCCTCATACGTCAGACCCGCCATCCCCGGAATCAGCCTGGTAAACCTTTGCTGCACTCCCTTGAGAGAAAGAGCGTTGTTGGCATTCTGCTTGAAACAAGCATAGAAGGCATTGAGAGCGCCAGGGTAGAATGTGTCTTTGTCCGCTATCTTGCTCTGCTTCATTTTGTATTCCATTATGTTGTTTAAGCCTTGCCACAGTTGGTAGGAGTCTGTTTGGTAGGTCTGGGCCTCTAATTTGGTCCAGTACTGCCTTTTGGTATGTCTGATGGCTCTGGAGAGGTCATATCTGGATTTTCTGTATAGGTCTGGGTCATCCAACTTGAATGCTGCACATCTGGTCTTCAGTAGGGAGTGGGCTTCCTGGTTCACCCAAGGTTTCTGGTTGGTGAACACCCAGATTGACATTTTTGGTACACAGTCCGCCACGCATTTGCTAATGAAGTCTGTGATAGTGGTGGCGTACACACCTAGGTTTTCCACCGAGTACTTGAACACGGTCCAGCCTATCGATTCCAAGCAGCCCCGGAGATGGTCTTCCACAGCCTTGGACCAGCATTGTACTTCCTTTGATGACGGATCCTCCCGTTTCAGCTTGTGCTTGTAAGCTGGGGGAGGAGGAACACAGCGCTGTGATCTGATTTTCCGAAGTGTGGGCGGGGGATGGAGCAGTAGGCGTCTTTGATGGTTGTGTAGCCATGGTCCAGGATGTTTGGTTCCCCTGGTGGGGCAGGAGATGTGTCGGTGGCACTTTGGCATCACCCGAGGTTAGGTTGGTTGAAGTCGCTGGCCAGGATGAGTAGGACCTTGGGGAATTTCCTTTCTAGAGTGTTTGTGCCAGTGTAATTCTAGGGCATTCTTCACATGCCCATGGGGTGGAATGTAGACCACTGTCAGGATGGCGGAGATGGCAGTACCAATAGTGAAGCCCAATGGGTCAGTTCACCTTTGTGGGGATTTTAAACAAACGGTAAACCGCTTTTCACAGCTGGATAAATATCCAATTCCTTGGATAGAGGATTTATACACAAAGCTCACTGGGGGTGCTATCGTTCACAAAGCTGGACATGAGCCATGCATACCTGCAATTGCTGTTCGATGAGGATTCCCAGAACCCAATTAATACCCACAAGGGTTAGTGCCAATATATGAGACTGCCATTTGTGGCATCGTCAGCCTATGCATTTTTTTCAGCAGGTGATGGAGAGCATTTTACAAGGTCTACCCCAGGTCGTCATTTATCTGGATGACGTGCTACTAACAGGGAAGACCAATAAGGAGCACTTGGAGAACATGGACATAGTCCTTTAATGCTTCTCCTGGGCAGAAGGGAAAATGTACATTCCAAGCATCCCAAGCGACCTACCTGGGCTACAGAGTCAACAAGACCGGGCTACACTTGGTGGAAGATAAAGTGAGGGTGATTCAAAGGTGGTCCGGCTCTCCCATTTATGGCAGAGCTTAGGCCTTTCGATGGGCTGGCAACTTGCACTCTATCCCAACACATGGGTAAATACAATGCCCTCAAATTTCACAATGACACACTATCTTATCATCTGAGGGAGGAGGGCAGAGATGGATTGGAGGACAGAGATGGACCGGAAGGAGTGGTGAGGAAGGGGATAGTTTAGGGCAGAGGTGGGCGGGAGGAGGGGGACCAGTTGTCAGTGGAGCAGGGGAAGGGAAGATTGGAAGGTGCAGTGCGGAGATAGACCACAGGCTCACAAACCTCCAACAGTTCTGAGGAAGGGTCGCTGGACCTGAAACGTTAACTCTGCTTTCTTTCCAGAAATGCTGCCAGACCTGCTTGAGATTTTGAGCAATTTGTTTCAGAGTCACTGTAGCTAGCTCTATATTCCAGATGTATTGACTGAATAAAACTAGTGAGATGTGAACTGCCCACCTCAGTGCATTAGCCAACGTCTATTGATTTCCAGCCCTGTGCAATTACCACTACACCGCCATCTCCCCTTGTGCACTGGAAGTCAGAAATCAAATGACACCAGTTCACCTGACGAAGGAGCAGTGTTCCAAAAGCTTGCAATTTTCAACTATAACCTGGTGTCGTGTGACTTCTAACTTTCTCCACCCCAGTCCAACACCTGCACCTCCACATCATGTGCGTTTGAAGAAATGTTGCAATTGGTTAAGACATTAAAACAAGGCAATTAGTGGTCTGTGGATGCCAAAGATCCCTTGGGAATGTTGAAGACGGGACAGGGGGCTTGCTGATGTTTGCTGCCCAACTCTCCCACGGCCAAATGCTTCTGGCTTGTGGAAATCTTGCTGTGTGTAGGATTAGTTTGCGTATCAACTGTGTGCGAAAACAATTCCCCAGATTATTTTCAAGCACCAAGTCTATTTGACCACGTCAGTAAATTGGGTTTGTCAAAGCTCTGTGGGACTTGCCTTCGCTGACGCAGGAGGGCCAGACTTATAACCAAGCACGAATCTACACTGTAAAACTTACGGGGCTTGTACTAATGACTGAAAAGACGTAGTGGATTAGGATTAGGCCAACTGGCACACAGTTTAATGTCTCAGTGACAGACGTCTCAATTATACAGCTCGTTTTGTAATAAATGCATTTCCTAGATCTGACTGACATTTCATTAAAGCGTGTGGAGTTAAATCTTGATTTGCGACATTAAAAAGCTACTAAAAATGCAGAAGCAGGTCTCAGTGCAGACCTTGGTAATGAATTTTAGCTTGGGGAGGAGACAGGGAGAAGTTTCTCTGACGTGGCACCGATCACCTCCTCAACTCTCTGTCCCATATGAATATTCATTTCTGTCTGGATTTCCTGAGCATTAAGTGGATTAAATGGTGTTTCAGGATTCATGTTAATGAACCCTTTCATCCCCTTCCCACAGGTGCAGAGTTATTGTCTTAACTGCAACTACAAAATGTAAATGATTATGAGCGACCGACAGAAAAATATAGGGTAGCTAAAAATGGCAGATATAGAAGTGACTCGTACATGCCATCTAGTGAATGAATCTGCTATCGTTAGCCTGTCTGACCTACATGTACTGAGGGAGTGCTGCACTATCTGACGGTCTGTATTGTGGATGAGGGATCTTACAGATCCTCTAAGTTGCTCATTAAAAAAAATTTCCATTTTGATGAAGTTTAGAAACACACATAATCAAATAACTATGATAGGTGAGCTCCAGTTACAGACAGCCACATGAGTTTATGATGTTGTAACAATGACACAAGATCAGACACCTCCAAACAAAATCAGCAAGACAGGGTACTGAATATTCTTGGATACAAAGGCAAATACTGGAAATCTGAAGCAAACACAGAGAACACTGAAGAAACTCAGCAGGGCTGAATCTAAGGGCATACAAAGATAGGAACAGGAGTAGGCCATTCAGCCCATCAAGCCTGTTCCATCATTGAATGAGATCATGATTGATCTGTGGCCTAATTCCACAGACAGCCTACAGCCCATGTCCCTTAATGCTTTTGCTGAACAAAAGTATATCAGTCAGATTTAAAATTAACTACTGATCCAGCATCCACTGCCATTTGTGGAAGAGAATTCCAAACCTCTACCACCCTTTGTGTGTAGAAGTTTCAAAGTCTTTTCCCCAGCGTAGGAAAGTTAAAAACTCAAGGGCATAGGTTTAAGGTGAGAAGGGAAAGATTTAAGAGGGAAATGAGGGGCATCTTTTTCACGCAGAGGGTGGTGTGTGTATGGAATGAGCTGCCAGAGGAAGTGATGGAGGCTGGTATGATTACAACATTTAAAAGGCATCTGGATGGGTATATGAATAGGAAGGGGTGATAGTGATGTGGGCCAAAGGCCAAATGCTGGCAAATAGGACTAGATTAATTTAGGATATCTGGTTGGCATGGACGAGTTGGACCGAAGGGTCTGTTTCTGTGCTGTACATCTCTATGACTCTGTGACTATAAGTGCTTCCTAGCATCTCTCCTGAGCAGCCTGGCCCTTAATTCTCAGGCTATGCATCATAGTTCTAGGATTTCCAAACAATGGAAATAGTTTATCTTTATCTACCATGTCTTTTCCTGTTAATATCAGAGGGCAAACTGCTCTTACAGAGAGCCAACATGGTCTTGATAGGCTGAATGGCCTCCTTTTGCATTGTATCCATTCCACATATCCATGTGTAAGTTATGAAAGATAAGAAGTTGATAAGAATCGAGGTTAATGTATCATATAATACATTCCGTCCTATTTGGTTCTCCAGATATAATAGTTCAGATCCAGTCATCAAAACTTTATTTTGCTTCAGTTAATTTCCCACATCAGTTGATCTTTGAATTTAATTTTCCTTTTTTTTTCTCTGAAGTACGTGCTGCTGCTGGTTTGCTCCTTCTCTGAATTCTGTGGCTCTTCAAAAGCATGGTTTCTGACCTTCCCCATCGATCGAATTTGTTGCCACTCGGTGGAAGTTCTGTGATTGCCTTGCCTCAGGCCTAATGTTCCCTCTCTAGGACTCTCTGAATTAATTAATTCATGTAAACACCTTTGGATGCCTCAATCCCTCTCATCTTGGTGGAGCTGTCTGTGTGTAGGACCCCTCCTATTCTAAAATGCTGGGTGGTCTCAAACAGGACTTGCCTCCTGAGATGTTGGTGCTTCTGGCAAGGCCAGGCCTGGCCAGGCCCATGATAAGACGCCCCTTGTTGTTCAGCTACCTCCTGGAAGAACCGCTATACTTGTGGTGGCAATGGTCAGATGGTGTTTGGTTAACAGTTCTAGTAGTACTGACCCAGTGACAGAGAGTTAATGGTGGAGCAGACTCAATAGGCCAAATGGCCCAGTTCTGCTCCCATATCTTATGGTTATGTGCTGAGATAGAGGATCAGCCATGATCGTGTTGAACAGCAGAGTAGGCTTGATGGGCTGAATGGCCTGCTACTGCTTCTACTTTCTACCATTCTAAATCAGGAGGGTATCAGTGAGAGTCCTGGGGTCATTTATCCAGACAAATTCAGGTTCAGGAATCCTTAACCCTTTCCCCTTAACATTTCAATAAGGAAGTGAGTCTGACTAACGCCCTGGAGCACATCTAAGAATGGATGGTGCTAGTATCTCTGAGTGTAAGCTGAATTTGAATGGTCAATTCTCAAGTTAAATACTCACAAACTACAGAGTGAATGAATTCACTGTTCATTCCCAAAGAGAAATTGGAAAAGTCAGGGGCTAACGCTTCTTCATGAACTCCATACTTATAATTGGTGACATTTAAACTAAAATGTTAAGCATCATTAAATACTCTTATGGCACAGTGACAGTGTTTTTGAAACACTGTGTCCCACTACAGACTGGTACTTACCAGGACTCTCAGGTACCAGCTTTATTCAGTTTTACTTTACAATAATTTTTTTAAAGCATTCATTCACAGGATGAGGGCATCAGTGGCTAGCCTGACATTCATTGCTCATCCCAAATTACTCACAGGGCAATTGAGAATCAACCACAATGCTGTGGGTTTGGAGTCACATGTAGGCCAGACCAGGTAAGGATGGCAGTTTCCTCCCCCAAAGGGCAGTAGTGAACTAGATGGGTTTTTTTCCCTAACAAGGGCCATCATTAGATTCTTAGTTCCAGACTTCTTAATGAATTCAAATTCAAGTGTCTACCAGGGCAGGGATTTGAACCATAGTCCCCAGAACTTTACTTGAGTCCCTAGGTTAAGAGTCCAGCAATAATACCACTAGGCCATCACCCCCCCTTAATTCAGCTCAATACAATTCAATTGTGATCTCTCTTAAACCATACTACCAGACCAAGGACGCCAACACCATGCCTTACTGATGTAATAGGTGACCATTTACAACATCCATTTTCAGAGCAAGTGGCACTGACTTCAAGCTGTATTGTAACAACCAGCCAACATACCATCTACAGCACTGTCCAATCTCAAACACTCTATCACCCAGGCTGCAGAACATGTGGGAACATCAACACCTCCACATCACAGGCCATCCTGACTTGGAAATAATTTGCTTTCCTTCACCCTTTGTTGGGACAAATTCCTGGCAAAAACAGCAAGGCAGCGCTGTAACCACAAGGAGGCAGGTCACCGCCACTTTCTCAGGGGCAATTAGGGATGGGCAATAAATACTGGACCCAACCAGTGATGCCCACACCACGTGAATGAAATAAGAGAACAAATGGGATGCAGCAGATCATCAAAGAACATGTTAAATAACTTGTTCAGATTGGCTATGACCCACTTCTGGAGCAGGTGTGAAGCTGAACACATGTCTTCTAACTCAGAGGTAGGGACACCGCCATCGCACCACAAGAGTACAATTGGAATTCTTTCAAGAGCCCTTGAAGCTCACAATGCGAGCCTGTTCCTTACAATAATGCAAGGCTAACAGCGACTGTGAAGCAAAGGGGATTGGCTGAAGTAGCTGCTTCACACCTAGGCTCAAAATTGCACCCAGATTCAGAAATGCTTCTTGATGGTCCAGCTTCCTCCTTTGGAATCGAGAGGTGGTGAATTTCTGCAGCCTTCTCCTATTCCTTTGGCAACACCTCCTTTGGCAGAAGCTACCATGGCATCCCTTCCCAGAATTCCCATCGATTCTGCCGGTGATCGCTCAGGGGAGGCCACGTGAGAAGAGACTCACCCAGGACCAAAGCAGGCACCCATGCACTGAGAACTCGACGAGAAGACAAAAGACTGTGATACTTCTCTGAATCCCAAAAGCAATTCAGCGAATTGCAGGAAATTAATTCACTTTTACAGCCCACGCTGCATCGATGACTCACACAAGGTGGTAGCTATAGCAGACCCATCTTGTGCTCTGAGCAATTTGATCATCGATGCCCATCATGCCCGATCTAATAATTTTTAACACGGCTCTTGAACAGATATTTGTCTATTTATTTTCTGAAAGGTTTTAATGAATGTTTGCCTGGTAGCCTGCCGTTATGTATTTGTGGTTCTGTGTGGAGAACACAAACGCTCTCATTTTAATTTACAGCCTGGCTTGAGGCTTGTTAATTTCAAAGTCATATCCTGTGCAATTGCAGCTTAACTCAAGGAGCTCGGTTTGCTTATGTGTCACTCACTTTCTCATTGTTTTATATCACAGGAATCAAACTCTTGAAATCTTATTTTCTGAATTGAAGGCAGGGCTAGTTCTCTAAGGCTCTTTGTAATACAGGGCCCCAGCTCTTGATACTTGGTTCCACAATCTTTCAGAAAGTACCAATGTCAATTTTAAAGGCAGTGAGACATGAAGCTTCATGTTTCCCTCATGACACCATGAACATCCCAAATAAATGGGGAGGCAGCGGCTCAGTGGTATTGTTGCTGGGCCATTAATCCTGCGACCCTAGTAACGTCCCAGGAATCTGATGACAGCAGATGTTGGAATTTGAATTCCATTAAGAACCTTGAATTTAATATCAAATGATGACCATGAATCAATTGTTGGGAAAAAAAAACACATATGGCTCACCAGTAGGGAAGGAGACCACCATCCTTACCTGGCCTGGCCTAAAAGTGACTCCAGACCCACAGCAATCATTCACAGAATCCCAACAGTGTAGAAGCTGGCCATTCAGCCCACGCTAACCGTCTGAAGAACATCCCACCCAGACACGTCCCCCTACCCTATGACCCTGTATTTCCCACAGTCAACCCATCTAGCCTGCATATCACTGGACACTATGGGCAATTTAAGCATGGCCCAGCACATCTTTGGACTGTGGGAGGAAACCAGAGCACCCAGAGGAAACCCACACAGACACAGGGAGAATGTGCAAACTCCACACAGACAGTCGCTGGAATCGAACCCAGGTCCCTGGCATAGGAGGTGGTAGTGCTAGCCACTGTGTGGTCCTACTGTGGTCGACTCTTAACTGCCCTCTGGGCAATTAGGGAAGAGCAATAAATGCTGCCCGGCCAGCGTTGCTCACATACCGTAAATGAGTTTTCAAAAAAATTAACTGCTCTCCACACATTATCCTACATGTTCCTCTATTTAAAAATCCATGACCATAGCAATAGCAGTCACTTCTGTAATATAATGAGGCTGCATCTGTTGATGAGTATCAGATATGCTTCTCTAAGAACCACAGTGAGCTTTTTCCTTTATTCATTCAGGTATTTATTGCCCCTCCCTAATTGCCCAGATGGCAGTTCAGAGTCAACCACATCACTGTGGGCATGGAGTCACATGTAGACCAGACCAGGTAAGGATGGCAGTTTCCTTCCCTAAAGGGCATTAGTGAACCAGATGGGTTTTTCCTGACAATTGACAATGGATTCACGGTCATCATTAGATTCATAATATTTATTGAATTCAAATTCCACCATCAGCTATGGCAGGATTCAAACCCAGGTCCGCAGAACATTATCTGGGTCTTTGGATTAACAGTCCAGGGATAATACCATCGCCTCCTTTTGAGTTGCTATTGAGACTGGGAGAAGAGAGGATGGAGGAGCTGTAACACAGAAGTCAATGTTCTTTATAATGATGTGCAGCGAAATGAGTTTATTGGAACTCCTGAGAATCAGATAACAGTTACTCTTGGGGAAGGCAACAATGGAAATGCAGCCAACTCAGAGCTGGGGCCATCTAGTCCAAGAAAGCAATATCTACATTGCAGCACTGGACCTCAAAGCTTAGATTGCATGATAGGCGACATAGAAATGTAGACATCCATCAGTACAGAACAGCAAATGATTGCAGAGTGGAGATAGATCAATCCATGGTGTGAGCTCAGATCAGTAGCTCGAGACTCTCCTTACGGATCGCATACTGGCAAGGTATTACAATCCTTCTGAAGAAAAGCTGGAGCACAGAAAGTTAAATTAGAACTTTGAAAAGGGAATTGGCTGCATTTCTGACAGGGTAAAGGATTCACAGGAAAGGGCACGGTGGTTAGCACTGCTGCTCAGAGCGCCAGGTTCGATTCCACCCTCGGGCAACTGTTTGTGTGGAGTTTGCACATGGTTTCCTCCCACTGTCCAAAGATGTGCAGGCTAGGGTGGATTGGCTATGGGAAATTGCCCCGTAATGCCCAGGGCAGTGCAGGCTGGGTGGATTAGCATTGGGAAATGCAGGGTTACAGGGATAGGGTATGGAGTGGACCGGGTGGGATGCTCTTCAGATGGTCAGTGTGGATTCAATGGGCCGAATGGCCTGCTTCCACACTATAGGGATTCTATGACAGAGGGGTAAAGACTTGGATTGTTCTTTCAAAGAGCTAGCACAGGCATAGTCGGATGAATGGTCTTCCTCCTTGCTGTATCGCTCAAGGTTATATTTTGAGTGGTATTGCTAAAAAATTTATTTTTGCATATGACACCAAATGTACACTTCTTTCTTTGTCCATCTGAAATTAGTATTCACCATGGTGAGCGATTTGAGCGCTGCGAGGTTAAACACTTTCCATTTCAGACCCACTTGTCTATGTTTTGTTTTTCTGTGGTTTTGGAGACCAACCTCTCCTTTCACCTGAGCTGTGGTGACCCTCAGCTTAAACACCACCAGTCGTCTCTCTGATGAGAGACTGGGATTATGGGCCACTTTACATACATGGGCCATTTCTACAAGTGGTCTGAAAATCGTGGATGATCGTAAAATGAAGCGTATGCGGGCTAGTTTGATCTTAGAGTAGGGTAATAGGTTGGCACAACATTGTGGGCCGAAGGGCCTGTACTGTGCTGTACTGTTCTATGTTCTATGTGCTCAGGAATTTTCCTACACTTTGTAACATCTAATCAAATCACAGGGTAACTAGAAGGACTAAGAATAGGATCCCCCTTTTTGACTTAAGGATTTAATACGATCATGACTAATCTCATCTTAGTCTCAAACCCTCTATCTTGCCCACTCTCCATTAGCTTTTAACCCTTGACTAATTAAAAATCTGTCTATCCCCTCCTTAAAGTTATTCAGTATTCTAGCATCCACTGCAGTCTGGAGTAAAGAATCCCACAGGTTCATAGCCCTTTGAGAGAAGCAATTTCTCCTAATCTCTGTTTCAAATCTGCACCCCCTTATCCTAAAACTGTGACCTCTAATTCTAGATGGTTCTACATCCTCTCTATATCTAACTGGATACTGTAATGATTAGAATGAGGTTGGCCAAGTGGATCTCATTGACTCAAGAGACTGTACCTGAGTGGGCTGGTCAGAGTCCATGTACAGTGCATGTGTAATTGAAGGGTGACTTGGTGACAGGATACTGGTCTGTCTGGAGTTTTCTCCAGATAGAATCCCTACAGTGTGGAAGCAGGCCATTTGGTCCATCGAGTCCATACCAACTCTCCAAAGAGCATCAAACCAATCCCTGTAATTCCAATGGCTAATCCACCAAATCCACACCCCCCTGGACACTATGGGGGCAATTTCCCATGGCCAATCCACCCTAACCTGCACATCTTTGGACTGTGGGAGGAAACCAGAGCACCCGGAGGAAACCCACGTAGACACCGGGAGAATGTGCAAACTCCACGCAGACAGTTGCCCGAGGGTGGGATCAAACTCGGGTCCCTGGCGCTGTGAGGCAGCAGTGCTAACCACTGAGCCACTATGCCACCCATAAGATGCATTTGCCTAAGAACTGAATTTAGCAAGGTGCACCAAATCTAAATTGATGTCCAGGTGAGAAGACCAGGAAGAGACACATGTCAACACTCTGATAATGGCACATGTAGACTGGGCTACGTGTGAGAAGCTGAAAGTGAGTGCTGGTAAGTGGGATGGTGAGAGGGAAAGAAGGGGTTGTGGGGGTGTGTGTGTGGCTGTGTGTGTCTGTGTATGTCTGTGTCTGTGTTTATGTGTGTGTGTGTGTGTGTGCATGTGTATATGTGTTTGTATGTGTGTGTGTTTGTGTGTGTGCGTGTTTGTGTGCGTGTTTGTGTGTGTGTTTGTGTGTGTGTATG
>NC_063368.1:9128628-9144300 GCF_021869965.1 Rhincodon typus
TGCGTGTTTGTGTGTGTGTTTGTGTGTGTGTATGTGCGTTTGTGTGTATGTGTTTGTGTGTGTGTGTGTGCATGTGTGTGTGTGTGTGTGTGTCAGGTGTAGAAGTGGGTCAGGATTACACAGAGAGTTGCATGGAATGAGAGAGTCCTTTGGTAAGGTTACTGAATCTCTTGTGGTCTTGCAGTCATATCAGAGAAAAAGGATTTCTAACCTGCTCCGTCAAATCTGCAAACAGGAGCTAGGCAGCCTGTTTCAAATGTCAACTATTCTAAATTTCATGCGCAATGGCTTCTCATTCATGACAGATCGAACAAAAGGAAATGTTTTATTTTAACTCGCACATACATATTTCAATTATGAACAACAGTCAGACATGGCAGCTTTAACTTCATCAAGGTGAACCAGGACTATTCAGATCACGGCCAGTTTGCAACAACCTACTTTTCTTTTGAATAATATTTGCGCTGGCAGTCTCTGAGACACTGCAATAACATCTTTGAGTAGCGTTCCAGGGGTTTTACAGCAATGATAGCAGTTATCGATGTATTAGCAAGGGACGTGTGGTTATAAATCGGTGCATCAAGCTGATTTCGGATGGGGCCTTAGAGATGTAATCTGTGGGGTTCCCCATGGACTGTTGAGATTGCAATAAGCAACAGGGAATGAAGTCACTCAGATCTATTGCTGAGGCGAGGATGGAAGGAGGGGGTCGCAGAATAACAGTCAGCAAGCATTAATTATTAAACACGTTTGCTGCAACACATTTGGATTTAAGGCGAGCAAATTAACCAGCTGTCTCTATGTCAATCATTGAATCCAGAGCTGCTCCATCGTTTTAACACTGTGGGGGTGACAAGCAAAAGCAAGCATTTCCCTTCACAACGTTACAGCAAATTCAGAGCTCTAGGCCGTGAGGTGATTCCTATTTTAACGTGAGAGTCACCTTACTGTTGAAACATGAGCTTCGAGCTGGGCTGAGCAACAGCGTTTTGTTTTGTGTCAATATTTGGGGCAATATTCTGATTGCTTCAGTGTCCTTATTTTCACTGAAGTCAGCAGGAAAGACATTGGCGTGGTACAGCCTGGATTGTAAATGGGGCTTTCCTTTGTGAACTTTATGTGAGTGTACTGTTAACAACATCAAGCTTTTGCCTAAGTGACTGAATGAATAGTTTCTAGGTACAAAGCCCTCACTCGAAGACTTTATTACGGAAAAATGACAGACTTTCAGATAGTTCAGATCATGGGAGTGTGCCGAGGTGAATCCAGTTATTTCCGGGCTAAATCATTCTTTTATTTCAGCTAAGTGCAAGTTTTATTGGGATAGCAAGACCTGCCGATGCTGGAGTCAGAGGTAACAAGGTGTGGAGCTGGAGGAACACAGCAGGCCAGGCGGCATCAGAGGAGCAGGAAAGCTGATGTTTTGGGTCAGGACCCTTCTTCAGAAACGTTTTATTGCTTTTTTTTTCATTTTTTATGTTTTGTTGGTTTGTTTTTGAGGTGGTTTCTCTCTGTGAGGATGAGCAAGTTTTTTTTGGCCTAACACATCAAACTCATCTCATTGACTGCCTACCCTGCCCCTTTGGCGACCCCCTCATCCAATTCCAACTCCATCTTACCACACGTCATTGCCAAAACAACTCACCAATGCCAGGATATGCCAAAATTCACTGGTGCCCTGGTGCTGGGTGCCATCTTTAGAGGGATGTTGCGCATCCAACAGCTGTGCCATTCACTCTCATCTCCCATAACGCGCACCACTCTCCCAATCCAAGAGGGAAACATCCCCTATTAGTCAAGATGGGTGGTGGGCAGCTCAATTTTTGACTCCTTCCCCTTTATATAGAAAGCATCCTGAGTCTGACTACCCCAAGAGGCGGACTCACCATGCCCAATCCCCTAGGCTGGTTTTGGAGGCTACCCTTAGACGTACTTCAGTGGGTAATATCCCACTGGACTAGTCCAGGTTAATTTTCTGGGAAATGGGTTCAAATCCCACCATGGCAAATGGTGAAATTTGAACTCAATAAAATCTGCAATTAAAACTTAGACCCAATGGCAACTGTGAAAAAAAAACACCCCACCTGCTTCAGTAATGACCTTTTAGTGAAGGATATCTGCAGACCTTACCAAGTCTGGTCTCCAAACCCGTAGCAACATGGTTGACCATTAATAGGGATGAGCAATAAATAATGCCATAGTCAGTGACTTCACATCAGGTTTTAAAAAGTGGCAGTTATTGATGCTAAGCAGCTATTAACTGTGTGAGCTGGAGTGACAGAGACAGAAATGTAGAAGATAGGAGTAGAAGTGACCATTCAAAGCCTCAAGCCTGCTGCGCCATTCAATGTGATCATGGCTGATTGTTAAATTCAATACTCTAATCTCGCCATCCCCCCCATATCCCATGGCCTCTTTGGCCATAAAAGCTATATCTACCTCCTTCTTGAAAGCACATAATGTTTTGGACCCAACCATTTTCTGTGGTATCGAATTCCACATGCTCACCACTCTCTGGGTAAAGAAATTTCTCTTTTCTCAGCCCTAAAAGATCTACCCCTCATCCTGGCCCCTGGTTCTGGACTCTCCCACTATGGGGAACATCCTTCCTGTACCTACCCTGCCTTGTTCTGTTGGAATTTTATAGGTTTCTCTGAGATCCCCTCCCTCACCCCCAATTCGTCTAAACCCCAGTGAATGCAATCTTGACTGACTCAATCTCTCCTCATACGTCTATCCTGCCATCCCAGGAATTGGTGACAAACATCGTGTCCATGTACAAAGCAGACCAATCTAGCAGTGGGTGGTCAGCACTGAATCCATGCTCCTAAACTTGGTGGGACCTTTTGGTTTTAAGGGGTTGTGGGCAGATGTATTCAGTGATAGGGTGTAGAGCTGGATGAACACAGCAGGCCAGGCAGCATCAGAGGAGCAGGAAAGCTGACGTTTCGGGTCTGGACCCTTCTTCAGAAATGTTCAGAAAAGGTCCTACTATCTCTGAGTGAGTTTTAACCCCACTGCGAAGCCCCTTCTGATGCTGCTTGGCCTGCTGTGTTCATCCAGCTCCGCACCTTGTTATCTCAGATTCTCCAGCATCGGCAGTTCCTCCTACCTCTGTGTTCAGTGACAGAGCTGTAGCATTTAGATTACCAGGTTAACATGTGGCCTAATTATGGCGATTACTTCGATCTGGTGTCAAGCCATGATTTCTTTTTAAACGATCCTGAAAACTCAATTTTCCCTAACACAATTTGCATTCAATTTCCACCATAGTTTAGCATCCTTTTGTTTGGGATAGTTTTCATTACAGAGAGTACTCTCTATCCCCCACCATGTGATATACCCCACAAACCTCACCAATAAAGGCAGAGTAGTGATAATTCTTTTGATTCTCACCTGAATTTTGAAATACGTGCCGTTATGACAGATCAAGGAGAATTAATTAACATGTAATCCTCTCAGATTTTTCTATCTCTGGACGTTGCTCAACCGGATCAGACACTGTAAGCTTTAAAAGTATTAAGTGCCTTTTGGCTGCCTGTATGAATTCCCCACTGCAAGAAAATAAAGCCCTTTCATCTGAACCTGCCAAAAAGAAGAATGAATATCTGGGCCATGAATTTGACTGCTGGATATCTGTACCCGGCTGGGACTTCCTGCTCTCTTTTGCAGTTCACTTGTTTGTATTGGAACTTCACAAAAACATTTCTTCAGAATCCCAATAAGACTAATAATGAGAACATTCATGGTTAGAATAATTAAATCGAAGAATGCTACACCAATGGGGACCAGTCGGCCTATTAAGTCATCAGGACTCTTTTTCAAAGAACATTCCGGTAATCCCACTCTTCCTGTTTCGCCTGTTTTTCTTCCTCAATATTTATCTAGTTCTGTTGCACTTGCTCACGATTTAATTTAATTCTTATACTTTTCAGGCAGCGCACTCCAAATCCTAAGTTCATGAAAACTTTTTTCCTTATCTGGTTCTTTTCCCAGTCACCTTAAATCTATAAGTTCCCCTCACCAACTGTACAGTCACTCAGCAGTTCCACTTTATATCCTTGTATATTGGGTATAGAGGGAGACCGACTGTAAACTTCCACAGTGCTTCAGTGAGAATTCCACTCTTCCCAGCGCCTCGCTTAGCTCATCCTGTCGGATTTTCCTTGCCATGGGAAACGCAGGGTTACAATGATGGAGTGGGTCTGGCTGGGATACTCTTCGGAGGGTCAGTGTGGACTCAATGGGCTGCTTCCATACTATAAAGATTCTATGAACTAACCTCAGGATTACTATTTGAGCTAAGGCAGACTGGCATAGGGTAAATAAAGCCAAGGGTTTAAATGAGTGGATCGAAGAGATTGGTGTGGGAGGAATGGGTTTCAGTTCATGGGGCACTGGCATGAGTACAGAGTATGCCAAGGGTTTCACTTGAACTATGTTGTAACCAGTGCCCTAGTGAATTAAAGAGCACAAGCCTGTAGAGAGGACTTTAAAACAACGAGAGGGGTGGAGGGTTCAGGAGGGGCGATATATGCACTCACAAAGCAAATAGATGTGACAGCACTACAGGGCAGCTCTTTCACTCATTATATCCAGAGCAGAACACCAAGTAATAGAATATACAAACATAAAAGCAAGCAGCAAATGGGTTCAAAAAAGGGGAAAAAGTTGGTAAAAAGGTGAAATCAATGAGTTTTTACTTCAATCTACATAGTAATCATGAATATATAAATTAATTAACAGTACACATAGGCATTAATGGATATGATCGATAGCCATTCAGGGGAGTTGGCTACAAGGAGATCAGAGCTATGAATGAAATATTAGAATTACTTTTAGAATTAGGCTTATTGTCACGTGTACTCAAGTACAGGAGTACAGTGAAAAGTGTACAATGTTGCCACACATGATGCCATTTTAGGTACAAAGTACCTGAGTGCAAATCTTAAGTACAAAACAGAGAAATAAAGAAAAAAAAGTTACATTACCTGATAGTTATTCATAGTATAAGTTAGAAATATAGGAATCAAAGTTAAAAAAGCTAAACATTACAGTGTTTCTATAAAGGGATCAGCACAGGGGGTTTCCGCACTAAACTAAAAACAATTTAAAAGGAGAGAAGAAGAACGAGAAAAGAAGAAAAAAAGAAAAAGCAGACAGAATGGATAAGCCCCGAGCTGAGGAACCCAGATGCTGCCTATTGCACTACCAACAAGTATTCAGGGGGATGTGGCTTTTTGAAAGGACACACAGAAAGGAAAGGGTGTTGGGTTTGCTTCATTAGTACAAGATGGAATAAGTACAAGACAAAATAGCACAGAATGATCTTGGATCGGAAGGTACAGAATCTATACGCGTGGAGGTAAGAAGTCACAAGGGGAAGAAGACAGTGGTGTGAGCAATCTATAGGAGCCCCAACAGTAATTATTGTGTAAGGCAGAGAATAAATCAGGAGATATACACATACATTAATTGTGTGTAGCTCTAATCATTACATAGACTGGAAAAATCAAATCAGGAGAGGTAGCTATGAAAAAAAAATTTATTTACAGGATGAGGGTGTTGCTGGCTAAGCAGCATTTGTTGTTAAGAGTCAACCACATTGCTGTGGGTATGGAGTCACATGTAGGCCAGACCTGATAAGGATGGCAGTTTCTTTCCCTAAAGGACATTAGTGAACCAGATGGGTTTTTCCTGACAATTGGCAATGGATTATGGTCATTATTAGACTCTTAACTCCAGATATTCATTGAATTTGAATCCCACCATCTGCTGTGGTGGGATTTGAACCTGGGTCCCCAGGATGTTATCAGGGTCTCTGGATTAACAGATAATACCACTAGGCCATTGCCCCCCCTCCACCTTGTGTATTCAGGACAGATTTTTAGAACAATATTGTTGTGGGTCCAATCAGGGTCAGGCTGTTTTGGATTTAGTAATGTGTAATGTAGCAGGTTGAATAAATGATCTCACACTAAACGATAGAAGCAGTGGCCATAACATGGTAGAATTTAACATTCAATTTGACAGTGAGAATTTTGTGTCGGAAAAATAAAACTGTGCCAAACTTAAGTAAGGGTAATTTCATAGGGGCAAGGGCAGAGCTATATGCAGTGGACTGGGAAAAGCAGAAGAGACAGTTAAAATAGTTAAAACAGTTCATGACTGACAGCAAAGACATATCTCAGTGAGGAAGAATAATTCTTGAAAGAGGAAACACGAATGGTGGTTTACCAGGGAAATTGAAAGAAAAATAAAAATTAAGTATGGCAAAGATAAAGGTGAGTCCAGGATTAAGAATGGCTAGAGAGAGGTCAAAATGAATGTGGGCTCCTTAGAGAATGAGGCTGGGTGGAATGATAATGGGAAACCAAGAAAATAACGGAATTGAATAAATGCTTTGAGTTCACAGGAGAGAACATTAATAGTTTTTCACAATTATTAAATCAAGGGGGCTAAAATGGAGGTTGGAGGAAGAAATATATACAATAATATCCTTAGTGAAAAAGCACTTGGGAAGCTAATGGGTCTATTGAACAGGCAATAGGGAAGGTCTACTGTTCCTGGGAAGTGAGATCCCTGATTTCATGGACTCTAACAGATTAGTCAACTTGCTGGTCCACCCACAGTCATACAGTCAGAGATGTACAGCATGGAAACAGACGCTTCAGCACAACTTGTCCATGTTGATCAGATATCCTAAATTAATCTAGACCTATTTGCATTTGGCCCATATCCCTCTAAACCCTTCCTGTTTATATACCCATCCAGATGCCTTTTAAATGTTGTAATTGTACCAGCCTCCACCACTTTCTCTGGCAGCTCATTCCATACACGCATCACCCTCTGTGTGAGAAAGTTGCCCCTCAGGTCCCTTTTAAATCTTTCCCCTTTCACCTTAAACCTATGCCCTGTAGTTTTAGATTTATCTATCCTGGGAAAAATATTCACCCTATCCATGCCCCTCATGATTTTATAAACCTCTATAAGGTCACCCTTCAGCCTCTGACACTGCAGGGAAAATAGCTCCAACCTGATCGATCTCTCCTGACAGCTCATACCCTCCAACCCAGTACATCCTTGTAAATCTGTCCTGCATTCTTTCAAGATTAACAGCAGCTTTCCTATAAAAGGGAGACCAGAATGATTAACACATGATGCCCACAACGCAAGTTACGGGGCTGATGCGTTAAGCAACTTGCCAAATGAGGAATAAATTCTGCATTTCAGGATTAGTAGAGTTAAGGGTTAACCTATCAATACTCTAACAATAGCTGCTGAGCATGTGCATAAGGATCTCTTGTGGTGAAGATATCAGATCACATGGACTGAGACCTGACAGATGGAGACATGTGTAAAGCTGTACCTGATTATGCTTCTCTATATAGTTACTAAGTATTGATTGTTTCCATTAGCCTTGTATACAGTCCTTGTTTGTCTTAAACTCCTGTTAACATTGGTCTTAATGGATTCACTGATCCTTTTTTTGACAAGAAGGACTTCGTAAAAACATGTCAGTTTAATGTTTCTGATGAAGGGTCGAGGCCCGAAACGTCAGCCTCTCTGCTCCTATGATGCTGCTTGGCCTGCTGTGTTCATCCAGCCCTGCACCTTGTTGTCTCGGATTCTCCAGCATCTGCAGTTCCTACTATCTCAGTTTAATGTTTTTTCAGATTAATGGCAATCACATCCCTTCCCCCCACAACCCCAACATGTTTCCTCTCCTCACTAAGAACTATTTCCAATGTTTGGCGTTTTCCAGAGCTCAGTCCCTTGTGCAGCACGTGATCAAATTGCTTCTGAAAATCAATGCATGTAATACCTATTGATCCTCTGTTCACCACCTCCGTGACTGCACAAATTGCCCGTCACATTTCTTGTATTGCAACAATGAATTCTTAATTCAAAGCCTCGCCTGGCCTTTCAGGTGGTTTCGAAAGATCCTACGACTCCACTTTGAAGAAGAGCAGGGATGTCTTCCCCAGTTTCTGAGACAATACTCAGCCCTTGGTGGACATGAGATTAGCAGCTGACCCAGCTCATTATCCTTTACCCGTGGGTGTGTGCAAATTGGCTGCTACATTTCCTACGCGGTAACAAAGGCCACACTGAAGTATTGAAAGCAGCTTGGGATGGCCTGCAATTATGAAAGGAAATGATAGGCTTCGATTAAATTTTAAAAAAAGAAATGGTAGGTGCAGTGGTAATGTCCCTACCTGTGGACTAGGAGATCCCAGGTTCAAATCCCACCTGCTCCAGAAGTGTGTAATAATATCTCTGAACAGGTTAGCGAGGAAAATAGCTGCAATTGGAAGGCTTGCTTTGGTGATAAATTGTGCAGAAGAACACTTCTAGATATATAACTGAATGGCTAAGGAGCTGTATTGATGCAGTGGTAGTGTCCCTACACAGGTGATCTGTGTTCAGGGCCCAACTTGATGTGTCATAACATATTTGGACAGATTGATTTAACCAAAAATGTAAGAGCAGGGTACAGCTTTGGTGTCACTGCATTGTCATTAATGGGCTTTGCATGTAAATTAATCAGTTGGAAAACACAGATAATTTACTTTTTTTTTATTGAGAGTGTCCCTGGCTAGGCAGCATTTAATGTCCAAGCCTAATTGCCCAGAGGGCAGTTAAGAGTCAACCACATTACTGTGGGTATGAGGCCACATGTAGACCTTACCAGGTAAGGATGGCAGATTTCCTTCCCTAAAGGACATTAATGAACCAGATAGGTTTCTCCCAACAACGGTTTCATGGTCATCATTAGAAAGTTACTTCCAGATGCTTTTCATTGAATTCAAATTCCACCATCTGCCGTGGTGGGATTCGAACTCAGGTCACCAGAACATTAGCTGAGCTTCTGGATTAACAGATTAACTAGGCCATTCCCTCCTCATTGTGGCGGTAAAAAAAATTCAGTTTTGTGTGATAATACTTCTGCAGATAGAAAGAAAACACAAGCAAGGTTCACAAAATAACTCCACAGAGGCAGGTATCCCATCACCAAGTCACCCTTTATTTACACGCGGAGAGTCCTTGACACTGACCCAGCTCCCTCAGAGCCAGCTCTCAGCGTGAACAGAACCTCTGACACTCCTGTTTAAATCTTTCAGCCAGGGCTCCCTGATTGGATCAGATTAACAGCCCCAATCAGGGAGCTCATATTCAATGAGGGCTGTCTGGCTGACCTTGTTCCAATCACTAAAGTTTGGTTCCTTTAAAAGAAAGAAAATAAAGGATTGGAAGTCTAAGTGCATATTGGTGTAATGGTAATGTCCCTATCTCCAAGCCAGGAGGCCTGAACTCAAGTCCTTCATGCTCGATGGGTGTGTCATAACATATCTTAACAAGTTGTTTACTGCATCTATAACCCGAAGGCTGCTTTCCTAAAGAGCTCTACTGATTTACTTAGAACATATTACTAAGCTAATCAGATCTTTCCTAATCAGTTTGATTTCCTGAATCTGACCGATGACCGACTGGAGCAATTTTTGAACCAACATTGAAACTTTTCTCCCACTCCCTCTTGCCTTGACCCCTCCTTTTTTTGTTCTAAATGAAGGTAGAAGATTTACTGCTTTCTGAGCCTCTCACATTCTCTGCAAGTCCTGTGAGTTATAACTAATGTGTTGCTAATTACCATCGGCTATTTCTCGCAATACACTGGGTTGGAGCTGTATGTATGGGTGCATTGCTTTTCAATTCCATTCTGTGATCCATCGCAAAATGTTCTCTTTATACCAAGCTTTATATTTTTCAACTTTATTAATCTGTAGTCATCCCTGCTCTGCTTTGGAATATCTGGCTTTGCCACTGTTGTATTTTTTACAGCGCACACCAATATAGAAATGGCATTAATTTCTATGTGTGTAACAGATTTATTTTCAGAACATTTTCAAATTTCTTCTCCATGCTTGGAGTGTGAGCTTACAGCAACCTCTACAGTGTTTTACTTGCATCATTGTCCATGCTCATGCTTCATTAGTTAGGCACAGTAGCATCAATAATAAATGGACTCACATAATCAAACACAGAACAATTGAGCACTACAGACATTAGAAGCAAAATTGGGGGCAGCACAGTGGCTCAGTGGTTAGCACTGCAGCCTCACAGCGCCAGGTACCCAGGCTCAGTTCCACCCTCGGGTGACTGTCTGTGTTGATTTTGCACACTTTCCCTGTGTCTGTGTGGGTTTCCTCTGGGTGCTCCACTTTCCTCACCCAGTCCAAAGATGTGCCAGTTAGGTGGATTGGCCCTGCTAAATTACCCCATAGTGCTCGAGGATGTGCAAGATCCCATTAGCCGTGAGAAATGCAGGGTTACAGAGATTGGGTGAGATGCTCATCAGAGGACTTGATGGGCTGAATGGCCTGCTTCTGCACTGTCAGGACTCTATGAAGATATTCATTAAGGACTCACTCTGTGGCCCTCTGCTAAATGACAGCTATGATCAAGAACTATTGACAATAAATGCTGGCCTAGCCAGTGATATCTACATCTGAAGAATTAATTACGAGAGATATAAATCTACTCTTAATTCACCAAGCTCCTTCTTTCCTTCTGTAATTTTCTTGCAGTGTTTATAATTTTGCTGTCAACCCAGACACCACTTTACCTGTAACTTTAATCCCGCTTTTAGATCTCCTTATTCTCTCCATGATCTGTTTTTGTGTTTTCCGATAAATTGATCCCCATTTTCATTACTTCTTCTCTCTGGCAGCAACAGCGAGTTGTCAGAAACTGCTTGGAGCCATTTCTGTGCAGGATGGCTTTTTCACTCTGGAAATACTTGAATGTTTTCCCTGCTGTTTTTCATTGCTGATCATGGATCAAACTCTTCAATAGTAGACCAAAGGTTTAACAACAGTAATTTGCATTTATACCCAACCTTTATAACTGAGATTTCTGTTCTCTTTCAATTCTGGCCTCTTGCACAGATTTTTATTGATCCAGTATTGGCGCCTGTACCTTCAGCTCCCTAGGGCAGGAGTGCTGGATATTCTCCTCCTCAGTCCATAAAAATCTCTATATCCCTCCCATAGCTCTTTTCCCCTTAAACCTTCCACTGACCAAGCTTTTTGTCACCTGCCATATCTCCTTACACAACTTAGCGTCTCATCTTATTTGATATGAACGTTGTGAGGGGCCTTGTGATTATTTGCCGTGGTAATGGTGTTATTTAAGTGCAAATTCTTATTGTCAAATATGGTTTTGCACATGGAACTCTATCCTAAAGTGTTTCACAGGGACTGGGTTCCTGACTCTGATTAATGTATCCGTGGGCTTTTTTTATTTTATTCGCTCACAGGATGGGGGCATAGCTGGCTCTGCCGGCATTTATCGTCCATCCCTAATTGCCCAGAGGGAAGTTAAGACTCCACCACATTGCTGTGGGTCTGGAGTCACATGTAGGCCAGACCAGGCAAAGATGGCAGTTTCCTTCCCTTCAAGACATTAGTGAACCAGATGGGTTTTTTTTCCCAACAATGGGTTCATGGTCATCGTTAGACTCTTCATTCTTGATTTTTATAGAGTTTGAATTCCACCATCTTCCATGGCAGGGTTCAAGCCCAGATCCCTATGTTATAACCTGGGTCTCTAGATGTTCATTTGTGGGATGTGGGCATCACTGGCTGGGACCAGCATTTATTGCCCTAGTTGCCCCTTGAGAAGGTGGGGGTGAGCTGCCTTCTTGAACCGCTGCAGTCCACCTGCTGTGCGTTGACCCGCAATGCCCTTAGGGAGGGAATTCCAGGATTTTGACCCAGTGACAGTGAAGGAACGGCGATATATTTCCAAGTCAGGATGGTGAGTGACTTAGAGGGGAACTTGGAGATGGTGGTGTTCCCATGTATCTGCTGCCCTTGTCCTTCCAGATGGAAGTGGTGGTGGGTTTAGAAGGTGCTGACTGAGGATCTTTGGTGAATAACAGTTCAGTGATAATTCAGCGATAATTCAGCAATAATTCACTGATTATTCAGTGATTATTCAGCGATAATCAGTGAGAATTCAGCAATAATTCAGTGATAATTCAGCGATAATTGGTGATAATTCAGCAATGATTCAGTGATAATTCAGCGATGATTCAGTGATTATTCAGCGATAATTCAGTGATAATTCAGTGATAATACCACTAGGCTGTTACTTCCCCTTAAATCAGCTTCATCAGATGAGATCCTAACTGTCATGTCCCTACCATCGGTTGATTGACCTGACCCATCATCCAGGTGTCCCACCTTCCCAATTGGGATGACTTCTGGATCCGTCTCAACTGGATCTGTTTCTTTCAGAAAGGACATTGCTGCCATCCAATGACACCCTTCAAAGAAATTCCACCAATTGATTCATGGAGGGAGAGGGTTCATAGAATCGTAGAATCCCTACAGTGTGGAAGCAGGCTGATTTGACCCATCGAGTCCACACCGACTCTCTGAGGAGCATTGCACCCAGACCCACCCCCCTACTCTATCCCTGTAACCCTGCATTTCCCATGGCCAATCCACTTAGCCTGCACATCCCTGGGCACTATGGGGTAATTTAGCACAGGCAATGCACCCTAACCTGCCCATCTTTGGGCTTTGGGAGGAAAACGGAGCACCCGGAGGAAACCCACGCAGACAAGGGGGGGCTCGATGATGCTGTTTTGGAGAACAAATTTAGACGCGATGGCAACTGGTCTCCTTCTGGAGAGTGAGAGGGGTTCCCATTAAGACATGGAAGATTCTGTGAGGTTTTGAGAGACCATATGCTGACGAGCTGTCTGAATGCTTCAGACTAGTGCTTGCAGCTTTCGCATAAGGGGACGATCATTTAAAACTTTGACGAGGAGAAATTCTGCACTCAGAGGCTTATGAATCTTTGTAACCTTAAAGAAATGTGAATGCTTGGTGAATATATTCAAGATGTTACCTTTGTGAATTAAGCAATATGTGGATTAACAGGAAGGTAGAGTTGAGGTATAAGTTTCCTGTGATGGTATACGAGAATGGGAAGGCCCATTTTGGCCTACTTCTGTCCCTGCCTCTTAAGTTTATCTTTTGGCTAGTTTGCAGACTTACCTGAAAATGAATGTGTCAAATTTGCCATCAGTTCACTTCTACTGAAGTTGGCAGGAGATGACAACCTTTTAATAAGTTGCATCTGGTCTTTGGTTGGCATTTCACAAGCAGCGCCTGTGCATAATGGGAAATTATAAAAAAAGGTCATTAATTTCAAAGGCAGTTACCATCCTTCCTATCAGTGTGGCCAGTGTTCCAGTGTGTCACATCTCGTGTCTCAGATGGCGGTGTACATACTGATTAAACTGTCATTTACAATACACAAGCGCTCCTTACAGCCACTCCTGTTCTCCCAGAACACTTCGACTTCATAAGGCGCTCAGACATCACACTTTCAAATAATTTATCTTGTAAGTGACCTCAATTAACTGCTTCTGTTTTCAGAGCCTCAGCTGTCTTTTCGTTCCCCATCTTCTGTGGAGATCATCAGTGCTTATTAGAATGAAAGGTGAGGCTATTGCTATGAGTGTAGAAGAGGAATCTCACCAGTTTGGTATGATAAGGTCAGAAAGTTAAAAGCTGGAAATAAGATAGGAACTCTAAGCTGTTATCATCCAAATGTTAACAACATGGAGTCCTACATCACAAGCACATTGAAGCACTCACTATGAGAGTGCTCAGTGGATTTTTGAAGGGACGTGGAGTATGGGACACAGCTTAAATCTCCTCACCTAAGGAAGGATCTACTTTGCAAAGTGATAAAGCAGTGGGGAAAGACCACTGTCTGAGGTCTTCCTCCTGCAGGTAAATGGGGGTCTGTTCAGGTGTCAGACCCTCTTAGTGCCTCAGTGTATGTAAATATAGTCTTGTGTGTGTAAGAGATGCCTTTAGGTTTTTTTGGGATAGAGTCAAACTCCAATGTTTGCTTGAATATGCTACTGTACAGAACCGAACTGCGTTTGTGACTATGTATATATCTAAAGATATTTTTTATGAATAAAGTATATTTTTGAAATTAAAAAAATCACAGTGCCTCCTCAGAATAATGAGGAGAAATTGGGCAGACTATTCTCTAGAATTTAGAAGAATGAGAGGGTGACCATGTTGAAACAGAACTCTGCAGGGTTTGACAGGGTGGGATGGAAGGAGGATGTTTCCCTACAGCTTGAGGTGTGTGGAACTAGGGAACACAGTCTCAAAACAACAGGCAGGCCATTTAGGACTAAGACAGGGAGGACTTTTTTTCACCCAGTGATAGTGAATCTTTGGGATCCTTTACCCCCTAGAGGGCTGTGGAAGCATGGTCATTGCATACGTTCATAGAATCCCTCCAGGAAGCAGGTCATTCGGCCCATTGAGTTCACACTGAGCCTCCCATCCAGACCCACCCCCCTACTGTATAACCCTGCATTCCCCATAGGCTAATCCACCTGGCCTACACGTCCCTGGACATTATGGGATAATTTAGCATGGCCAGTCCACCCTAACCTGCACATCTTTGGGCTGTGGGAGGAAACCCATGCAGACACAGGGAGAATGTGCAAACTCCACACAGACAGTCGCCCGAGGGTGGAATTGAAACCAGGTCCCAGGTGCTGGGAGGTAGAAGTGCTAACCACTGAGCCACCACGCCGTCCTAAGACAGATCAGTAGGATCAAGACATTAAGCATGTAATGGGACATGGGAGTAGGGCTGGAAAATGGTACTAAGGAGAAAACCAGCCATGATTTAGTTGAATGTCAAAGCAGGTTTGAGGGGATGAATGGCCTCATGCTGTTCCTATACTCCCATGGTGTGGGGGGGAGACTTTCCGATTTCTGTCCATGAGGCTAGTTTGTCATTGGTTTGGATGCAGAAAAATCTAACCATTGCCTCTGGGAAAACCTGAAATCATGTCACGCCCTCCCCATGTGATCATCGAAACACAATGATACAGTTCTGAAGGTGGCTGTTAGGTCATTGAAGATAACGGGACAAGTGGACTGAAGGGTCTGTTTCTGTGCTGTATGACTCTAAGTGGAGAGAGCAGTTGATAAAGCACACATTATTTTCAGTTTTATTTTTAGGTGGGTAGAGTACACCAGCAAAGATGTGATGTTGAACTTTTATTAGACCTTTGTTAGCCCTCTATTGTGTACAGATGTGGGCCTCATATCACAGGAAAGATGTGAATATTTTGGAGAGAGTGGAGAAGCGATTTGCGAGAATGGTTCCAGGAATGAGAATCTTCAATTATGAGGACAGATTGAAAAGGTTGGGACTGTTTTTCCTGGGGAGGAGAAGTTTGAGTTACAATTTGGTAGAAGTTCTCAAAATCCTGAGCAGTTTGGATAGACCAAATAGGGAGAAACTGTTCCTGCTTGTAAAAGGAGCAGGAACAAGAGGACATCGATTTCATAGAATCTCTACAGTGTTGAAGCAGGCCATTCTGCCCATTGAATCACACCAATCCTCTGAAGAACATCCCACACAGACCCAGCCCACCCCCCTACACTACCCCTGTAACCCTGCATTTCCCACGGCTAACCCACCTAACCTGCACATCCCTGGGCACTATGGGGCAATTTAGCACGGCCAATCTACCCTACCCTGCACATCCCTGGGCACTATGGGACAATTTAGCACGGCCAATCCACCCTAACCTGCACATCCCTGGACACT
>NC_063368.1:9144310-9213747 GCF_021869965.1 Rhincodon typus
ATCCACCCTAACCTGCACATCCCTGGACACTATGGGGCAATTTAGCATGGCCAATCCACCCTAACCTGCACATCTTTGGACTGTGGGAGGAAACCGGATCCCCCGGAAGAAACCCACACAGACACGGGGAGAATGTGCAAACTCCAGGGATGTGCAAAAGAAGAGAGGGTGATATGAGAGAAAAAAAAACTGTTTCACTCGGTGAGTAGTTAGGGAATGTGGTGGAAGCAGTTACAATTAATTCATTCAAGCTGGGCATTGGATGATCATTTGGATAATAATAGTGTGTGGGGTATGGCGTAAAGACAGGAGACTGGTCATTCAGCTTGGATTACCAGTGCAAAATCTTCAGAAAAAAAAAATTGAATTAGTTCCACTGTCCCCAGGACCTTGTAGATTCTTTTCCCTGAAGTATTTTTCCAATACCCTTTGGAAAGTTACCACTGCCCCTGTTCCCCCTCAGGTTGTGCATTCCAGATCACAGTAACAGGCCAGCACTCACGTCACCTCCAGTTCTCTTGGAAACTACATTACTCCTGAAGTAGAACGTTCTGCCACAGGAAACAACTTCTTCGCATTTACTCCATCAACACTCTTCTAAGACTTTGGATACCTTTAGTAAATGACCTCATGATTGTCTCTTCTCTGAGGGAACATAACTCCGTCTTCCGCAGTCTCTCCCTGGTAGAATTCTAAAAAATCTCTTATGAAACTTTTCCGCAGCGTATATAGGCAGGAAAGTGAAGTTGAGGTTTATCAGATCAGCCATGGTCTCCTTGTTTGGAGGAGAATGGAGAGGGCTGAATGGCCTACTTTTGCTCCTATCTCTTAAGATCGCGTTGACATCCTCCCTGAGGATTTTCTTGCTCAGACGAAGCAGAAGTCGCAGGTTTTGGGACAGGATCATGTACCGCAAGGTGAGAGAAGAGTGAGTAGTTATTGGGATGGATAAGGAAGTCTAGGCCTCCAATATCCAAGGAGTTTATTAAAGGTGAGTCAACATTCAATGTGTCCATCAGCTTGTTTGTGTTTGACAAACAGAACCAACAGCTAGCGTTAAATTTGAAGACTTTTCTGCATCAATTTCTTTGGGGTTGGATTGACAGACAAATATTGATTTGATGACTTATTTTGTGTCACATGTATTTTGTTACTAAATAGAGTGAAGGGTGTTGTGTAGTGTCACCCCTCTCCATATTTAAACACATAAAACTAAGCCAAAATTTAGAATATTAAGACAGAAAAATGAAGAAATAAAGCAAGTGTCCAATTTTCCAGTCCTTCTGGTTATGTACTCCATCATGGGCCATAGGTCTGGTGGCCAGGCATGAGTTGCCTTCGCCGCTGGAACTAAAGTCACCCACTCTTCGGCATCTTCTTGCCTCCACCGATATGCTCACCGCTATGAATCCTTGATGGACCTCGCCAATTCAGACACCACCAACACCGCTGGGTACCACACTGGCCCAAACTCGACTCTGCCATTGCCATGAGTCCGCTTCAGGCCCACCTCACCAATGCAGCCATTGCTGATATGGTAGGGTCTTGTACTGGGCCCAAACTCACCTCCGTCGCCACCTCCATAATTCTGCACTGGACATAGACACCACCAGAAACCCAAACTTGCCTCCACAGCAGCCATGAGTCACACTGCTGGGCCCACTCGAGTCTGCGCTGCTGGACCCACTCGAGTCTGCGCTGCTGGGCCCACTCGAGTCTGCGCTGCTGGGCCCACTCGAGTCTGCGCCGCTGGGCCCACTCAAGTCTGCGCTGCTGGGCCCACTCGAGTTTGCTCTGCTGGGCCCACTCGAGTTTGCGTTGCTGGACCCACTCGAGTCTGCGCTGCTGGACCCACTCGAGTCTGCGCTGCTGGACCCACTCGAATCTGCGCTGCTGGGCCCACTCGAGTCTGCGCTGCTGGGCCCACTCGAGTCTGCGCTGCTGGGCCCACTCGAGTCTGCGTTGCTGGACCCACTCGAGTCTGCGCTCCTGGGCCCACTCGAGTCTGCGCTGCTGGACACACTCGAATCTGCGCTGCTGGGCCCACTCGAATCTGCGCTGCTGAGCCCACTCGAGTCTGCGCTGCTGGGCCTACTCGAGTCTGCGCTGCTGGGCCTACTCGAGTCTGCGTTGCTGGGCCCACTCGAGTTTGCACTGCTGGGCCTACTCGAGTCTGCGTTGCTGGGCCTACTCGAGTCTGCGCTGCTGGGACTACTCTCCACTGCTGTTGCAATCGCTGCAACTGAGCTATTCACCAAGAGGTATGTAAAACAAAATAGAACAACAAAAAAAAAGAGAAGAGAGGTATAAAAGAAAAGAAACAAAATGAAATGTCGACAGAGCAGACGAGTCCTGGGCTCAGAAGTCCTACTCCACTGCCATCTTATCAGACATGTTGAACGCATTTATCTGGTCCTGTCCAACTGAGAGTGAAACGAATAAAGAGAAAGACAAAGAAAGATATGGCATGTGCTTGTTGGGCTGAATGGCCTTCTGTGCTTTAAAATTCTAATTTTTGGTATTCCTATTGCTTGACTTGACATATAATAGTTCAATTCGCTCAGATCCTAGACAAGATGATGGTGGCTTTGAGGCAATTTCATTGGACTTGGAATCTAATGGTTTAGGCTAATATTCTGAGGTCACAGGTTCAAATCAACTCATGAGAGCTTGCGTAACTAATAAACTTTGAATGGGAAAGTTTGGTACAATAAGGGTGAGACCCTCTCAAAGATGATTATAAATTCCTATCTGGCTCATTAATCCCCCTGTAGGGATAGATCTCAACACCCTTAACTGGTCTGGCTGACATATGAGCTCAGACATGGAGCAACATGCTTGATTCTGAGCAGGCCTCTGCAATTGTCTGGTTAATACTTCAGCTCAGGGGTAATTAGGGATGGTCAACATGTAACATGAAGGGATTTGAAAAATACATATTGATTTGACCTGGCACGGTATGACTGCTTTGCTCTTATCTACAGCCTCCTTAAGGTGAAAGCTCTGGTTCTCTTACAACACATGACTACCATCATCTCTGAACAAACTGTTTCTAGTCTCAAACTAAGAAGGGGCCTGCATAAGTTTTATCTCTGAATTCAATTTGCTTTAAATCTCCTAGTCCGCTCAGACAACGAGAAGTGAACTGAGGTGGAGGGAAGACCAAGCTGATGTAGTGTTAGGGGCAAGGTACTGGCATGGATAGAGGATTGCCTGACTGGCAGAAGGCAGAGAGTGGGAATAAAAGGCGTCTTTTTCAGGATGGCAGCTGGTGACTAGTGGAGTTCCACTGAGGCCAGTGTTGGACCACAAATATTCACGTTATATGTTAAAAATCTGGACAAAAGAGCTGAGGGCATGGTTGCAAAGTTTGCAGATGACACAAAGGTAAGTGGAGGGACAGGTAGTGCTGAGGAAGTGGGGAGGATGCAGAAGGACTTGGACAGGCCAGGGGAGTGGGTAAAGAGGTGGCAGATGGGATACAATATGGGTAAGTGTGAGGTTTTGAACTTTAGTGGGAAGAACAGAGGCATAGAGTATTTTCTAAATGAGGAAAGGCTTTGGAAATCTGAAGCACAAAAGGACTTAGCTGTCCTAATACAGGATTCGCTCAAGGTTAATGTATAAGTTCAGTTGGCAGTTAGGATGGCAAATGCAACATGAGCATTCATTTCAAGAGGGCTAGAATACAAGAGGTTGTATAACGCTCTGGTCAGACAGCATTTGGAATGTTGTGAGCAGTTTTGGACCCCATATCTAAGGAAGGATGTGCTGGCATTGCACAGGGTCCAGAGGAGGTTTACAAGAATTATCCCGGGGATGGAGGGCTAGTCATATGAGGACCGTTTGAAGATTCTGGATCTGTACCCATTGGAGTTGAGAAAGATGAGGGTGAATCTGATTGAAACTTACAGAATACTGAGAGGCCTGGATAGAACAGACAGGGAGAAAATGTTTCCATTCGTTGGAGAGACTAGCACAGGAGGGCACAGCCTCAGAGTGAAGGGACGACCCTTTAGAACTGAGCTAAAGAGGAATTTCTTCAACCAGAGGGTGGTGAATCTGTGGAACTCATTGCTACTGAGGGGTGTGGAGGCCAAACGATTGAGTATATTAATGACAAAGATAGATCGGTTCTTGACTGGTAAAGGGGATTAAGTAAGGGTAATGGGAGAAGGCAGGAGAATGGGGCTGAGAAATGTATCAGCCACGATTGAATGGTGGAGCAGACTTGATCCATCAAGTAGCCTAATTCTGCTCCTATGCCTCATGGTCGTATGGTCCATTTCTTAGTTATCATATTTTCCCTTTCAGCTGAATTAATGCTTAACCTACATCACAGCCATTATAGTTTTATTGAAAATTACAGTTTGGCCAGAATTTGTTTCCTAAAGCAGTGAGTCAAATGATGCTCACAGTTACTAAGAGTTAAATGGTACAGCAACTTTATACAAGGGGCAAACGTGAAGTTAAATGCAACTTTCAGAAAAATGGCTATTGCCCTTAATGTGTTTTAGTGCATTTGCCCACAGAATCATACAGTGTGGAAGCAGGCCATTCAGCCCATACTGATCCTCTAAAGAGCATCCCACACCTACCCCATCCCTGTATTTCCCACCCTAGACACTATGGTATAGCCAATCCACCTGACCTACACATCTTTGGTGAGAGGAAACCCACACAGACACAGAGAGAATGTGAAAACTGCACACAGTCACCAAAGGGTGGGATTGAACCCAGGTCCTGGTGCTGTGGGACAGCAGCGCTAACCACTGAGCCACCATAAGTTATACATTAAAGTCACTGCACAAGTTAAACCTTATCATTACGAGAGTAAGGTACCTTTTAAACATTACATGACTATTTATTGTCATTAATCTTCCTCAATTACACTGCAGTGTATAATTATGTGCAGAGATGTGTTCCTTCGCGTTTTGAATCCTTCAGGAAGATTTTAATACATTTCACGTTTTATACTCGGGGATGAGAGGGAGGGTTGGTCGTGGGATGAGGCCGGGTGTGTGGAGATTTTGAAACTGGTAAAGTCTACATTGAGACTACTGGGTTGTAGGCTCCCAAGGCGGAATATGAGGTGCTGCTCCTCCAGTAACTTTACCAATTTCAAAATCTCCCCAGCCCCCTCCGGCCTCATCCCATGACCAACCCTCCCTCTCATCCTCGCCTCCTTGACCTGACACAACCTGTCCATCTCCTCTCCCACCTATCCGCCACTCTCACCCCACTGACCAATCCCCTCCACTCCCTACCTGCACTCACCTATCACTGTCCCACCTACCTTCCCCAGCCCCACCCCTCCTCTCTCTATTTATTTCAGAGCTCCCTTCCCCGCTCCCCCATTCCTGAAGAAGGGTCCCGACCTGAAACGTCAGCTTTCCTGCTCCTCTGATGCTGCCTGGCCTACTGTGTTCATCCAGCTCTACACTGTTATCTCAGACTCTAGCATCGGCAGTTCTTACTATCTCAAAATATATACAAATGTTTTGAATCTTTCACTGCTGTCTCGTTGCTTTTCTCTTTCTCTTAATTCAGTCTTTCTTTCCTTCTTTGAGTACTTGATTTGATGTTGATTTATTCCAGTTAAGTTCACCCTTCTCCTGTGTGCCTCCCGAGTTTACTTCCCAATCTTGAAATCTCATTGCTGATGAGGAGATACCTAATTGCTAGCACTGTCAGTTTGCGTACCAAGGGCTCCTGTTACCCCTTGTTATTGTGGGTGCAAAAATGTTCCGAGGCAGAGGAAGCCAGAGCAACCGTAACAAATAAGGTGGCTTAGTGGTTAACACTGCTGCCTCACAGTGCTAGGGACCTGGGTTCAATTCCACCCTTGGGCGACTGTCTGTGTGGAGTTTGTACATTCTCCCTGTATCTGTGTGGGTTTCCTCTGGGTGCTCTAGTTTCCTCCCACAGTCCAGAGATGTGCAGGTTAAGGTGGATTGGCCACGCTAAATTTGCCCATAGTGTCAAGGGATATGTGGGTTAGACATGGGAAATTAGGGGAATGGGTCTGGGTGGGGTCCTCTTCAGAGGGGTAGTGTGGACTTGTTGGGCTGAAGGGCCTGTTTCCACACTGTGGGCACTCTATGAAATGGCAGATATTGTTGCCACAGTAGAATCTGGCTGAACATTGACCATGATGGGGAGTTTCTAATTTAATCAAATAAAACAGTTGTGAAACTAACTTTTGTTTTTAAATCCTAATTGACAAATAGTGATATGGAGAGACATATGCACAATAAAATTTAAGGCAGAGGGGTAGGAATTTTTTTTATTGTGGAATGTGGGCATCACTGCCTGGCCAGCATTTCTTGCCCGTCCCCACCTGCCCCCTTGAGAAGGTGGTGGTGAGCTGCCTTCTTGAACCGCTGCAGCCCACGTGATTCATTCTGTTACAGATGGTGAAGAGAGACAGTACAAAATGATTTTGATTGTGGTGCAAGGAATTGAAGAGGCCTAGGGTTGTACATATGACAAGCCTTGAAAGTGGGAAGACAATTTGAGATAACAAAGTGTAGAGCTGGATGAACACAGCAGGCCAAGCAGCATCATAGGAGCAGGAAGGCTGACGTTGCGGGCCTGGACCCTTCATCAGGGATGGGGGAGGGGAACGGTGTTCTGAAATAAATAGGGAGAGAGGGGGAGGCTGACGTCTGTTAAAAGGCACACCCTGCCTTTGTAGGGCGGGACTTGAACTCACACAATTTATGCAAAGATGAGAAAAAGAAACAGGCCTCATGACGTGAAAAACTAGTTATGCAAATCCTTTATAAAATATTGGTTGTTGCCCAGGTTGCATATTCTGTCCACTTCTCAGGCACCAGCCTTTGAAAACGTCCTTTAGAGAGGATGTTGACCAAGTCACAGAGTCATACAGCGTGGAAACAGACCCTTCGGTTCAACCAGTCCATGCCAAACATAATCCCAAACTAAACTAGTCCCAGCTGCCTGCTCCATGCCCATATCCCTCCAAACGTTTCTTATTCATGTGCTTATCTAAATGTCTTTTAAACATTGTAACTGGACCCACATCCATCACTTTTTCAGGAAGTTCATTCCACACACGAGACACTCTTTATGTCAGAAAGTTGCCCCTCATGTCTTTTTTAAATCTTTTTCCTCTCACCTTAAAATATGCTTCCTAATCTTTAAATCCCCCACTTTAGGGAAAAGACACCTGTCATTCACCTTATCCATGGCCTTCATGATCTTATGAATCTCTATAAGGTCACTCCTCAACCCCTGTAATCAAATTAACTGGAATTAAATACTTCACGTACTTACAGAATGATGAAGATGGATCTGTTCTTGTTGTAGTGAGGAGGTTAACCTGAACTAAGGGGTTAATGCTCATTTACTAAATGATTTAATCGCACATAAGCAGGACTGTCTAAATTGGAGACTGAGAGACAAGTTTCACTTTGTACCTAGGGAGACTTAGGTTCAAATTATATCTGTAATAAGTAGTAAAGGATAAAAGTAAATCAAGTATGGACTTGATGGGGCGAATGGCCTGGTTCCACACTGTAGGGACCCTATGATTCTGTAGGGCTGCTGTCTTATCAGAGAGAGATGCTTGGTGGGGGTTTAACCTGAGGGTCACCATGCCTCATGTGGGGAGAGAGGTTGAGAAGGAGAGTCTTTTGTGGTAATCTCAGCCACTGTGGAGAATTGAACCTGCACTGTTGGTAACACTCGATGTTGCAAACTTGCCGCCCAGCCAACTGAGTATAGAGAGAATAAACCGTTGCAATTATTTTACCATGGGCAAAGTGCTCCTTTAAGAGTATACTGAGGTGGATGATCAGCTGTGTTCATACTGACCACTGGAACAGGTCTGAAGGGCTGAATGGCTTATTCATGCTCCTATGTTCTCTGTTTCTATCTTAAGGCCATAGGACATCAGAATAAGAGTAGACCATTCAGCCCATCAAGCCTGCTCCACCATTCAATAGGATCACGGCTGATCCAATATTCCTCATGTCCACTTTCCATAACCCTTGATTCCCCGACTGTTTTCTCCTTCACAGATGCTGCCAGACCTGCTGAGCTTTTCCAGCAACTTTGTTTTTGTTCCTGGTTTACAGCATCCGCAGTTCTTTCGGTTTTTATTTTGATCAAGAATCTACCTCTCTCAGCCTGGAACATACAGAAGGACTCTGCCCCCACAGCTCTCTGTGGCAATGAGTTCTAAAGACTGACGAGCCTCTGAGTGAAGAAATTCCTCTTCATCTAAGTCTTAACTTGGTGTGCCTTAATTTTGAGACTGTGCCCTCTAGTGCTAGATTCTCCCATGAGGGGAAATGTCCTTTCAGCATTAATTGTGTCCATGTTTAGATTACCAGTGGAGTAGGTAGACAAGGATTACCATCCAAACCTTTACTGAGGTGACTAACCAAACCAGACATAGAGGACAAACCTGACTATAGAAGCAGACATGCTTTCATGATCACCCCCATTGCCAAACCAGTTAAGGCTGGGTTTGTTAGAGGTGTTTTGGCGAGTAAATGAGGAGAAATTGTTTCCAGTGACAGAAAGCTCAGGAACTCAAGACCATCAACTCAAGGTAATCGACTAAAAAAGAAACCAGAAGCAACACAAGAAAGAAAACATGTTTTACGCAGTTGGGTGTTGACCTAGTTGAATGGTTAGTGAAAGCAGATTCAATTGTGTATGTGTATGGCAGGTGCAATGGATAGAATTAATCTCGTCAGACCCCCTTTGATCTTTGAAATGGGGAGGAGGGGTATTACGTACATAGAACAGCCCTTCTCCCAATTCTCCCCACACCGACACTCACCAGGATTTCCAGGGCCAGCGCAAATAGGACGGAACTGGGATTGCACTGCACCCATTATCCCCCCACTTCTTCTGACGGCAAACTGGGCCTCCCTCCCTCTACCACCCTGGACATTTCAAAACCTTGAGCAGTGGGCTCCACTGCTAAGTGGAAGTAAAATAATGAGAGTGAGGGAGTTTGGAGATCAGAGCCAGAGAAGTCTGGAAGCTCTCAGCATCTGGTGTCCTTGGAGGGAGAGATTGGAGTTAACTTTTCATCAGGAGGAGAACGAAAAGACATTGGCGAGGACAGTTTTAGCTCTCCCACACCCCCAATCAAAAAAATGGGTTGGTTTTGGTTAAGTGCGGTAAAAAAGACTCCAACTGGAACCCCAAATCACAAACTTTTGAGTTTAATGGAGCGGGGGGAGAGGTCTTATTCACAGATCATAGAATCCCTACAGTGTGGAAACAGGGCCTTTGGCCCAACAAGTCCACACTGACCCTCACAGCATCCCACTCAGACCCATCCCCCTGTAACTCATTGAATCTACACATCCTTGAACACTATGGGGCAATTTAGCACAGCCAATCCACCCTAACCTGCACATCTTTGGATTGTAGGAGGAAACCCACGTAGATATGGGGAGAACATGCAAACTGTACACAGACAGTCACCTGAGGATGGAATTGAATCTGGGTCCACTGAGCCACTGTGCTGCCCTATTGTTATGGTGTAGTGGGAGGCCATTTGGCCCATAATGCCAGCACCGGTCCTATTACCTCATGCAAATTTCCTGCCTTTACACCATGTCATTTCTAACCAAATAATCATCCAACGCCATTCTTGTATTTCTCAGTTGAACCTGTCTCCATCACATTTCCAGGCAGTTCCTAGCCCCTAACTACTGGCTGTGTGTAAAAGTATCTTTCTTGCATCACCCTTGCTTCTTTTGCATACCCCTCTAGATCCATGGCCTCTTATTCTCTCCTTTCCAAACAAAAACAGTTTCTCTATATCTATTCTCTCCAGCCCGCTAAAGGTTTTGAAAGCTTCTATCAAAACTCCTCCCAGCCTTCTTTTCTCAATGGAGAACAAATCCAACTTTTTTGATGTCTCCTTTGAGCCTCTCATTCATCTCTATAATCTGCTCTGTCTTATATCGATTTACGTGGGGTTCAGGTAATAATCCAGGAAAGTCCTGATTCTTAATTTGGTGCCAAGCTCCTCATGCCATCTATGCAGAACCACCTTTTCTTGTTGCCCCTATGCCATTGGCGATTATGTGGAATCTATTTCCAAATGAGAAAAAAATGGAAAGAACTGCTAGAAATCAGAAACACAAACAGAAATTGCGAGAAAAACTTAGCAAGTCTAGCAGCATCTGTGGAGAGAAATCAGAGTTAATGTTTCGGGTCAAGTGACCCTTCCTCAGAGCTAAAGCATTATGGTCTCAGTTGGAAGTCACTACAGGAAGCCCTTGGTATAATTAGCACCCCACTCTAACCACCTAAGCTAACTGACCAGCATTCTGTGACAGGGTCACTGGACCCCGAAACTTTAATTCTGCTTACCATTTTTCCTACCCTTAACTTGGTTGCTGGTGCAAACATCAGTCTATTGGACATTGGGCTGCACTTGTAGAGGGAGAGAGATGACTGGTGGCTCAGGGGTTAGTGCTGCTACCTCACAGTGCCAAGGACCCAGGTTCAATTCCAGCCTCAGGCAGTTGTCTGTTTGGAGTTTGCATGTTCTCCTCAAGTCTGTACAGGGTTTTCTCCCACAGCTTAGAATTGTCCATCATGTACAGGAAAGTATAGGCTAGGTGAGTTAGCCATGGCTAATGTAGGGGGTGTGAGTCTGGGTGGGATGCCCCTTGGGAGGGTTGATGTGGGCTGGATTGACTGTTTCTACACTTGTAGGGATTCTATGAGTGCTGGCAGTTTAACCTGAGGGTCACTGCACCTCAGGGGAGGGAAGAGGAGAATCCTTCATAGTAACCTCAGTTGATAGTGGGAATTGAACCAATGCTGTTGGCATCAGAAAGGCAGTCAGCTGAGCTAAAGCAACTCACAAGTCTGGATGCCTATATGCTCTGCCTCTTCCTATGACGCTCTGTTTAATATTACCATTTCATTATCCTGCACTATTGTCTTGTTCTAACAGAGAATCTTACAGCCCATCGAGTCTACACTGACACATGAGAAACACCTGACCTTCAACCAATCCCATTTACCAGCACTTGGCCCTTAGCCTTGAATGTTATGACATGCCAAGTGCCCATTCAGGTAGTCCTTAAAGGGTATGAGGCAATTCACCTCGAGTAGCAGTCTCGTGGTCAGTTCAGATACGTTCTTGATGTACAGTAACGTGACAATGTGTTGGGGCATACTGTATTTTCCTGTTGTTTGTGTGACAGGCATCGTCAGACCCAGCTGTTTGGGTATCTGTTGTCTCTAAATACTTGGTGAAGGTATTCTTCTTCATTTTGGTGTAGTTCTACGTTGCTGCAGTGTGTTGTGGCTTGTTTGAACGGTGTTTTTGTGCAACTCCGTTTGTGACCATTACAGTGGTTACTGTAGAAATTTAGGACTTGATCCATGTGTGTGGCCTTTCTGTATACATTGGTTTGAAATTCCCAGTTGGCCCTGTGTTCTAACATCATGCCCAGGAATGGGAGCTGTTTGTTCTTTTTTCTTCCCTGGTGAATTTGATGCCGGCGAAAATGTTGTTTCTATGTTGTTTATAATATGTTGTTCTATGAGTTTAGATTCCTTTGGCCACTGGGCATCAGAGTAGCACACAAACCTACATCAACCCTACGCCAACTGCTAACAAGAACCTTACCCACTATGGATGGAACCAACGTAATATACAAGGTTCCATGCAAAGACTGCAACAAACATTACATTGGGCAGACAGGAAGGAAACTGGCTACGAGAATACATGAACACCAACTGGCAACAAAAAGACACGACCAATACTCACGCGTCTCCATTCACATGGATAAGGAGAACGACCGGTTCGATTGGAACAACATCAGGATCCTAGGACAGGCCAAACTGAGATGAGAACAGAATTTCCTAGAGGCCTGGTTCTCTGCCAAGAAGGCCATCAGTAAACACATAGAATTAGACCCTATATATACACCACTGTGATGAGAAACTGGAAATGAGGTTATTAACCCAACGGACCCCAGAGCTTAAATACCAGGCGGGAAAATACAACAACACTTCATCAGAGGCTGCACTGATGATGTTACCCAGCAGGTTAACGAAACGTCTGCGGAACAACAAATCAGCTCAGCGAGCCAACCAACCTCAACACCCACAACCCAAGATACAAGTCTACTCAAGAGCCTTAGTTACCCAGGTCCCTGGCACTGTGAGACAGCAGTGCTAACGACTGTGCCACCGTGCCTATGGTCAAACACAGCAATGTCCCTTTGTCCCACCGAAACTCCTAGTGTCGTGTGTTCACTGAATATGTTCTTGTTAAATTACTCCTTCCAAATTATACCTTTACTTCGACTTTCTACAGTCACTCACATTAAAACCCTACCCCGGGTCCACATTTAGCTTAAAACCCTTTCTCCAGCCCTAGTTATTCAATTTGATAGGACCCAGGCAAACTGGACCCTGGAGAGGTCAGATGGCTCACTTTTAACCTGGTTTCTAGATTTAATCCTGGATAGTCATGTTACACAACCAATAACCCTTCTTCCTTCGGCATCCCACTCACAAGATCTGACACATCCAAGTCAATCACTTTCCATAGGGACTGCCTGACCCATTGCGTGCTCCTCACATCTCTGTCTTCTCACCATACCTGCCGTGTGAGCTGGCCCTGACAATCTCAACTCTGTCCATAATGGGCCACAGCTTGAGTGCTGCCCCTGCAATGGGATATGGAGAACATCCAACATTTAGGAGCAACAGTCATAGATAACAAAAACCCTCACCGAGATGAAGAAATCTGAATCGATCGGGCATGGTGGCAATTGACTGGAAGATTTCGCAAAGCCAGGGAGTGCAGCTCAAATGGTTCCTGAACTTTGTTTGAACTCCAAGATTAAATTGCAGTACTCCACTCCAATGCTCCCATCTGTATCTTTTCAAATTACATTTATTGTAGCGTCAATGAAAATGGTGTTAATGACAGTTTAAATCCACACTGAAATTATCCTTAATAAAGGCTACAATAAGCTATTGGAAAGTCACCACAACAGACTAATATTGTCACTCCATTCTCATCAAGGGTATAATAAGGGAATTATTTTCCACTGGAAAACTAAATTGAAATGATAGAGTGTCATGCACTGTTGCTAATGGGTTTGTTTAGTTACTGTTTGATTATAATTAAAAATAAAACTTTGATAATGAATTGGCATGTTGCAATGGTGTAAGATTGCTTAGGAAAAGTAAAAGGGCCATTTTATGCACTTAAGTGTTCAGAGGTGTGAGTGTCACTGGTGAATTAATTAATTAATTGCCACTGTTTAATTGTTGAGGTGAGGAATTAGCAGGCTCAAACCTAGAATGGCTGCATTCCATGTCCTGTGCTGCCAGAAAGATACTAGAAACTCCAGGTCTGTGACCCAATGACAACAAAGGAACAAGGATATATTTCTAAGATCACTTCAGTAGCTCTAGGGGCCATTTCCAGCCAAGGTAACAACATGGAACATGTTGAACTACTCAAGATAAAACGCATTCAGTAAGGTGATATCTTTTCTGAAAGGTCCATCAGGTACTGTATGTTTCAATTTTCCTCCTCTTGAAACTGGTTAAGTCGAGTTAAAACTAAAGGAAAGATGAAGCATTCCACATAAGATTCTGTCTCTGCAAATAGAGTAAGCATATTGTTGTTGAGATCTTGAAATAGTCACTGGGGATGCTTTTGTACTGTTCTATTCTCCTCATCTCTTCCTGCTCCTTTCTGTTTTTCTCTTAACTTTTTTTAGCTGTCTGCCCTTTATTAAACCAAATGATTTGTACCCATTTTATAGCATTTTGCAAGGAGGCCATTCAGCACGTTGTGGTTTTGTTAGCTCTTTGGCAAATGTAATAACCTGTACTGTTCCCTGTTTTTTCAACCTCTCAATATTTGAAAGTGAACTGGGCCAGCCATACCAATACCGAGACTATGAGAGCAGATCAGAGTCTGGGGAATCTGTAGTGTGTAACTCACCTCTGTACTCGCAGTAAATACTGAGACTTTGAGAACGTGTCAGAGTCTGGGAAATCTGCAGGAAGTAACTCGCCTCTGAACTTCACACAGAGCCTGTCCACCATTGACAAGGCACAGTCAGGAGTGCAATGATTTACTTTCCATTTGCTGGATGAGGACAGCTTCAACGAAAGGTAAGCAGTGTAGCTCTGTACTTTACTGGCACCCTATCACCCTCAGCAGTGCTCCCTCCATCATTGATGTACAGTGACCACAGGCAGATTTATTAACAAGGTTCTCTTCAACAGCTTACCTAGGCCCCTTCGCTAGATCCATCCAAACTGAAGTCCACGGCCAACCAAACTGAAAGACAAAGTTTGTAGATGTGTGGGAACATCATTACCTACAGATAGCCCTGCTGGACACACATTACCATGACTTGGAGCTACAGCAGGTTCAAAGTTCTGCAATTCCCTTCCTGAAAGCACCATGGGTGCACCAACACGGCAAGGACTGCAGCAGTTCAAGGAGTGCTCACATTAATCCTGCCCTCGCCCTCGCCCTCACCGTCATTCTTATCCCAACCCCAACCCTATGCATAACCCTAATCCTCACTGTCTAAACCAGCATTTATTGCCCATCCCTAATTGTCCTTACAAAACAATGATAGGGTTAGGGTCAGGGTCAGGGTCAGGATCAGAGTAAGAGTTAAGATCAGGGTCAGGGTTAGGGTTAAGGTTAGTGTTCGAGTCAGGGTCAGGGTTACGGTTATGGCTAAGTCTGACCTACATGTGACTCCAGTCCCACAGCAATATGGTTGACTTTTAACTGCCCTCTGGGCAATTAGGGATGGGCAATAAATGCTGCCTGGTCAGCGGCGCCCTCATCCTGTGAGTGAATAAAGGAAGCAAAATGAGAGATGACTCAGAGACTAATAGTGAGACAAGGCTAGGAAATAATTTCGATTGAGTCTGTAAAAGCTTGTATATAAATGCGATCTTTATTTCATTGAATTGTTGAATGTGCCATACAGAAATCTGGGAGAACAGGGTGCGTTTGACATAGGGTAAGCCGTGTGGAGATATTGTTCACAATGAAGAATATGGAAAATCTCCACGTATACTGAGTGCAGACAATAGGCTAAAGAGTGTCAATAGTTAAACATAAAAGGCAGAGATCACATGATATATGTAAAAAATGCTGGCCCCATATAAAAAAGTAGAATGAATTTAAAAAGAACATTCTGTTATTTGAATTCCAACCTTGTCGATACATAATTTGTACAATAAACAGATGTCTCCTATCTTAGGTAAATACCTTAATTTACCCAAATAAAACCCTTTAACATGCCCTAGCCCTGTTACTGTTTGCTTGATGTGGAGGTGCCAGTGTTGGACTGGGTTGGACAAGGTTAGAAATCACACACAACACCAGGTTATAGTCCAACAGGTTTATTTGAAATCACAAGCTTTCGGAGCACTGTTCCTTTGTCAGGCGAAGGGCTGTTTGCTTCAACTCCTTTCTGTCTACTCCATCCCCTGCTTCTGTCTCCTAATTAATTCTTTATAGCTCCCAAGGCCTTTCTGGCAAGTTCCCATTCTCAGTGTTCATGGCATAAAAGGTACGCTGGGAATTCTGCTTTTTTAAAGTTTACTGTGAACATAGCAATCGCTAGTTAACCCTTATAATCTAGACACCAGCCAACAATGACGAATTGAACTGGAACAAATGTCTCAACACTGGGATGGAGGCCTGAGAGAAGACACCGATATTGTAATATTTATCCTCCACTGGCTTTGCAGAATTTTTCAGAGGATTCATTGGTGACATTTCTTAAGAGTGTCTGCTGTACATTGTCCAAATTTTTGTTGCACATGGGGGGCCTGGTAACACTGTGCCCTGTAAACAGTGAGCTTGCTATCAGGATTGAGGTCTTTGTCAATAAGCGCTCTATTTCTCAAACAGCAATGGTTTTCTGGCTCACTGGAGGTGATAGTGAATTTCATCGTCAATGTCTGCCCTCATTGAGAGGTATGGTAACCGATCCACATTGTCCAGAAACTGCCCGTGGGTCTCAACAGTCAAGGAGCAGTGTTGTGCAGCGGGAGTAGTCTAATAGAGGACACTTCTCTAATGCATGGTTAGTCCAAGGCCCATTCTGTTATGTACTGTTATGAATGCATCAGCAAGGGATTGGCATAGTGGCTCAGTGTTAGCAGTGCTACCTCAGATCCCAGATTCAATTGCACCCTCAGGGAAATTTCTGTGTGGAGTTTGCACATTCTCCCCGTGTCTGCGTGGGTTTCCTCCCATAGTCCAAAGATGTGCCGACTAGGTGGATTGGCCATGCTAAGTTGCCCCATAGTGTCCAGGGGTGTGCAGGCTGGGCGGGTTAGCCATGGGAAATGTGGGATTATGGGAATAGGCGTAGGTATGGGAGGAATGATCTTTGGAGAGTGTCTCTTTCCACACTGTAAGGATTCTAACGCCTTTCTTGAAGATGTTCACAATGATGTCATCCAAATAATAGGGAAAGCAAATGGAATGTCATCCCTTATTTCAAAAGGAATGGAAATAAGAAAGTCTTGTCAAGTCAAACTAACAAGACACCAGTCAGACAAAAACTCTATTACTGTGAACAGTTCAATCTCATTATCCGAGGAAAGATATACTGACATTGCACGCAGTCCAGAGAAGAGTAATGAAGCTGATATCCCAGGTCTGGAGGGACTTTTTTTACAAGAAGCAGTTAATTAAATTGGACTTATGCTCATATTCCTGCATACCATTTCTATCCAAATAACCATCCAATATCCTCTTAAATACCTCAACTGAACCTGCCTCCTCCACATTTCCAGCCAGTGTATTCCATACCCTAACAGATCACTGAGTGAAAATGATTTTCCAGCATCAACCTTGCTCCTTTTGCACATCACTTTTAATCTATGCCCTCTCATTCTTTGTCCTTTTACGAGCGGGAACAGCTTCCCCCGATCTACTATACCTAGTCCCGCTCATGATTTTAGAACCCTCTGCCAAATCTCCTCTCAACTTCCTTCTCACTAAGGAGAACAGTCCTAATTTCAATCTCGCCTCATAACTGAAGTCTCTCATTCCTGGAATCATTGTTGAAATCACTTCTGCACTCTTTCAGATTCATTCATATCTTTCGTATAATGTGGTGCCCCACAACTGTGGACAATAGCCCAGATGAGGCCTAACGAGTGTGTCGTGCAGGTTCAACATGACTGCTTTGCTCTTGTACTCAATGTCCCTATTACTAAACCGTGTGTTTTATTAAATGCTGTCTCCATCTGTCTGGCCACCTTCAATGACCTGTGCACGTATATGCCTATGTCCCTCTGCTCCTTCCCCATCCCCTTTAGACTTGTACCCCCCATTTTATATTGTCCTTCAATGTTCTTATGTGTAAAATGCATCACCTCACACTTCTCCCATGGGGATTTCACTGTGACAGTCAATTAGTTCATTTTAAGTCAATATGAATTTAATGCTCCTCTTTAGAATTATCCTTCCAGCAGAAGGTGTAGTTTACATTTTGCTCTTTGACCTGTTCTTATCCTGCCTGCCATTTCTCACTCTGGATGCCAGAGATGGCATCCCATCCTAATTAGTGGCTCAATGGTTAGCACTGCTGCCTCAGGGACCCAGGTTCAATTCCAGCCTCTGAGTGACTGTCTGTCTCTGTGTGGGTTTCCTCCCATGGTCCAAAGATGTGCAGGTCAGGGGGATGGGCCGTGGGAAAGGTTGGGTTATAGAGTGGAGGGTTGCTGTGGACTTGATGGGCTGAATGGCCTGCTTCACGCTGTGGGGATTCTGTGACCGCAGTGCTGAAGTTTTCAGGCTGAGACTGACCTTTGGTGCTGCCCATAGGGCTGATGTTCTAGATTGCAACCTTCATTTTGAGAGGGTGAGTGGGTCCCTTCCATGTGGACAGGCCATTGCACACTGACTACCACACAGAGGCAGCGTAACAAAGGTTTATTCGATTTTTTTTTTCCTTGGAATGATTAGGCTCTCCTAGATTGTGTAAATGGAGTTAGTTGGAGAACTGTATGTTCTGGAGATGATCTCATTGAAGGGATCTATCATAGAATCCCTACAAAAATGGAAGCAGGCTATTTGGCCCATCAAGTCCACACCAACCCTTTGAAGAGCATCCCACCCATCCCTGCATTTCCCATGGCTAACACACCTAGCCTGCTCATCCTTGGACACTATGGGCAATTTAACATGGCCAATCCACCCTAACCTGCATATCTTTGGGCCATGGGAGGAAACCAGAGCACCCAGAAGAAGCCCATATAGACACCGGGAGAACTCCACACAGACATTTGCCCGAAGTTGGGATTGAACCTGGGTCCCTGGCACTGTGAGGCCTCAGTGATAACCACTGAGGTACTGGGCTGCCCTGACAGAGCAGACAGTGAGAGCTTGTTTTCCCCCTGGTTGGGGGAATCTCGAATATGGGGAGCACAGCCTCAGGATTGGTGATCAATCAATTTGGACTCAGAGGAGGAGAAAATTCAGCATTCAGAAGCTGTTGAATTTTTGGAATTTTCCTTGCCCCAGGAATGTGTTGACACTTTGATGTGTCTTGCTTTCTTGCAAAGTACATCCCAAAGAGAGTAATGCTATGTCAATTCAGACATAAGTCAACTCTCTACACCAGAGCTTGGGATGGAGTCTTGGCTTCTCAGGGGACGGAGGGAGCATGACAGAAAGTCGAGTTAGAGTTGAAAAACAACAAGCATCACGTTTTATTTTCAATTCATTCACGGAATGTGGCTGGGCCATTTATTTATTGCCCATCCCTAATGGGTCTACTCCAGCTCCCGTTTCTTCTGTTATCAATGATCATTCTTCATACTTCATAAAGATGGCATCCCATCCTAATTGGATTATAAATTAGGTGACAACAGGGTCATGAGGTATCCAGTAGGGAACCAACCATCTCAAGTGTGAGGTAGTATTTCTTTAGTAGAAAGCGTTGGCTTTATTTTAAACCTGACGCACAGCGCTGACATTATAGCAAGAGATCTTCACTGCAAAGATTTAACGTCTTAAATGTCACTGAACTAAGTTGGAACATTAAGGGATTTAACATTTGCTGCATTGTAGTGTTCTGCAAATATCTGATTCATATTAAACTCAAAAGGCTAGGCAATTAGGTTAGGCCGAAGGTTAAGTGAAGGGTGAATGCAACTGAATGGAGAGTTACTGCTCACTGTGAAACCAATTTATTAGACTTCATATTGATGGTGATGAGATTTGTCCTTCCCATGGAGAATACACAGTACAGCAATAAATTATTTGGGGAAATACTAAACATAATCCTCCTCCCACCCCATGCACTTTAGCAAACATTTAACTTCCACCCATTTGTACCTCATGTGTTCATCCAGCTTCCCCAGAAGTGCCTCCATATTTGTCCCATCAACTGTTGCATATGGTAGCAAGTTCCACATTTTTAACACTTTCGGTGGAGACACTTCTCCTGAAATTCCTAACTTCTGTTTTATTCGCTTGAGTGTCGCTGGCCGGTCTAATGTTTATTGGCACTAACCAACTCCAACCTTCCTGTTGGGAATTCTCAGTGTTTGGACTCTATCCAACAGGTAGTGGAATGGGAGACTGCACATTAACAAGGTGAGATTAACTAATAATGAGGAGGATAATGAGTGAAAATCCATGCAAGTAGGCCACTTTCCAGTCACCAGTGGGAGTCCCATCTTACTGCTCAACACTTGGCAGGAAAGTGGGACTTTCCACTCTCAAAGTCAAGCTCACCCTCGCTGGACATTTCAGCTGATGTTCCCAACTTTCTCATCATTGCTCAATTGACACAGAACAATTTCCACCAAACATTGTAGCTCCTGAATGATGGGTAAAGGTGAGAAAGTTGGGAAAATATGGAGAGAACAAAAATCTTGGAATCTCGATGTCAAGAAAAGGCTGTGCATTTCTCTCTTGAGCTTTAAATGTCATCTTCAGAATCTCGCTATTGAGCAGTGTCAAATTTATATTCACAGATTTTCATGCATTAGTACCCACTCACCTTACTTAAGGTAACCAAATCCAACTTTAACCGTTATCCTAACCCTAACGCTAACCCTGACTCTAACCCGAACCCTAACCCTAACCCTAACCCTAATTGTGTGCCACCTCCAATTCTTCTCCTTTTCCCTGAGAAACTAGACAGTACAAATTCCCAACAGAGCAAGAATCTGGACCTGCCACTTACTAATTTCTTGTCCTGGCCATTGTCCAACTGTATCAGTACACTATACCTACATGTGCCATGGACACCATTCTCCTTGACCCTTCATCCATGCAAGGTTAGCATTGGCAAACCTCCAGTCTCACCACATTCTCATGCCTGCTATCAGACAAAGTCCTACATCACTTCATCTCCTCAACACTCCACTTTGGAGATCAGTGGCACTTTGTTTCCACCTGGCCACTCTGTGAACGGGGAATCTCATGAGTCTACAAAGGAGAGGCTGGTCATGTTGGGGAGAAATAAACAGTCAATGTTGTGGATATATCACTGTACCCTATACATCAAAGTCTCACCTGCAGTGTTTGCCAGCAGTTTGTGAAGCAGACACACTGCGCGTGTTTCGAGCTAAAGTTCATCTCGGAAAGTCAAAGCCGTCATTGGGGTCAAAGAGGACTTTGGGTCACTTTGGGTGTTTTCATAGTCTGTCAAGGGGCTTGTACAATTCTAACCCAGGTGTTGGACACGGTCATTCAAGTACTTGTTTCTAAAAGAGCTCCAGGAACCATGTCCTCACAATCTGGAAATAGTGTCCCACTCAGTTCTGCAGGCCAGGTCTGAGGATTAGTGGTAGGTTAGTGACAGAGCAGTAGAGATTCAATCTAGGTGAATGGGCCAATCTCCTGCAATGATTTATTTGATTTAGTTATTGTCACATGTATTTTGTTACAGAGTGCAATGAAGTGTGTTATAGTGTCACCACTCTCCAACGCTACCATAGAATATAAAGGCAGAAAACTGAAAAAAAAGTGATCAACTTTACAATGCTTCTTGTTAAGTGCTTTGCCTTGGGCTGGCGATGGTGGGTACAGAATGGTAATGGGATTCTGGCTGCCAGCGATCATGCCCTTTGTGGTCATGTTCCTTCTCTCTCAGCATTGGGTGAGACACAGCCTGCGCTCATATTGGATGTGTGCAGAGTCAACATCATGTGATTTGTCACATGACTCTCTTTGCTCCCCCTCGCTCCTTTCTGCATCAAAACAGACTCAACGATCTCCTATAATTCATTTTTTCCTTTATTCATTCATGGGATAAGGGCTTCGCTGGCAAGGCCAGCATTTATTACCTATGGCAGAAGGCAGTTAGGGGGTCAACCACATTGCTGTGGGTGTGGAGTCACATGTAGGCCAGACCAGGTAAGGATGGCAGTTTCTTTCCCTAAAGGGCATTAATGAACCAAATGGGTTTTTCTGACAATTGACAATGGATTCACAGTCATCATTAGATTCTTAATTCCAGATTCTCTATTGAATTCAAATTCCACTATCTACCGTGGCGGGATTCGAACACAGGTTCCCAGCACATTAGCTGGGTCTCTGGATTAACAGTCGAGCGATACCAGTTCAGGCCATCGCTTCCCCTCCCTGTGGACAAACAGCTAGTCTTTTCTCTTATGTTCATTCTGGTGATGTGTGTGTCTCTGGATAGTTCAGGATTTATTACCCATTCCTGAATGCCCTGGAGAAGACTGAGGTGAGCTGCATTGTTGATCCACTGCTGCCCATTTGTGTGGGTTGACCCATAATGCTTTGAGGGAGGGAATTCCAGGATTGTGACCCAGCGACAGTGAAGGAATGGCAATATATTTCCAAGCCAGGATGGTGTGTGGCTTGGAGGGGAACTTGCAGGGGGTGGCGTTCCCATGTATCAGCTGCCCTTGTCCTTCTCGATGGAAGGTGTTGTGGACGGAGCGAGTTACAGTGGAGAACCTTGTAGATGGTACACACTGTGCCTCTCTGTGCCAGTGGTATGGGGAGTGACAACCAGAGACCCCTCATTAGGGCTGCATGATGGCACCGTGGTTAGCACTGCTGCCTCACAATGCCAGAGATCCATGAGCCCACTCTGCTGTTCAACTCAATTTTCTACCTTGGCACTGTCTTTTTTTTATTTACGGATGGGATGTGGGCATCGCTGGCGAGGCCAGCATTTATTGCCCATCCTCTAATTGTCCAGAGGGCAATTAATAAAACACCATTACAGTGGGTCTGGAGTCACATGGAGGCCACACTGGGTAAGAATGCCCATTTCCCTCCCTAAAAGAAGGTAAAAGACATTGACCACATCTGAGGAAGGGTCACTGGACCCGAAACGTTAACTCTGTTTTCTCCTCCACAGATGCTGCCAGACCTGCTGAGCTTTTCCAGCAACTTTGTTTTTGTTCCTGATTTACAGCATCCGCAGTTCTTTCGGTTTTTAAAAGACATTGGCCGCCCAGATATGTTTTTACAACAATTGTTTCAGGGTCATCATTTGACATTTAGTTCCATATTTTTATTTCAATTATTGGACTCAAATTCCACCAGCAGCTGTTGTGGGATTTGAACTTGGGTCCCCAAAACATCACATGGGTCTCTGGATAAACCCTCCAATGACAATAGCACAAAACCATCACTTCCCACTTTCTCTACGTCCCTTGAAACAAAAAGAGTTGAAGTTTTGAGTCTGATACAACTCGCCCTCAAGAGAGTTCCAAAGAAGAATAACGTTTGCCAATGGGGATAGATGAAGATGGATGGCAGGTGGGGAGCGTCAATACCGAATGGCCTGTATCTGTGCTGTAAATCCAAAGCAATGCTGTGTCCAAGGATTAATCATGGAGTCATACGGCACAGAAACAGACTCTTCAGTCCAACTCGTCCATATTGACCATGTTCCCAAACTGAACTAATCCAATTTGCCTGCATTTGGCTCATATCCTCTAAACCTTTCCTATTTATAAAGCCTTCTAAATGTTGTAATTGTGCCGACCTCCACCACTACCTCTGGCAGCTCGTTCCATATGCACACCACCCTCTGTGCGAAAAAGTGTGAAAACTCTTTTAAATCTTTCCCCTTTCAACTTAAACCTACGCTCTCCAGTTTCGAACTCCCCTACCCTGGGGAAAATACCTTTGCTTTGTCCTTATCATGCCCTTCATAATTTTATAAACCTCTAATAAGGTCAACCTCCTATGGTCCAGGGGTTAAATAAAAAGTCCCCACTTTTCCAGCATAGCCTTAGAAACCTTCTAGTCTCGGTAACATCCTGGTAAATCTTTTCTGAACCTTCTCCAATTTAATAATATCTTTCCTAAAGCAGGGCAACTAGAACTGCACACAGTATTCCAAATGTGGCCTCTCCAATGTCCTGTACAACTACAACATGACATTCCAACTCCTGTACTCAGTGCTCTGATTGATGAAGTCAAACATGCCAAATGCCTCCTTCACCATCCTGTCTACCTGCGATGCTTCAGGGAACTGTGTCCCTGCATCCCCTAGGACTCTCTGGCCGACGGCACTCCCCAGGGTCCTGCCATTAACTTTCTAAGTCCAGCCCTGGTTTGCCTTACCCAAATGCAATACTTCGCATTTATCTGAATTAAATCCCATCTGCCACTCCTCAGCCCATTGGCCCAGATGACCAAGATCCTGTTGTACACTGAGATAGCCTTCTTCACTGTCCACTATACCATCAAGTCTGGTGTCATCCACAAACTTACCAAGTTGTGGGTCTACACTGGGGAATCACCATTAAACTGTTCCAACGCATCATCAGGCTGCTAAAGCTATAGGGAAAAGAGCGAGTTACATTACATCACATTGAGTGTAAAACACTGAACCTGGTTAGTACGTGTGAGACTCAACCAGGAAAACATGGGAGACCTACCTGGCTTTGAACCTGGGATTTGGAAACTAACTGCAGGTTCTCGAGGTGGGAGTGAAAGAGAGGGCTGTGGATCAGATTGACACCCAGGATGGCCTCAATGATGTAACCGATGGTGCAGTCGTCAGGGAGACGGATCCTCTCTGCTGTGTTCATAAAATTCCCATTGCTAATTGCAAGATAAACCATGTTTCAGTTTTAAAGTGTAAGTGCTTTGTAACGCTTCATTGTAATTACTACAACACAATAAAATTCTTTTTTTAATCCATTCACAAGATATGAGCATCTTTGGCTGAGCCAGCATTTATTGCCCATCCCTAATTGCCTAGAGGGCAGTTAAAAGTCAACCACATTGCTGTGGGTCTGGAGTCACATGTAGACCAGATCAGGTACGGATGGCGGTTTCCTTCCCTAAAGGACATGAGTGAACCAGATGGGTTTTTCCTGACAATCAGCAATGGATTCATGGTCGTCACTAGATTCTTAATTCCAGATTTTTTTATTGAATTCAAATTCCACTAGCTGTCGTGGCGGGATTTTAACCCAGGCCCCAGAACGTTACCTGGGTCTCTGGATTGACAGTCTGGTGATAATAGTACCATTATGCCGTCACCTCCCATCTCTTTTAAAATAATTCATATGCTCTGCTTTCCAACAATTCGTGGCTCTATTCCCAAGACAAATTTTGACACAGTGTGCACGCTTAAATTCCAAAAATTGGCACACTAATCGTATTCTCATGTCTTTATGGTTGGCCAGAGCATTCCATAAAATATAAAAACCGAAAGAACTGCGAATGCTGTGAATCAGGAACAAAAACAAAGTTGCTCCATAAAATATTTTCTGAAGAAGGGTCTAGGCCCGAAATGTCAGCCTTCCTGCTCCTCTGATGCTGCTTGGCCTGCTGTGTTCATCCAGCTCTACACCTTGTTATTCCATAAAATATAAGTTGTTTTTGAGGCATTGTCACTTTGTTGTTCAAGCAAATGCAACAGCCTCTGTTTTTCTTTTATCTATTAGTTTGTGGGATGTAGTTGTCACTGGCTGGGCTAGCATTTGTTTCCTGGTCCTAACGATCCTGGAGAAGTTGGTGGTGATCAGCTTTCTTGAACTGCTGCACTCCGTTTGAGTGTGTGGCCTCGGGACACCAGGAGTGATGGTAAAGAGGATTCTCCAGGAGTTTTATCCATTAGCCATGAAGGAATGCTGATGTTCAAGTCAGAATGGCCTGTGGCTTGGAGGAAGATTTGTGAAGTGGTGGCGTTCCCAGGTACAGTATCTGCTACCGCCCTTGTCCTTCTGGATGGTCCAGGTCACTCGTTTGGATGGTCAGATCTGCTCGGAAGCAAAATAATCAAACAGTTCCAGTTGATGTTGGTTGTCTCAATGTTTATTTGCACAATGTCAAGAGATGCAAAGCAATTAAATCTTTTATTATTCATTGCCTAATGATCTGTTTGGTGACAATTTTCAGATTTCAAAATCCCAGCTTTTCTTTCCAGTTGTTCAAGCTATTATCTTCATTTATAGGATCAGGAGGGAAATGAATGCATCTTATAGAATCCCTATTGTGTGGAAGCAGGCCATTTGGCCCATCCGTTCACACAGACCCTCTGAGGAGCATCCCACCCAGACCTACCACACATTTCCCATAGCTAACCTACCTAGCTTGCACATCCCTGGGCACTACAGGACAATTTAGCACGGCCAATCCAACCAACCTGCACATCCCTGGGCACTACAGGACAATTTAGCACGGCCAATCCACCCTAACCTGCACATTTTTGGACTGTGGGAGGAAACCAGAGCATCCAGGAGAAACTCACACAGACTTGGGGAGAATGTGCAAACTTCACACAGACATTTGTCCAAGAAGGGAATTGAACTCGGGTCCCTGGTGCTGTGAGACTGTAGTACTAACCACTGAGCAACTGTGCTGTCCCATAATCTGGATCCCCTAAAAGTGGCTGTTTCATAGCCTTCACCAAACCTTCATGGACCCTCATAACTTCCCTGCCAACTCAGTGACAACTCACACCCCCTCACCTAATAGACTGCCATACATATCCTCCCAATATCTCCTTCACTTCTCATTCAGCATCCATCAATAGGAATACCTCAAGATCAAAGTGTAGATGTAAAAAAAATAAGCTTCCAACATTCTAATACAGCTTTCACTCCTACACATGAGATAGTGAAAAAAAAACATTCAGGGCTTTTAAACTTCCTCAAGTATCATTCTCCTATGAAATCCAAAAACTTCTATGCAAAGCATTGTTAACAAGATAATAAGAAGATAATTGTTTGATGAATGGGTGAAGAAGGCTCCTTTATTCCTCTTCAAGCAGTGCCTAGGATTCTTTGACACCCTTCTCCAAAGCATCTTAATATTTCATCTGCAGGCTGGCACCTCTGTCAACGGCACAGTGGCTCAGGGTGGCCAGAGACCCAGGTTCAATTCCAGCCTGAGGCAACTGTCTGTGTGGGCAGGGGGGGAGGGTAAGTCAGTTTGGACTTGTTGGGCCGAATGGCTTGTTTCCATGCTGTATGGATTCTATGACAGTGCAGCACTCTCTCAGTACTGTGCTGGAACTTCTGTGTGGATTGTGTGATTACATCCTTCAAACAGTCTTAGAAAGAAATAAGGGAAGTGTTTGGAGGGTAAGGAAACAACACTTAATCTTAAACCTAACAACTATATAAATAATTGAGAAACCTGTGGATATACATGATGGAGTAGGCATTGTGGAATTTCTTGTTGCATAATTGATCACTTTTGCCTAATTTTCTCTTACGTAGTTGTTCAGAAAGGGCTGTTGTTTGGTGCTTAATGAGGGAGAATATAAAGGTCTGCTGAATGAAGCAGCTGTGTAGCGACACAGAAAGCTCACAGGGTCATTAAGAAGTTCTCACTGAAGAAGGCAATGCTGAATACCAGATCTTCTCTTTTTGAAAATGAATTCAAGTTACTGAATCTTACATCGTTTAGGTCTGAGTGCTGTTGTCCTATAACTTCAAACTCTTTTCCTCCTTACAGTTGGAGAGACAGTGACGTAGGAACACAGGAACTGATGTAGGCCATTCAGCCCGTTGAAGCAATTTAACGGGATCGTGGCTGATTTGTACATCATGAGCTTTCACCTACTATTCCACCAAATCAGCTTACACCTTCACAGGGCAAGGGTTTCTGGATCAAAGTGATCTTTTATTTAATTGTCGCTTTCACAGACTTTTTGGGTGATTTTCACATTTGCAGTCTTTTGGGGGGAAAAATAAATTTCTTAATTTCACTGTTAATTGGCCTAGCCTTAATTTAAAGCTCGAACAGACTTATTTTGAATCTATCCCTAATTCTCCCACATGTATGGTTATCCATATTTACCCTGGCGATTTGTTTATCAAACTGAACACCTTGATCACTTTCTAAGCTCAACTACAAACCAAGTTATGTTCATATGTTTAATTCAAAGGAGAATATAGATATTATGTTATAGATGCAATATATGTGTCATTTACATAGGGTGGCTAAGAAGGCATTTCTCACACAGGCCTTCATTGCTTAGACCTTTTAGTATAAGAGTTGGAACTTTATGTTGACGTTGTACAGGGTTAGGGTTAGGTTAGGGTTAGGTTAGGGTTAGGGTTAGGGCTAGGCTTAGGGCTAGGCTTGGGGTTACGGCTAGGGTTACAGCTAGGGTCAGGTCTAGGGTTAGGGTCAGGGTTAGGGTTAGGGCTAGGGTTAAGGTTAGGTTTGGGGTTGTGGTTATGGCTAGGGTTAGGGCTAGGGTTAGGGCTAGGGTTAGGGACAGGGTTAGGGTTAGTTTCAGGGTCAGGGTCCGGGTCAGGGCCAGGGTTAGGGTTAGGGTTAGTGAGTCCTCTTCTGGAGTGCTGTGTACAGTTCTGGACACCCTGCTATAGGAAGGATATTATTAAATTGGACAGGGTTAAGAAGAGATTTATCAGGATGTTGCCAAGAATGGAGGACTTGAGTAATAGGGAGAGGCTGGATAGACTGGGACTTTTATACTGGAGCATAGGAGGTAGAGAGGTGACCTTATAGAAGTTTATAAAATCACAAGGGGTATAGATAAGGTGAATAGCAGGTGGCTTTTCCCTTTAGTTGGGGGATTTCAAGACTAGGGGGCATATTTTTAAGGTGAGAGGAGAAATATTTAAAAAAGACATGAGGGGCAATTCTTTTACACAGAGAGTGGTTTATGTGGAATGAACTTCCAGAGGAAGTGTTGGATGCGGGGACAATTACAACATTTGAAAGACATTCATACAAGTACATGAATAAGAAATGTTTAGAGGGATATGAGCCAAGGACAAGAAGGTCGGACTAGTTTAGTTTGGGATTATGGACGGGTTGGACTGAAGGGTCCGTTTCTGTGCAGTGTGACTCTATGACACGCTGAAACAGGTATTATTGATAAGCTATGCTTGATAAAGTGGTGACAAGGCTTGAGCTGATGTAACTGAATGGTTTGCTGGGGCGTTAATAATTAACCAGTTTGCTGTGATCCTGGAGTCATACATAGCCTGTCCATGAAGATAGCATTACCTTGACCTTGCCCCCCCCGCCCCCTTGAAGGGCATTTAGTGTTTATTCTGCAAGAATGCGCTGGTTCAGAACTTGAATATTGCTGAAAGGAGTGGCACATTTTCAAAGCTTCAAGTCTTGCCTCATCAGGACAAACACAAGAATACCAAAATTCAAACAATCCCAACAATTTATACTACAGGAGAAGCAGGTGATAATGGTTTGCCAGTCAGCTCTGACAGGGCAATGTGTTTCCATGGAGGAAACAATGAGAAACTATAGGCTTTAACCGGGTTAAATCAGAAGAGGTTCAGGGCTTGAATATAATCCCTTTGCTTATTTCTCTCGCTAAAAGTGAGATACAATTCACACAATGGGAGCCATTCTCTGCAAACAGGAAGAATATGCTCACACCTTGGAGCTTGGTCTCTGTTACCTTCTCTATTGCAACCCAATTGGAGTTGACTTTTCAAATAATCTGCACCCTTTGTGCCTGTTGTATAAATTGCAGTGATCTTTTTGGAATTTGGCATTCTTGCATTTGTCCTGATGAGTGCAAGATGGGAAGCTTCAGCAACATGCTTCTCTGTTGAGCAAAGTCCATGACTGATACTCGCCTTGCATTCCAGATTTATTGCAGTGTTGAGCCCAGGATCTTGAATTACAAGCTCATAATGTGCCTACAATGCTATTGTTTGCTAGGCCATGTGTCCATACATTTTATGGTGAATCTGCAGCTCAGAAGGGATATCATAAAATGACAGAATCACAGAAATAGCATGGTGCAAAAGGAGGTCAATCAACCCCTCATGCTCTTCAAATGAGTATCATCGCCTCATGCCATTTTCCTGCTTATTTCCTCAACAAATAAATTTTATTCAAATAATCATCCAAAGCTCACTTGAATGTCTCTGTTGAGCACATTGGAATACATTGGGTCTCATTTCAAGGACAGAGCAGCTACGCTAAGATGTGGTACTCAATGCTACTGAAGCTACACTTCTTTATTTTGTATTCCAATCACTCTGTGATAAGGACCAATATTCCATTAGCTGGTTAGATTGCTTTTTTGTTCTGTGCACTTGCCTTCAGTGATTTGTGTACCATGAGCACACAAGAACCTTTGTTCTTCCAGAGCTCCTCGTCTCTCACCATTAAGAAAACATTCCGAACTATTCTCCTGGGAAACGAAATGAATGACCTCGCGGTTCTCCGAACTTAACTCCATCCACTCTCGTTTTAACATTCACTTCATCTGTCAATGCCCCTGCAAGCTTCTGTCAGCACAATTTTCTGTGCCTCCTAACTTACTATCGTTTGCAAACAGCTGCCCCTTCCTTCACCAATTCATAACCCTAGCTGGTAAGAAGAATAGGTCCCAGCTCGAATCACTGAAGGCACCCTGACTGTTGCCAATCTCCATTCTCCTCCTAACTCAACAGAGATCCCTGTCACAAGATTACACCCAGTTCCAATCGGTTCCATTCCTAGCAGCAATCTTTTAAGTGGATCCTTATCAAATCCTTTCTGAATGCCTCCTTCCGTTTTGGAACTCAGGAAAAATCTGATAACACTGGAGATGGTGCAGAGGAGATTTACCAGGATGTGCCTGGGTTGGAGAGTTTTGTTATGAAGAGAGATTGGATAGACTGGAATTATTTTCCTTCAAGCGGAGGAGACTGAGGGGAGGCATAAGTGAGATGTATGAAATTTTGAGGGGCATGGGCAGGGTAGACAGGAAGGAAGGAGCAAATTATAGCAGATGATGGAATCTTTATCGCAAAGAAAATATCTTGGAATTCACAGCGGGCCAGGCAACATCCGTGGAGAGAGATCAAGCTAACGTTTCGAGTCTGAATGACTTTTCATCAGAGCTGAAGAGTCATCTAGACTTGAAACAATAGCTTGCTCTCTCTCCACAGATGCTGCCTGACCTGCTCTGATTTCCAGCATATTTTATAGATAAGAAGGCATCCTTCCCCTCAGTGGAGGGATTAATGACCAGGGGGCATTGAGGGGCAGGAGGTTTAGAGGAAATGTGAGGAAAAACATTTTCACCCAGAGAGTGGTGGGAATCTGTAACTCACTGCCTGTCAGGATGGCAGAAGCAGAGACCCTCATAATATTTAAGAAACATTTAGGTGTGCATTGTGATACTAAGGCATACAGGTCTATGGGCCAAGTGCTGGAAAATGGGATTAGAATTGTTATGGAGTTGTTTATGATTGGCACAGACACGATGGGACAAAGTGCCTTTTTCTGTGCTGTAGGCCTCTGCGACTATGACGCTATGAATGTCTAACTAATCTCACTAATCCAATATTTCAGTGCCCACTTTAGAAAAAAAGCTCATCACATTCTACAGTCCATGTACCAGTTTATCAAAGAGTTTAGCTTCCTCCTGTCTAATGAGAGATTCCAGTAATTTGCTGATGACCAGTGTTAAAATATGAGGCCTGATTCTGCTGTGCCTCTTTACCACAATATTTGCAATTTTATAACCTGAATCAGAAAACAGTAGCGTTCAATGGCTCAATTGCTCTGTATTTGGTCATGTGAGTCTGTTTACTACTGACGCTCACTGTTCTTGATTGGATAAGCCTGGGCTTGAGAGCAGTGAAAAAATAAATAGAATGTTGGTAGCCAGAGCTTTAGCATGGAGCAGACATTCCCTAATAGCATTGTGGGTCAACCCACAGCAGGTGGACTACAGTGGTTCAAGAAGGCAGCTCACCCTCACCTTCTCAAGGGGCAACTAGGGATGGGCAAGAAATGCTGGGCCCAGCCAGGAACACCCACATCCCATGTGTGAATAACATCGTGGTTACCCTTTACTTGTGGTCTCTAGTATTGATTTGCTAGTTTTGCTGTTCCCATTTTCTCTGTATTGGCCTTATCATAATGTTAAAGAGTTCTGTCAGGTCACCTTTACTTCAGTAGAGAAGAATATCTTAGTCCCTTCAGTTGACCTGGTTAGCTATAAACACTGAGTTCTGGTATCAGCTCACTGTGGTGGTTGCTCGGTCTGGCGTGTGGTCTCTCAAATGCCTGGTGTGGTGGTCTCTCAAATGCCTGGTGTGGTGGTCTCTCGATGGCACAGTGTGGTGGTCTCTCGCGGCCTGGTGTGGTGGTCTCTCGCGGCCTGGTGTGGTGGTCTCTCAGCGGCCTGGTGTGATGGTCTCTCAGCAGCCTGGTGTGGTGCTCTCTCGATGGCACAGTGTGGTGGTCTCTCGTGGCCTGGTGTGGTGGTCTCTCGTGGCCTGGCATGGTGGTCTCTTGGCAGCCTGGCATGGCCTTAGCATGGACTTGTGATCTCAAAATGATTCCAGAGCGGTCTCCTGGCCTTGAGAGCTTGGAGAGTCTGGAGTTAAGGCCTGGGTGGACTGGAGGCTAGGTGCTGGCGTGGACTGGGTTGGGAACACTGTTATTCTGAAGGGTTTCTTTCTCCATTTTCTAATTTATTCCAATGATCTGTAATGGTGGACTTTTCATTTCTTTATTTTTCTAGTTTACTTTTCCCCTAAGAATATGTGCGTAAGAATCCATGCCTAGGTAACTTTGTACCTAAGATTGTGCCATAAGAGGCGACTTGTAAATGTGTCAGTGCACTCATATGAGTTTTTGTAACAATAAAGCTAATTCTAATTGTAATTCATCCCGGTAAATCTCTAATTGCAACCTCTCCAGTGCCTTTGGTTCTCTCTGTTTTTTGATAACATGGAGATTAGAGCTGTCCTCCGGAACTCCAAAAATGGCCTGACCATGCGAACGGATCCACAATTGAATGGACCATTGCTGTCACGTTTATCTGTAAGTGGAGAGAGGTCAGTTTAATTAGTGCTCTAGTGCCCTCTGATTCCCAACTGACTGGCATCTGATGCTGACAGTATTTGTGTCACATCTATGGCAAAGTGAGCCATAATCCCACGTGTAACCTCATGACAGATGCCAAACTTGGGTAGGATGTGTAGTGATTAGAACGAGGTCAGCCAGGTGGACCTCGTAGAATATGAGTTCCCTAATTGGGGCTGTTAACCGGGTCCAATCAGGGAGCCCTGGCTGACAGATATAAACAGGAGTGTCAGAGAGTCTCCTCACTATTAGGGCTGGCTCTGAGCTAACTGCTCAGAGTCCATGTACAGAGCACATGTAAGTAAATAAAGTATCAAATGCACATAATGTTATGGTTAAAAATACAAACTTGTCTTTTCCAAATCCACCAAATTTAATGTCCTTAAAATGATGTCCCTTTAAATTATTATTGTGAGGATTTTAATGTTGGATGTTATACAGCAGACTGCAAATTGTCCTTCAATCATTTGAATTTGTTACAGCCCCTCGTCACAATTATTGATACTTGTACAATTCTTGCAAACAGACTTCTGTTGCTGCTTGAAACAGCAGAGTTCCCCAGAAATAGGGGATATTAAAACTTGAAAGAAACTCACAGCAAACATTCAACTACAAGTAGAGGGGCACAATACTGGGGATGAAATGAGAAAATGTCAGAAATCCTAGGTGGCAGGGTGCTCCTTATACTTCTCAAAGTATAAGTTTATGTAAATAAAGGATGACTTGGTGATGGGATACCGGCCTCTGTGGAGTTATTTCAGTAGCGACGAGAGAACACAATACGCTCCTGAAGAAAATTTACTTGCAACAGTCACCTTTGGCATCATATTGTCATTTTGACTCGTTCAGCCCTCCGGTGGAAGACTGGGCCCAGTATGTGGAAAGAATGCAATATTTTATTCTGGGGGCAATGATATTGGGGCAGATGAAAAGCAATGAGTAATTCTCCTGACGGCTTGTGGACCCGTAGCTTTATCAGTCTTTAGGAGCCTAACTTTCTCTGAGGCATCAGATGCTAAAATCTTTCAGGAGTCGATGGATTTAGTTAATGAATATAATGACCCCAAGACTCCTTTGAGTTCGGATGCATCCAGACTTGTTGATCACATCTAGTATTATTTTGGATTTCTGACATCCCTAGTATTTTGCTTCCGCTATTAAAATGGAAATTGATTTATAAAAAATAATCAGGAGTGTCAGGGGTTCTGTTCACTCCAGGAGCTGGCTCTGAGCAATCTGGGTCCGTGTCGCATACTGTACACGTGTAAATAAAGGATGACTTGATGATGGGATACCAATTTTCAAGGAGATATTTTTTTCAGGACACATTATGTTTTCTACATTTTCCCACATTTGTTAAGATATAAACAGATAATCAAAAACAGCCACTGCAATCTGTAAGTGTTACCGTTTGCGTTATGAAGACAAACGGTACGATTGGGAGTCCTAGCCTGGAAGTTTAAATTGCCGAAATCAGCCCTATTTTAATTGCAATGGGTGTTAACAAGAGGAGACGGTGATTTAAAGGGGTAGGTTACGAGACCTGCAGAGAGCCAGAGAGCAAGCCTTTTCCGGGAACTCCTGTGTAATGTGAGCTGATTCCACCAGGGGGTGCTTGTGCTACAGCAGAGGCTGTTTACACGGGAGGAGAAATTTCTTCCTGCTTCTGAGTTTCCTACCCTCGTTTCCACATCGGGCTCTTGTTTGTTGTCCCGGACAAATAGATCATAGAATCCCTACAGTGTGGAAACAGGCCCTTTGGCCCAACAAGTCCACACCGACCCTCAGAGCAACCCAACCCCCTAATCTACACATCCCTGAACACTATGGAGCAATTTCCCATGGCCAATCCACCCTAACCTGCACATCTTTGGACTGTGGGAGGAAACCAGAACAAACCCACGCAGACAACATGCAAACTCCACACAGACAGTCACCTGAGGCTGGAATTGAACGCGGGTCCCTGGCACTGTGAGGCAGCAGTGCTAACCACTGAGCCACTGTGCCACCAAGATTGGAACAAGAAAAGCTCAGCCTCCCAGTGTCGTGAGCCTGTTCTGACTCTCAGTGAGATCTCTCGCCTGATTTATTTGGTTGAAATTAGTGCCCCGCCTTGCAGGCAGAGACTGGGAAATCCTGGCTGACGGGGCGCTCCTGAGGTTCCCTCACTCCCCAGGGGACAGCAGAGGAGGCCTTGAGGCCAGACTACAGCAGCCTGGCCTGAGGTAGACGCCATTTGGTTCACTGTGCTCTCTGTGGCCCAGCAGTGCAGGGAGAAGGTCACTGCACCCATCTCCCACCAAGGCTCTCCCACTCTCACTGCTGCCTGCAATACCTTCTCTCACTCACTCCCCGTCCACCACATCTCCGAACCCCATTCCCTCCTCCATGCAGCCTGTTCACTTGCTCAGCACACCTCCTTCACCTGCCACTGCACAATCGGCGTGATTGCAAGACTGCTCATTGAGAGCGCGTTCTGGGGCACCCAGGTTCGAATCCCACCACACGGCGTATGGTGGAATTTGAATTCAATAAAGAATCTGGAATTACAGATCTAATGATGACCATTAATCCATTGTCAGAAAAACCCACCTGGTTCACTAATGCCCTTTAGGGAAGGAAACTGCTATCCTTACCTGGTCTGGCCTACACGTGACTCCAGACCCACAGCAACATGGTTGGCTCTTAACTGCCCTCTAAGCAATTAGGGATGGGCAATAAATGCTGCCTGGCCAGCAACGCCCTCATCCCATGAATGAATAAAAACAAACTAACAGCTGTGTCAGCCGTTATCATCTACTGGATACCTCCCATTGTATCATTTCAGAATAGGGCAGAGAGGGTAAAGATGGGTGGTGCAGTGCCCATCATGTCTCTCTTCACCCTCCATGACCAGAGGGCACCTGCTGGCTCCAGTGGAGATATCCCAATCTCCATCATGGTCTGACAGCCAATCAAGAAGCATGGTTCCCATTACCGTGCCCGTCACTCATTGGCCCCTCCACTGGGAATAGCTACTTAACACGCCTGCCCCTTGCTCACAATTTCATTCTCCCCCGTTTCTCCTGCACGTACAAATGGACAATCTTGCCAGTCAGGAACATGACCCTCAGCTTCGCCTCCGAGACAGAGAATATGCGTGCCTCAGAGGAAGGACTGACTCCTCAAAAACCCATCAGCTCCAACAGAGGCACCTCACTGGGAATGTTAGCTAGATTAGAACTGGGAACTCAGGCTGGTGAGCTGTTCACATCCATGTTTTTTTCATTCACTCGTGGGACCTGCACATTGCTATCTGGCCACCAATTACTGTCTGATCCTACCCGCCTTTGAACTGAGTGGCTTGCTTGGGCCATCTCAGTTCAGAGTCAACCACATTGCTGTGGGTCTGGAGTTACATGTAGACCAGACCAGGTAAGATTTCCTTCCCTAAAGGAGATTAGTGAACCAGATGGGTCTTTCTGACTTCAAATTCCATCGTCTGCTGTGACAGAGATTCGAGCCCTTGTCCTCGGAACACTTGCTGAGTTTCTGGATTAATAGTTTTTAAGCAATAATACCACTAGGCCATCATCTCCCCTAACACATCTGCAGCTAGCCAAGGTGAGATGCCTCAGGCTGTCGGTACTCAGAGGATTGCCACAGAGCAGGCACCTGCTCAACCCCAGGCAGGAGAGGAGCCCATGGTTTCTGTGTAGGTCCCTGTCAACCTTACTGTGGGGGTGGTCGTGTGGGTCTCTGCCCCCTTCTTGTGGGGGGTGTCTATGTAGGGGTCTGACCCCCTTCCTGTGGGGGTGTCTGTGTTGGAGTTTCTTCCCCTTACTGTGGGGGGTGTCTGTGTGGGGGTCTGATCCCTTACTGTGGGGGTGTCTCTGTGGGAGTCTCTTCCCCTTACTGTAGGGTTGTCTGTATGGGGGTCTGTCCCCTTTACTGTGGGGGGTGTCTGTGTGGGGGTCTGTCCCCCTTACTGTGGGGGGTGTCTGTGTGGGGGTCTGTCCCTCTTACTGTGGGGGGTGTCTGTGTGGGGGTCTGTCCCCCTTACTGTTGGGGGGTGCCTGTATGGGGGTCTGTCCCCCTTACTGTGGGGGTGTCTGTGTGGGGGTCTCTTCCCCTTACTGTGGGTGTGTCTGTGTGGGGGTCTGTCCCCCTTACTGTGGAGGGTGTCTGTGTGGGGGTCTGTCTCCCTTACTGTGGGGGGTACTTTGAAGGGTGCCACTTCACCCAAACACAAATCCTCTTCCCTCACAGCAGGTACCCCGCCCACTCAGGGTCAGGTGGGGCGGCCATTGTTAGCTCCTGTTGACAGCACGGTGACAGGAGATTGTGGCCATTCCTCAGATGGTGAGTCTCAGCCTGAAACCTGTGACCTATGGTGAAACCCCCAAATGTACACATTCCCTGACTGGTATTGGCTTTGAACTGTCCCACCTTAGACCTCGGCCCCTCACCAACCCCTCGCTGGGATGACTCAATATGCAGATATAGCACGTCGAAGGAAAGGTGCTGCACTTCGGTGCCCCCCTCCAACATTACTGCTTTCCTGCCAAGATCTATTATTCCTCCTAGCCCCCACACACTTACATATTGAGATGTCCTCTACCCCAGCCTTCACATTGCTATCCTCTCTAGATCCCGGCATTCTAACTCCAATGGCTCTGTCAAAGGAACACATGAGATATTCTATGGGTCAGACACATGGCCTCCCAGTGAACGTCTTTAGGTCTGTAACTAAAAGGTAAAGTCACCATAGGCCTAACAGACCATAGGGCTGCTCTGTCATTCGCGAGAGAGGTGACTGATGCAGGTTTAAACTAAGAGTCACCTCACTTCAAATGAGGAGAGAACTTGAGAAGGACAGTCCTTTCTGGCCAACTCAGCCAGAGCAAGAACTTTACCCACCCTGTTGGCCTTCCAAACCAGTCGCCTAGCCAACGGAGCTAACCAAGTGCTGTGTATGCAGGCCTGTCTTCAAGTACGGAATCTGTATCGAAGTGTAACCAATCCTTGCTGTGCGATTTGTGGAAAACAGCAAAATGTAATAGTGTCCCTCAGGAATATGTCTGAGTGGAGTGGATAACATAGAATGTAGAACAGTACAGCACAGTACAGGCCTTTTGGCCCACAATGTTGTGCCGAACTTTTACCCTAATCCTAAGGTCTATCTAACCTCCACCCCTACCTTATACTTTCATCCATATGCATATCTAATAGCCGCTTAAATGCCCCTAATGAGGCCGACTCCACTACCCTCTCCGGCAATGCATTCCACGCCGCTACCACTCTCTGAGTAAAGAACCTACCTCTGACGTCTCCCCTATATCTACCTCCACTCACTTTAAAGCTATGCCCCCCTCGTAATAGCTACCTCCACCCTCGGAAAATATCTCTGGCTGTCCACTCTATCGATACCTCTGATCATTTTGTACACCTGACTGTAAAACAGCCAACTCCTTCAGGAATATGTCCAAGTGGAGTGGGGAACACAGCCAGCTCCCTCAGGACTGCTCTGGAAACAGACGTTTATAAATGAACAGACTTTCTTTTCTCACCCGAATATGCAACAACATATTTGTTTTCCCATTGCAAAGCCTCAAGTCTCGCCTCAAAGTAACAAGTTACAAACCCTCTCTTCTTTGGATTTTCAGTGAGGAACGAATGAAGGACCTTGTAGAACTGGTTTGATTAAAGCTCAGGGAATGCTGACAAATGCACCAATGATTCCTAGTGACACAGGGAGGAGAGTCTAATGGCAGAATGGTGGACCATGCTGAGAAATTTGGGGAAATCCCAGGAAATGGCCAGAGAGGAACTTCTCAATGTTGAGGCCAGAATGTTTCATTTTCCAATGAGATCGGAGTCTCACCTGCGAGCGGGAAGAGATCTATTTGCATGCATTAGTATGGGTTTACATGTATTCGCATTTCTTTACTATCTACCCTCCCCTCATTAAGATGCAAATCCCCTTTCCCCCACCTGCTGGATGGTGACAACTCCTGTCTTGAGAATCTGAGTGACTCCAGTCTGCCATTCGCTCCTCCTGCCCTTGGTCCTGCAGAGCAGGCACCAACACCTCGGGGCACACTCCATGGGCAGTGACTACATGTACCCTTTGGTCTACAGACCTTAGCATACAATATGTAGCAGTCACTCCATACAATCCTGCCATACCTCTGACCCACCCACCATATGGCTTCGCACATCAATGCTTACACTTTGGAGCTCACTGGCACCTTGGAATGTTGCTGCCAGGACATCCTGAGCGCCAGGGGAAGACACATCTCGAGGATGGACCAGGGCATGCCTCACGCAATCATTTGGAGCTCGCTCAGTTTGTGCCCACACTTCAATGCTCACAGCACCCCATGGGTGGCACAGTGGGGCTCAGTGGTTAGCACAGCTGCCTTACAGAGCCAGGGACCTGAGCTCAATTCCAGCATCGTCAGTGTGGAGTTTGCACATTGTCTGTGTGGGTTTTCTCCGGGGGCTCCGGTTTCCTCCCACAGTCCAAAGGTGTGCAGGTCAGGATGGATTGACCATGCTAAATTGTCCCATAGTGTCCAGGGATGTGCAGGTTAGGGTGGATTGGCCGTGCTAAATTACCCATAGTGCCCAGGGATGTGCAGGTTAGGGTGGATTGGCCGTGCTAAATTACCCCATAGTGTCCAGGGATGTGCAGGTTAGGGTGGATTGGCCGTGCTAAATTGTCCCATAGTGTCCAGGGATGTGCAGGTTAGGGTGGATTGGCCGTGCTAAATTGCCCCAAAGTGTCCAGGGATGTGCAGGTTAGGGTGGATTGGCCGTGCTAAATTGCCCCATAGTGCCCAGGGATGTGCAGGTTAGGGTGGATTGGCCGTGCTAAATTACCCATAGTGCCCAGGGATGTGAAGGTTAGGGTGGATTGGCCGTGCTAAATTACCCGTAGTGTCCAGGGATGTGCAGGTTAGGGTGGATTGGCCGTGCTAAATTACCCCTTAGTGTCCAGGGATGTGCAGGTTAGGGTGGTTTGGCCGTGCTAAGTTGCCTGATAGTTTCTAGGGATATTTAGGTTAGGTGGGTTGGACAAGGGAAATGTAGGGGTAGGGGAATCGGTCTTGGTGGGATGCTCTTTGGGGGGCGGTATGGACTTGTTGGGCCGAATGGCCTGTTTCTGCACTGTAGGGATTCTATGAACACTTAGAGTTGGCAACTCTTTGACTTCATTGGCTGCTTTCTCCTCAGGAAGAGCCATTCAGTCTGGTGGAAGATTTTCTTAGGAGGAGGCTTCGTAAGATTGGGTGCATTAAATGAAAATAGTGACTTTCATCTGTTCAGTGACTTGAAGTGAAAATGTTGTGTTAATTTTACAGTGCTTTAACTCAAATACACATTTTGATGCCGTGTTCCTCTGATTTGATCTGCTTCTAGAAACAATGTGCCTCAGATGACCATTTTAAAGCTGTGAGGAGAAATCTGTGCATTTTTAATGTCATATTAATACTTCTTATGATTTACCTTTTGTTTTACGTTTGTACAAGAAATCAATCCCTAATGGTGGGAGATCGACCTGGGAGGTTAGCCGCACTGGTTTCGATGGATTCCTCTTCAGAAAGTCTTAATCTCTTCCTTTGCTCCAAACACTCTCAAAGGAAATTTCCCCTCAAATGGAGAATTATCCCAGCTTCTAAAAAGAGCTGATGAACATAGCAACCAGTTAATCCCTTCCTGCTGTGAAAATATGATCCCTCTGATGCTGGATGTCTGAAACAAAAATGAAGACTTTGTATTTTTACACAAGTTTCACCATTCCCAGTTATCTCAAAGTGCTTCAAGCCAACAAACATTAATGCAGCGTATAAAAAATGGATGGATTCTCCTCAGTACTTTTAACACCGTATTTCTGTGGTGGTAAAATTGATGGTAGCACTGTTTCAAGCAGCATGCGAAATCATGGACACACACCATCAAATATCTTGTACCAAGATCAAAAAAAAACTGGATTTGTACAAGAAAAGCTGAAAATTGTGAAGCAACGTTTGTGGAAAGGGGCATGTAATTAATGAGGAAATCTGCAATCCATTCAAAGCCCACTCCTGAGCACAGAGTAAACACTGGGGCCAATGATTCATGTTGTTGACCTTATGACAGAACTTTTTGACTGGTGCACTGAGGTATAATCCGAACCTGCAGTCATTGTTTTTATCTATTCATTTGCGGGATGTGGGCATTACTGGCTGGGCCCAGCATTTATTGTCCATCCCTAGTTCACCCTTGAGAAGGTGGGGGTGAGCTGCCTTCTTGAAACGCTGCAGTCCTCCTGCTGTGGGTTGACCCACAATGCCATTAGGGAGGGAATTCCAGGATTTTGACCCAGCGACAGTGAAGGAACGGCGATATATTTCCAAGTCAGGGTGGTGAGTGGCTTGGAGGGGAACTTGCAGGGGGTGGTGTTTCTATGTATCTACTGCCCTTGTCCCTCTCGATGGAAGTGGTCGTGAGTTTGGAAGGTGCTGTCTGCGGATCTTTGGTGAATTTCTGCAGTGGATCTTGTAGATAGTACACATTGCTGCTACTGAGCGTCGGTGGTGGAAGGAGTGGATACTTGTGGATGTGGTGCTGATCAAGCAGGCTGCTTTGTCCTGGATGGTGTCAAGCTTCCTGAGTGTTGTTGGAACTGCACTCATCCAGGCAAATGGGGAGTATTCCATCACACTCCTGAGTTGTGCCTTGTAGATGGTGGACGGGCTTTGAGGAGTCAGGAGGTGAGTTACTCACTGCAGGGTTCCTGGCATCTGACCTGCTCTCGTAGGCACTGTGTTTATATGGTGAGTCCAGTTGAGTTTCTGGTCAATGGTAACTGCCACGATGTTGATAGTGGGGGATTCAGTGATGGTAACACCATTGAATGTAAAGGGACGGTGGTTAGATTGTTTCTTATTGGTGATGGTCATAGCCTGGCATTTGTGTGGCGTGAATGTTACCTGCTACTTGTCTGCCCAAGCCTGGATATTGTCCAGATCTTCTTTCATTTGAACATGGACTGCTTCAGTATCTCAGGAGTCATGAATGGTGCTGAACATTGTGCAATCATCGGCGAACATCTCCACTTCTGACGTTATGATGGAGGGAAGGTCATTGATGAAGCAACTGAAGATGGTTGGGCCTAGGACACTACCCTGAGGAATTCCTGCAGAGATGTCCTGGAGCTGAGATAATTGACCTCCAACAACCACGGCCATCTTTCTATGTGTCGGGTATGACTCCAACCACCAGAGAGTTTGCCCCCGATACCCATTGATTCCAGTTTTGCTCGGGCTCCTTGATGCCACATTCTCAGGTAGATGCCAGTGTTGTAACTGTACTGGAACAACTTGGCTAGGGGAGCAGCAAGTTCTGGAGCACAAGTCTTCAGTATTATTGCCGGAATGTTGTCAGGGCCCATAGCCTTTGCAGTATCCAGTGTCTCCAACCATTTCTTGATATCATGTGGAGTGAATCAAATTGGCTGAAGACTGGTATTTGTAATGCTGGGGACCACTGATCTCTCCATAGATGCTTCCAGACCTGCTGAGTTTTCCTAGCCATTTCTGGCTTTGTTTCAAACACATCGCTGTGTCACAGGCATATGCAGGACTGAAAGAGTAATGTTGGAATGAGCATATTGCCTATCAGTAAGGGCTAGGCAGGCTATTCCTACATCCACTGACGCTTAGAAGAATTAGAGATGATTTAATTGAAATGTAAGGTCCTGAGGAGATTTTACAATGTAAAAGGATATTACCTCTTGTGAGAGAAGCTAGAACTAGGGGTCATACTTTTAAGATAAGGATGTGCCTATCTAAGACAGAGATAAGGAAAAATGTTTTCTTTCAGAGGGCTGTGAGTTCTTGTAATTCCCTTCCTCAAAAAGACAATAGATGCAGAAGCTTTAAATAGTTTTAAGGCAGAGGTAAACAGATCCTTGATGACTAAGGGTGTGAAAGATTATTGGGGCATGCAGAGTTGCAGTTAAAATCAGATCAGACATGATTTTATGGAATAACAGAAGATGATTGAAGGGCCAAGTAGCTCATTATTAACCTCCTTGAAGGACCTCAGTGATCCAGATAAGTTTTCACACCAATCATAGAATCCCTAGAGTGTGGAGACAGGACATTTGGGTTTAAGTCCGCACTGACCCTCTGAAAAGCATTCCCACCCAGACCCACCTCATACACAAACCCTATATTTCCCACGGCTAATCCACATTGTTTGCATATCCCCGGATACTATGGGCAACTTAGCATGGCCAATCCACCTGACCTGCACACCTTTGGACTGTGGGAGGAAACCGGAGCACCCGGAGGAAACCCACACAGACATGGGGAGAATGTGCAAACTCCACAGAGACAGTCGCTCAAGGCTGGAATTGAGCCCAGGTCCCTGGTGCTGTGAGGCAGCAGTGCTAACCACTGAGCCACCGTGCTGCCCAAAACAAAGGCCATTACAGGAGGACTTTAACCTGCAATTTTGTGATCACACCACAGTTGCCAACAAAGGCAGATGCCTTACTCATTATGCCATGCACTTGCTTCTTAACCAACCACAGCAAGCACAACCCGAGCTACAAATCTACTCAAGAACCTTTGTAACCATACCTTTGGAATTATCATGATTGAGACCAGAGCTTGCAATTTTAGAGTTATTGACTGAATTAATACTGCAGTGGGATCTGAACACGCTCCCAGAGGATTAGCTTAGGTTTCTCGACCAGCAGCATTACACAGCCACCACCATCCCCCAACCAACTCAAAATACATAGAAAGTGATGTTGAAGATATTAGAGGTGAACTACCATTTCGCACATTTCATGTGAGAATCTTAATAATGTTACAAAAAAGAACAAAGAACTGCAGACGCTTTGAAATGAGAAACAAAAGCAGAAATTGCTGGAGAAACTCAGCAGGTCTGGCAGCATCTGTGGAGAGAGAAACAGAGTTAATGTTTCGGGTCCAGATACCCTTCTTCAGAATACGGGGCACATGGGTAGCTGGATCTGAAACATTAACTCTGTTTTCTCTCTCCACAGATGCTGCTAGACCTGCCGAGTTTCTCCAGCAATTTCGGTTTTTGAACCCTAATACCGTTGTTGTCCCAGCAGATCTGGCTTACAATGAATGAATTGGCAAAGCCAGAAAATATGGAATCTATAGCAATTCGCAACATTGGTTTGCCAAGAGCTGGAACCCCTGTGTGTAGTATTAAACATTTCATTCCATCCTGGTGTTTCTTTACAACATCTAAATGACTAACACTGTTTTTTAATCAGTACATTCAGCAGGGAGTATAGTTAAGCAATTACTTAGATGCCTTGGGCCCCCAAATCAAAAGAGATGCATTTCAATGAAAGTGGACATCTTGACTAACAGCCTAAGCATGTCAATTCCTCCAGCTCATGGATTTAAGGGCAGGAAATTAGGAATGCTCTCAACTTCTTTCTTTGTCTCCCTCAGGCATGCCAGAGTGATGAAGTCAACACACAGGCTGTAATGGGAAAAGACAGACCCTGTTAGCTGTATCTGACTTGAAAGGGGTTTTCTCGCCCAGAGTATCAACGTAATTGGTGTTTTGTTAGCTTCCTTGAATGAGAAGTGGGTGGAAATTGACAGATTCTCACAGTCGAAACTCATTCATGTATTTTACGCAAAGTGTGTCAGCTAGTTGTGTGGCTTTCCAGACTCAAAACGACAAAGCACGAGGCAGTACGTGTGAGATTTTCCAGTGACCAGTGGATATCGTAAATTATAACCTTTGGGACTTTCTCACATTTACATAGATATTGGGAGAAATGAAGATGCACTCCAGATCCTAGAGGATTTGTGGTCCATTAAAGGAGTGAGCAGATGTTCTATATTAGACGCAAAAACCCATAACTTATGATAGCATCAGGGCTCTTAACACGTGGTATCGGTCACAGCAGCGTTTCTGAAGATTCGAATGGTTATTAGATTGTGCCAGTTATTCGCTGCCCTCTGAAATGACTGTTCCATCAAAATTGTTCACAGAGTTATTTTGAGCAAGAGGTTCAACCAGGGAGGGCATCACTGTCACTTGCAAATAACAAGCAAATTCCGCACATGCTGAAACTCTGAAAGGAATGTGTAAAATGCTGAGGAAGTCGGGGAACAATATGGAGACCTGTAATGCCGGACTGGATGAATTATGCGTACGATTTGGAAATCACAGTCCCACATCTTGCTTCTGGATCCCCAGGTCTCATGGCAGAGGGCTGGGGGAGCCCATTAACTATCTTTAGGAGTTCGCTCAGGGTGAGGGAACTCAACACTGCCATTTCTGAAAATGAACAGCTTGGTGCATTTCAGGTCATTTCTGGCCCTGGTCTGTTACAGATCTGCCACGATCTGATAGATTGGCAGGGCAAGCATGAGGGAGTGAATGGTCTACTCCTATTTCTTAATATCCGAAATGTAGCTGTCAAGTTGAAAATGGGAAAACCTGAATGTTTCTTGTCTTGGGAAATATGTGCCTCTGCACTTTTTGAAGCACACCTTCGTGGGATGTGGATGTATCAGACCAGGCCAGTATTTGTTGTCCAGCCATAATTACCCCTGCATTGAATGGCTTGCCATACCACCTCAGAGGGTAGTTAAGTGTCAATCACATTATTCTGGGTCTGGATTCCCTGTAGGCCGGACCTGTAAGGATGACAGATTTGCTTCCCATGATCCCTTCTTTTGTATCAACTGCTCCCTATATGAAAGTCCAAATAGAGTCATAGAACACGGAAACAGACCCTTTTGTCCTACCAGTCCACACCGACCATGCTCCCAAGCTAAAATAGTCCCACTTGCCTGTATTTGGCCCAAATTCCTCCAAACCTTTTCTATTCATGCACTTATCCAAATGTCTTTTAAATATTGTAACTGTACCCTCATCCACCACTTCCTCATTCCACACATGAACCACCCTAGGTGTAAAAAAAGATTGCCCCTCATGTCCTTTTTAAAACTCTTTCCTCTCACCTTAAAAATATTCCTCCGTAGTTTTGAACCTCCCCACCCTAAGGAAAAGACCCTTACTGTTCACATTATCTATGTTCCTTGTGATTTTATGAACATCTATAAGGTCTTTCATCTGTTGAGAATAAAGTTGGACCTTTAATCGCCTTCAGTAATTTAGCGCTACCAACTTGTCTTCGATCTGAGCAACACCCATATATCCATTTCCCCCTTGTCAGATGGCTGGTTTTGGGGTGTGTGTTAAAGGACGGAGCAGGAGGTAGAGAAATGCAGGGCGGGATGGAATCCCAGAGTCTGGGACCCAGGCAACTGAGGGCATGGCCCCCAGTAGTGAAGCAATTAAAACTGAGGATGCCAGAATAGAGGAATACAGATACCTCAGAGAGTTGTGAGGTTGGAGGTGATTCACAGTGGTTGAGAAAGGGCTGAGGCTGTGGAGGCATTTGATATCAACAATGAGGATTTTAAAACCTGATATTCTTTGACTAGAAGCCAGTATAGGATTAGCTTTGAATCTCAGCTTAGTTTCCAGTGGGACATACTTCCTTGATCAAGCTTTCGATTACCGTGTGGCTCAGTGTCAAATTTCTACACCAGACTCCTAGTTATTGACTTCACCCCTATAATTCCAGCCAAGATCACCTCCAAACTCTGAGACCTAGGACTCTGCTCCCTGACTCTGGGACAGGATCCCCAACTTCCTGATCTGCAGAGTGCAATCAGTAAGGATAGGTGACCACACCACCTCCACAATAATCCTCAACACCAGTGACCTGCAAAAGGCTGTGTACTCAGCCCCTTAACTATACCCCTTATACACACATGGCTGTGTGGCCAAATTCAGCTCGAACTCCACCTACAAGTTTGCTGATGGCAGCATCGCAATGGGTCGGATCCTAAACAACAACAAGTACGGGAAAGAGAGAGCTCAGTGGTATGGTATGAAGGTAACAATCTCTCATTTAATGTCAGCAAAATGAAGGAGCTGGTCATCGACTTCAGGAAGCGGTGTGGAGGACACGCCCCTGTCTGTATCAATGGGGCTGAGGTGGAGATGGTCGAGTACATCAAGTTCCTGGGAGTGACGATCACCAACAATCTGTCCTGGTCCACCCATGTCGACGCTACGGTCAAGAAAGCACAACAACACCTCTACTTCCTCAGAAGGTTAAAGATTCCCCAAGGATTCTTAGCAATTTTTATAGATGCACCATAGAAACATTTTATCTGGATGTATCACAACTTGGAACGGCAACTGCTCTGCCTAAGACCACAAGAAACTACAGAGAGTTGTGAACACAGTTAAGTCCATCACACAAACCAGCTTCCCATCTATTCACTCTGTCTACACTTCCTGCTGCCTTGGAAAAGCAACCGACATCATCGAAAACCCCTCCCACCCAGTTATACTCTCCTCCATTGGACAGAAGATACAAAAGTTTGAAAACACGTACCAACAGATTCAAGAACAGCTTCTTCCCCACTGTTATCAGACTTTTTAACAGACCTCTCATATATTAGGGTTAATCTTTCTCTGCACTTTCTCAGTAGCCATAACACTATATTCTGCATTCTGTGTGATTGCCCTGATGTATTTATATAAGGTATGGCCGGTATTGAAAGCACGCAGAGCAATAGTTTTCACTGTATCTCAGTATATGTGACAATAATAAATCGCATCAAATCTTTTTCTTCACTCTCCTTGAGATCTTCCATTCCATGGAAGATGCTATAGGAATGCAAGCTGTTGCTATTAGACAGAAGCTACAGATTTAAAGTTAAATCCCTTTCCTGCTGTCCTGTTGGTAGTTAACATTAGGTATCCATAACTTGATGCTTCCAATTGCCGAGCTATCAGTCAAGCTATTACACAGGTCTCAAATTCTCCCAGGTTCAGCCAGGTTTCCAATAACCATGCCAAGTGGAAAGAAATTGATTTTGCCTGCCAAAAACTGAAATTTTGACTTTATATCATGTAATACGCTGAGTATTTCTGTGTTGTTTGTGTCACCAGTGACAAAGTTACTGCTGTAACACCATCCAATGACACTGAAAGAGATAAGCAGAACGAAAGATTATTGATGATGGGGTGAGTTGTTGGTGCGACTCATCAACACAATGTAGTAGGTGATGCCAACTCAGTTAACTGGCAAGATGGCACCGTTCCATTGACAGGTAGCTGGGGAGTGTGGAGGGTGGGTCATATGTCGGTAGCTGGAGGGGAGGTGGTCTGTGGTTTAACAATGTGACTGAAGAAAGGGTTATCTTCAGGAGTGCAGCACAGAGCTGGAAGTGATAAGATAATGGGCCATAGTCCACATAGGTACAAGAACATAGGTATCTCAATGCTTTAAAAAAAAGTTACATGTGGCTTGAAGGGCAGAACTCTGCACATGTGCAGCAAGATGAGCTTCCATGACCTATCACAGAGAGTATGGACACAATAAAGGGAATCATACTCTTATAGATTCCCTACATTACAGAAGCAGGCAATTTGGCCTATTGGGGCTGCACTGAACAGCATCCCGACCAGACCCAGCCCATCACTGTATTTCCCACAGCTAGCCCATCTTGCCTGCACATTCTTGGACACTTTAGCATGGCCAATCCACTTAACCCACACATCTTTGGGCTGTGGAGAACTCAGAGGAAACCTGCACAAATGGCCACCTGAGGGTGGAATTGAACCCAGGACCCTGATGCTGTGAGGCAGCAGTGCTAACCACTGAGCCACTCTCTGGTTGGTGTTACTGACCATGTACAATAAAATATACCGACACCCTGATTCTGAAGCGTTTCCGTTCTTAATTCTGTACACAAGTTGCTTTATACTCAACTCAGAACACAAGTCAGGAAAACGCACAGGAGCGGTTTGTAAGTATGGGAAATACCTGTGTATCAGATCTTTAAAACTACGGCCATGAATGAGACCATGTTCGTAAATATGAGTATTCAGTAAATCATGGGGTCCCTGTAGGCATGTCAGTTCACATAGAATAGGAACCAGGAGTTCCTGGTAAAACATGTTCTATTACTATTCTCCAGAAATGTGATGTTCAATAAAGCTTGTAGTTCTCACACCAGTATGGATCACCTCCCAGCACGGTGTAGGGAGTGAACCTGTTTGCCGACCAAGAAGCCATCCTTTAGTCATCAAGCTATCCAAGCTACACTTAGCTTCAATTACATGGGAAAGCCCAACAGTGGGACTGAACCCACTACCATTCAACTCTAAGGCAAGAGGCACACAAGTAACCAAGGCTGATATAGACATGCCTCTCCCATTTGACAGCCTGAGCTTCTCTCCTGTTCACTCCAAGTGAAGCTGATGGATGTTGGTAAAAGAAAGAATATTCAGACTGAACATGGACAGTAAACATCTTCTAAACTTCTCAAACAACACTTCCCTAAATCTTCAGGAAGTGGGCTGTGCTCTCCTAAAGAGCGGCCAGTTTACTCACTCTTTGGGTTTGAAATTTCTCAAATTGTGGCTGTGTTTGTTGGAGAATGTGACTGGTGATGCTGAGTCCTCCAGAGGCCCACGTTGACTTTTCTGATGGAATCAGAGAGGGGGAGCTGTCACGAGCGCCTTAACAAACTCGCACGCCATCCTTGTGCGGGGGCCACGCTAATCTCCTCTGGATTGTTCTGGTTTTAGTGTGTGCGCTGCCCAATTGACCAGCTGTCACTGCTGGAGCTTTGCAATGTTCACACCGCTGACTCCTTTACTAAACCCTAGCTTTGCACCAGTTCAGCCACTGCAAACCAGGAACTGCCCCTCACGCTATGGTCTGGCACCGATACACCTAAAGAAATGGCCCAGCAAGGCACTGTTTGCTGGCAGTGGAGATGCTGGCAGATGGGCTCATAGAGAGGATGGTACTGCTTTACCCTATAGACCAGCAAAGAAGATCTCCCCACCTCCAACACTGAGCAAACCCAGACTGAGCTGCCAGCCCAGTCTGTTCAGTGCCCAGGGCTGTGGAAGCACAGTGAGAAGCTAAATAGAGTGGAAGTGGCCCCCATCTTCTCTCTTCTACCCCACGTTATCTTTGGGTTTGCCACTGCACACTCATCTCATCAAGGCTCATGGTCATTTGTCTGGTACAAACTTAGAGTCATAGCGATGCACAATATGGAAACAGACTCTTCAGTCCAACTCGTCCATGCTGATATCCTAAATTAATCTAGTCCCATTTGCCAGCATTTGGCCCATATCCCTCTAAACCCTTCCTATTCGTGTACCCATCCAGATGCCTTTTAAATGTTGTAACTGTACCAGCCTCTACCACTTCCTCTGGCAGCACATTCCATACACGCACCACCCTCTGCATGAAAAAGTTGCCCCTTAGGTCCCTTTTAAATCTTTCCCCCTCAACTTAAACCTATGCCCTCTAGTTTTGGGCTCCCCTATCCTCCCGAACCATTAACCCTTCCCTCCTTCTGCAGTTCCCACTCTCTCTTCAGTGGCGCCTTGCCACATTGACAGCTCTTGCATTGCCACGAGCGGTTCCCTGGGCTGGAACTGAATGAGCTGATAGTTGTGGTACCCTGTGACTCGCTGAACTTCACCTTGACCCAATGTAAGGGCTGGTCCCCGCTGACTTTCAGGCAGGCCCATTAAATTCCTGATGCAATCTGTAACTGTGACACTGAAATAGCATTGATGCAGCACAGAACTATGTCCTTGAAAGTGCACTGCTCCCAACTGTGACAAGTTTCCTGCCTTTCTCTCTGCGCTAAAACATAATGCAGGCTACAGAGTCTGGCAATCTCCAATTTAGTGCTAAGAATGCAAGCTAAGAACATCTCGTGTATATGCATGAGATGCCTGTGTGTCTCTCTCTGGCGGGCAAAGCAACTTGGCAGAGGCTTGCAAGCTGTGAATGCCCCTGAGCTCCAAAGTGAAGACTTAAAGGGCTGTGGCGATGTGTGAGCTGGGTCAAGAGAAGCCGTAATGATGTGCTGAAGCTGCTGGCTGGGCAATGCCCACTCGCGTGGACAAAGGGTGGAACGGGATGGTCTCCGTGAAGCATACAAGGATTGTGGTGTTGCAGACATAGTTGTCTAAAGTCCCAGAGAAGAAGGAAGTGAGCTGGTTCCACCAGGTTCCCGTTTTAACTTTCACAGCAGGCCTCATTCTGTAACATTGTCACCCTATGAGAGCTATCAGCCCAGGGGTGGCATGGTGGCTCAGCGCTTAATCCTGCTACCTCACATCACCAGGGACTTGGGTTTGATTCCAGCCTCGGATGACTGTCTGTGTGGAGTTTGCATGTTCTCCCTGTGTCTGTGTTGCTTTCCTCCCACGGTCCAAAGATGTGCAGGTTATGGTGGATTGGCCAAACTAAATTGTCCCATAGTGTCCAGGGATGTGCAGGTTAGGGTGGATTGGCCGTGCTAAATTGTCCCCATAGTGTCCAGGGATGAGCAGGTTAAGGTGGATTGGCCGTGCTAAATTGCCCCATAGTGTCCAGGGATGTGCAGGTTAGGGTGGATTAGCCGTGCTAAATTGCCCCATAGTGTCCAGGGATGTACAGGTTAGGGTGGATTGGCCGTGCTAAATTGCCCCATAGTGTCCAGGGATGTGCAGGTTAGGGTGGATTGGCTGTGCTAAATTGCCCCATAGTGTCCAGGGATGTACAGGTTAGGGTGGATTGGCCGTGCTAAATTGTCCCCATAGTGTCCAGGGATGTACAGGTTAGGGTGGATTGGCCGTGCTAAATTGTCCCCATAGTGCCCAGGGATGTGCAGGTGAGGGTGGATTGGCCATGCTAAATTGTCCCCATAATGCCCAGGGATGTGCAGGTTGGCTAGCTGTGGGAAATGCAGGGTTTCAGTGGTTGGTTGGGGGCAGGGTGGTGCTTGCTTTGGGTGGAATACTCTTTGGGGGTTTGGTGTGGATGTGATGGGCTGAATGGCCCTCTTCCACATTGTCAGACTCTATGAGAATGTAGTCATTTCCTTCAGTCCAAAACCTTTTGCCAAACAGACAAGAGTATTACTAGTGGGTCAATACTTAAGCTTATTACTTTACTGCACTACTAACACAATCAGCACCTGCTCAGTGATTCCCAATTTGGGTTCTGCCAGGGAGACTCAGCTCCTGATCTCACTACAGCCTTAGCTCAAACATAGGCAAAAGAGCTGAATTCCAGAGGTGAGGTGAGAGTGACAGCCCTTGAAATCAGGGCTGCATTTGACTGAGTGTGGCATCAAGTAGCCCGAGCAAAACTGGAATCAATGGGTATCAGAGGGCATACACTCAACTGATTAGAGTCATACTTTGCACATGGGAAATGTGGTTGCTGGAGGTCAGTCATCTCATCTGTAGGAATCCCTCAGGGCAGTGTCCTGGGCCCAACCATTTTAAACTGCTTCAATGACTTTCCCTCCATCATAAGATGAGAAGTGGGAATGTTCACTGATGATTAAACAATGTTCAGTACCGTCCTCAGATACTAAAGCAGTCCATGTTCAAATGCAACAAGATCTGGACAATATCCAGGCTGGGGCTGACAAGCAACAAGTAACATTCATACCACACAAATACCAGGCTATGACCATCGCCAATAAAAGACAATCTAACCACCACCCCTTCACATTCAATGGTGTTACAATCACTGAATCCCCCACTATCAATATCCTAGGGGTTACCAATGACCAGAAACTGAATTGGACTTGCCGTATAAATACAGTGGCTGCAAGAGCAGGTCAGAGGTTAGGAGCACTGCAGGAAGTAACTCACCTCCTGACTCCCCAAAGCCTGTCCACGATCTACAAGGCACAAGTCAGGAGTGTGATGCAATACTCCCCACTTTCCTGGATTGGTGCAGTTCCAACAACACTCAGGAAGCTCGACACCATCCAGGACAAAGCAGCCACCTGATTGGCATCACATCCACAAGAATCCATTCCCTCCACCACCGACGCTCAGTAGCAGCAGTGTGTACTATCTACAAGATGCACTGCAGAAGTTTATCAATCATCCTTAGACAACACCTTCCAAATCCATGACCACTTCAATCCAGAAGTTTGAGGGCAGCAAATTCTTGGGAACACCACCATTTGCAAGTTCCCCTCCAAGCAAATTGCAATCCCGACCTGGAAATATATCGCTGTTCCTTCACCGTCGTTGGGTCAAAATCCTGGAATTCTCTCCCTAAGGGCATTGTGGGTCAACCCACAGCAGGTGGACTGCAGTGGTTCAAGAAGGCAGCTCACCCCCACCTTCTCAAGGGGTAACTAGGGATGGACAAGAAATGCTGGGCCCAGCCAGTAATGCCCACGAGTGAATTTAAAAATAAAACTTTGCTTGGTGCGCTGTATTAATTATAAATAAATCCAACTGGAAGTTTTAGCCATTGAAAATCTAGTAGCATCTATATAAGAACATTTTATAAACTGAGATCAACACCCAAAGGTTTACAGAACTTAACAATGTATTATAGCACCTTTATTAATATATTTTATTATTTATATAGCAATGCTAACAGAGTGACATGTCCCAAGGTCCATCACAAGGTCATAATCAAACAGGGCATTTTTAGTTCTGCATATAACAAATTAATTCAGTAGGTCAAAATGTTCAAAGGGGCAGGTTTTAAAGGGACATCTTAAGGGAGGAGAGAGAGAGGCAGAGAGGTTTAGGAAGAAATTCCAGAGCTTGGGTTGGAACCAAGACTGTGTGATTTGTGGGGTTCAGGTTCAAGTTTCAGTCACAGCATGGTAAAGAAGGCATTTAGCACACTTGCCTTCATTGCTCAGACCTTTGAATGTAGGAGCTGTGATGTTGTGTTGAGGTTGTACAGGACATGAGTGAGACCTCTTCTGGAGTATGTGTGCAATTCTGGTTGTCCAGTTATTGGAAGGATATTATTAAGCTGGAGAGTGTTCAGAAGAGATTTGCCAGGATATGGTGGGGAATGGAGGGTTTGAGTTATAAGGCGATGCTGGATAAACTGGGACCTTTCTCACTGAAGCGTAGGAGGTTGAGAGGTGGCCTTATAGAGGTTTATACAATCATGAGGGGTATGGATAGGGTTAATGGTCGGTACCTTTTCCCTTGGATGGGAGATTTCAAGACAAGGGGGCACATTTTTAAGGAGAGTGGAGACAGATTTAAAAAAGACATGAGGGGTTTTTTTTTTACACAACGTATGGTTTGCGTGTGGAATGAACATCCTGAAGAAGTGGTGTGGAGCTGGAGGAACACAACAGGCCAGGCAGCATCAGAGGAGCAGGAAAGCTGATGTTTCGGGTCTGGACCCTTCTTCAGAAAAAAAAACGTCAACTTTCCTGCTCTCCTGATGCTGCCTGGCCTGCTTTGTTCCTCCAGCTCCACATCTTGTTATCTCAGACTCCAGCATCGGCAGTTCCTACTACTGAAGTGGTGGATGTGGGCACAATTACAACATTTAAAAGACATTTGGATGAGTACATGCATAGGAAGGGACGTGGGCCAAGAGTAGGTAGCTGGCACTGGATCAGTTTGGGATTGTGTTTGGCGTGGACTGGTTGGACCGAAGGGTCGGTTTCTGTGCTGTATCAGTCTATGAGTTAGCATGCGAGAGGAGGTTACAGAGATAGGGAGTAAAGGATCTGTAAGGTATTTGAAAACAAGATGGAACATTTTAAATTCTCATCGAACGTCTTCATGGAACACAAAAACTGAGGCTGCAATGCTCCCAGATATTACCTTGCCTGGTCAATCAATATATATGATTATCATTCCCAGGTCTGTCCCATGTTCCCCTCAGGTCTACATCGCCTGGGGATTTTTTGAATTACTCCAGGAGGTTGCCAGCTTGGGACAGAAATCTCACATTCACCCTGAAAGAATGGCTAGCCATTTCAACAACAGGTCATTCAGCAGATAGAGGAAGTCAGATTTTGTTGCAGAATGAATTGCCTTTCTGCGCCAGAGCTATCATAGATTATGTGCCAGATGATTAATAGTTCTGTCCCCTCTCTGAAGTAAATTACATCCCACTAAATCCTTTTATTGTTAGCAACAACTGTTTATGGCCATCACTGGGCTGAGTGACAGGCCCATCAGTCATAGTGAAATCTTGCACTGGCAGATTTATCCTCATGTTATAAGCCCAGGATTCTCACAGCGAGAGAAATGTTTATAGGAATGGAGGAACGAAGAGCAGGAGTAGGCCATTCAGCCCCTCGAGTCTGCTCTGTCATTTAACAGGATCATGGCTCAGCTCATCTCAGCCTCGAAACTACTTTGCTTTCCAAAACCTTTCAACCTGTTCCGAATTAAATATCTATCTCCTAAAACTTTCTCAAAGTCCTGGCATCCGCCATACTCTGAGACTGTGAATTTCAAAGAATCACAATCCTTTGAGAGAAAAAGGTTCCATTGCTGAGGTCTCTTCTGCAGTACTGTGTGCATTTTTGATCACCCTGTTAAAAGATATAAGAGGGTTCAGAAAGGATTTACCAGGATGTTGCCATGAATTATAAGTCTGAGTTATAAGGAAAGGCTGGATAGTCTGGGACTTTTGCCAATGGTGCGTAGGAGGTTAAGGAGTGACCTCATAGAGGTTTGTAAAATTATGAAGGGCATAGATAAAGTGAATCGAAGGTGTATTTTCCCTTAGGTGGAGACGAGGGGGCATGTGTTTAAGATGAGAGGAGAAAGATTTTAAAATGTCATGGGGGCAACTTTTTTTTAATGGAGAGTGGGTCATGAGTGGAATGAATTTCCAGCGGCAGTGGTGGACGAGGGTACAGTTATAACATTTTAAAAATTGGAATAATTAAACAAATAGGAAAGGTTTAGAGTGATTTGGGCCAAACCCAGGCAGATTGTACTCGTTTAGTTTGGGATTATGGTCAGGATGGACTGGTTGGACCAAAGTGTTTGTTTCCAGGCTATATGACTCTATAACTTTCCCTCATCACTGTTTTGAATCTGCTATCCCTTATGCTAAAGCTATGATCACTCATTCTAGATTGCTCCACAAGAGGAAATATCCTTTCTACATCGACTTTGTCAATCCCCTTTAGAATCCCTACAGTGTGGAATCAGGCCATTCTGCCCATCAAGTCCACACCAATCCTCCGAAGAACACCCCACCCAGACCTATTCCCCTACCCTGTCCCTGTAACCCTGCATTTCCCACAACAAATCCACCCAGCCTGCACACCCTGGACACTATGGACAACTTAGCATGGCCAATCCACACTAACCTGCACATCTTTGGACTGTGGGAGGAAACTGGAGCTCTCGGAGGAAACCCACGCAGACACAGGGGAGAATGTGCAAACTCCACACAGACAGTCACCGGAGGTTAGAGTCAAAGCCAGGTCCCTGGTGCTATTAGGCAGCAGTGCTAACCGCTGAGCCACCCTGCAACCCTTAACATCTTATCTACCTCAATTAGGTCTCCTCTCATTCTTCTAAGCTGTAGAGCATATAGGTCTAAGCTACACAATCTCATTTCATAAGCCAAACTCCTCATCTCTGGAATCAATCCAGTGAATCTCCTCTGAACTGCTTCCAATATAATTACATCCATCCTCAAGTAAGGGGACCAGAACTCTACACAGTACTCCAGACGCAGTCTCACTGATAAAAACCGAAAGAACTGCAGATGCTGTAAATCAGGAACAAAAACAATGTTGCTGGAAAAGCTCAGCAGGTCTGGCATCATCTGTGAAGAAAAAAACAATTAACATTTTGGGTCTGGTGACCCTTCCTCAGAACTGACCCTCTAAAGTCTCACTATTACCTTGTACAGTTGCAGACACACTGTTCTATAAAGCAACACTTTGTACTCTATTCCTTTAGCAATAAATGCAAAAATTCCATTTCCTACCTTATTCTCTCCTGTACCTGCATACGAGTTATAAACAGTACGAACGCATTCAAGAACAGCTTATTCCCCACTGTTATCAGACTTTTCAACAGACCTCTCAAATGTTACTGTTGATCTCTCTCTCTCTCTTTACACCTTCTTTGTGGCAGTAACACTCTACTCTGCACTCTGTTCTGTTCCCCTGATGCATTCTGTGTGGTACAATTTGTGTGTAGAACACGCAAAACAACATTTTCACTGTATCGAGGTACATGTGACAATAATAAATCAAACAAACAAAAATGATCAGAACCCATAACCAGAGCCTCAAGCTGCTTGTTAAGTTGGGGGCTGTTGGTGGAAGATATTTGCAGAATCTTTTATGGAAGGGGCTTAGAAAGTGGGGGGAATTTCCCAAGCGAAATGTTCACCAACCATTGAGGCATGGTCAAATGCAACCATCTGATTTCTTTGCTGTTGATACCATCACCAGGCTCATTGTGTATCACACAACATATTCCTTTCAGTTGAACTTTCCAGAGATAAAGATTAATTGAGATTCATATAAACCCTTGACTAGAAATATGGGATCGCAATGACAGTTCTCTCAGGTATTTCCGAAAAAAGGAGAGTCTTTGACTCATGGCCAATTTCAGTCCAATGGAGACCCTCCCTCCCTTCATAGAACCCCTTCAGTGCAGAGGTAGAGCTTCCCACTCTATCCCTTGGACTGCACGTTCCCATGGCTGATCCACCTAGCCTGTATATCCTGGGAGTAATTTAGCACAGACAATCTACTTAACCAGCAAAACTTTGGACCGTGGGAGGAAACCCACACAGACACGGGGACAACATGCAAACTCCACACAGACAATCACCCAAAGCCGGGATCAAACCCAGATCCCTGGTGCTGTGAGGCACCAGTGCTCACCACTGAGCTACCATTCCATCTCATATCTCTGAGAAGTCTTCAGAAAGCTCCAGGTGGGGAGCTTTTGTGATCTCAGGATGCCCCACAGCACTACACAGGCAATGCAGTACTTTTCAATTACAGCCATGGTAGGAAGTTTAACAAATCCAACCTTGGGATATGAACATCGCTGGCGAGGAGAGCATTGTTACTCAACTCTGCAGAAGGTGGTGGTGAGCTACCTTCTGAAACCATCGCAGTGTGTGTAGTCCAGGTAAAGTGTGGTTTCACAGAACTAAATGGCTTGATTGGCCATTTCAGAGGGAAATTAAAAACCAACCTAACGGTCTGGAGTTACATACAGGTCACACATGGTTTGAGATGCTAGACTTGCTTCACAAAAGAGGTGGCTCAGTGGTTAGCACTGCTGCGTCATAGCACCAGGGACCCGGGTTTGATTCCACCCTCAGGTGACTGTCTGTGCAGAGTTTGCACATTCTCCCCGTGTCTGTGTGGGTTTCCTCCAAGTGCTCCGGTTTCCTCCCATAGTCCAAAGATGTGCAGGTCAGGGTGTACAGGCTAAGTTGTCCCATAGTGCCCAGGGATGCGCAGGCTAAGTGGGTTAGCCACGTGAAATGTAGGGTGAAAGAGGGGGTCTGTGTGGGATGCTCCTCTTCAGAGGGTCAGTGTGTACTCAATGGGCTGAACAGCCTGCTTCCAGACTGTTGGGATTCTCTGATTCTAAGGACATTGGTAAACCAGATGGACTTTTAGCTCAATTCAGCAGTTTCCAAGATCTTTGCTAAAATTCTGCCACTTCATTCCAGAAATTACATATTTTCAGCTGGCAAGTTGGAATTTGAGCTTTACATCACCAGGCAGCTGGATAATGAATTCAGAAACATTGCCACTCTGTTCCTGTAGGAAGATAGGAAATTCTGGAGCCGAGCTGTACACAGTAAGCTCCAACAAACAATAATGTGATAATGATAATTTATTCTGATTTCCTGGTATTTATTCAGGGCTACAGGTTGACCAGGACAGTGGGGCCAACTCTTCTGCTGTTCTACTTTGATGAGGTGCCTTTCACGCCCAAACAATCTGGGCTTCTATTTAATTTCTCATCCGAAAGTCAGCACCTCCAGCTGAGCAGCGCTGCCTCAAGTGTTGCATCGGAGTGTCAAAATAACTCAACAGCTCGAGCTTCCAGACTGGGGGCACAACTCACAAACTACTGCAGGAGTTGCAGACCTGGGCATCATTGATTTACTTGGCACCTGAAGCGACAGTCGTTGGCTGAATGGCATGCCCCGAATCTTTATGAAAGCTGACTAGGCCTTTTTAGAAGGTGGTTACTATAAAGACATTTACTTCATATGTAGGTGAGACTCAAGGCTATGCTGTGACATAACTGTGACGGTTGCAATCGTACGATAGAACTTTGCTAGAAGATTGGAGCGAATGCAGTTTAGAGGTGTTGCAGGCACCTCTACTTAGGGTTGGCACAGTTGCTCAATGGTCAGCACTGCTACCTCACAGCGCCAATGACCAGGGTTCGATTCCACCCTCGGTGATGTCTGTGTGGAGTTGGCACATTCTCCCCGTGTCTGCGTGCGTTTCCTCCAGGTGCTCCGGTTTCCTCCCACAGTCCAAAGATGTGCAAATTATGGTGGATTGGCCATGCTAAATTGACCCATAGTGTCCAGGGATGTGTCGGTTAGGTGGGTTAGCCGTGGGAAATGCAAGGTTATAGGTGGGTCTGGGAGGGATGCTCTTTAGAGGGTCAGTATGGACTGAATGGCCTCTTTCCACACTGCAGGGATTCTATGATTTTACTGTCCAGCACATATTGTGAATAAATATTGCTCAAAAGAAATCCCTAAATCTGGCCTGAGCCCATAAGAAGAACCCACACAAAAATACGATTCAAGGTACTATATGAATTCAAGTTGTTGTTGTTGTTGATGATGAGTCACAGAGAAAAAAAATCTCCCCTCAGCTTTAAGGGATAGAATTCTGGCCCATATCCTTCGACCATTTATTGTCGACAACGTCACAAATAACTCACTCTGAATAAAATGAGGAATATGCAGGTAAATGAAAGATATTTACAGCTAGATTGAGTGAGACAGATGCGTACAATAAATTTGAGTTACAAACTGAAAAGGTGACTGAAACCAGCATTTTCTATAGTGAAACACCAGGGTCAATTAAAGCTCTCTGCTGGTATTTATTTAACTTTTTTCTGCAACTTTCTGGTCTTCTTTCCTCATACAGTGACCTAAAGCAAGACTCAGGCCCAATGTCACTAACAGCTGTAAAGAAAGAACTGGAAATAAAGAGACGTCTCTCCAGTGGGATGCCACCGCCAGATACATACTCCTCTCCCCTCCCTTGTTGGCCTTCCACAGCATTCCCTGTCTGGTCCACTCCTCCTCTACTCCCAATGCCTCCCCATACCCTCACAATGCCTTCCCATTCAATTGCGGAAGGTATAACACCTGCCCATTTAGCTGCTCCCTCCTCGCTATTCCGAGCCTCAGACACACATTCCAGGTGAAGCAGTCATTTACCTGCACTTCACTCAATCTAGTCTACTGTACTTGCTGCTCACAAAATGGTCAGCTCTCCATTGGGGATTCAAAACTCAGCCTGGATGACCTCTTTGTGGAACACCTCAGTTCTGTCTGTACAAATGACCCCAGGCTTCCAGTTGCCTGCCACTTTGACACACCACCGTGTTTCCCCCGGCCAAAATATCTGTCTCAGGCTTGTCGCAGTGCCCCTGTGAAGGTCAGTGCAAGCTGAATAAATGGTACCTGGCTTTCTGCTTGAAGACTGAAATAACTACAAAAAGGCCCGTATCCCATCACCAAGTTACCCTTTGTTTACACATGCATAGTGCCTGGCACTGGTCTGGTTCCTTCAGAGTCAGCTCTCAGAGTGAACAGAACCTCTGACACTCCTGTTTATATCTGTGAGCCAGGGGTGACACATGTGGACTTCACAAGCTTCAAAATCTACCCTCCCCCGACCGCATCCCAAAACCAGCCTAGCTTGTCCCTGCCTCCCTAACCTGCCCTTCGTCCCACCTATCCCCTCCTCCAACCCCAAGCCACACCCCGATCTCCTACCTACTAGCCTCATCCTGCCCCCTTGACCTGTCCGTCCTCCCTGGACTGACTTATCTCCTCCCTAACTCCCCACCTACACTCACCTTTACTGGCTCCATCCCCACCTCTTTGACCTGTCTGTCTCCTCTCCACCTATCTTCTCCTCTATCCATCTTCTATCCGCCTCCCACTCTCTCCCTATTTATTTCAGAACCCCCTTCCCCTCTCCCATTTCTGAAGAAGGGTTGAGGCCCGAAACGTCAGCCTTCCTGCTCCTCTGATGCTGCTTGGCCTGCTGTGTTCATCCAGCTCTACACCTTGTTATGTCAGCCAGGGCTCCCTGATTAGACCAGATTAACAACCCCAATCAGGGAACGCACATTCTGTGAGGTCCACTTGGCTGACCTTATTACAATCACTACAGGGACCTTACAGCCTTCAGGACTCAACAACAAGATTAACAATTATAAAACGTGTTCTCCCATGTCTGTTACCCACCCCACAGCCCAAGTCTCATCATGAAATGGGCTGCTTTCAGCACAGTCAACCCATATTCACCCACTCATTGCCCCATTATCAGTTATCTAGCATTTCCTCTTCCCTGGCTTACTGTCAACAATCCCTTTGTCTGCCTAATTTTTTGTTCTCGTTCTCTCTCTCTCTCTCTCTCTTGCTCTCTCTCTATCTCTCTCTCGCTTTCTCTCTCTCTCTGTGTTCCCTCTCCGCTGTTCAGTGCAGTCCTATCATCCACCCCCTCACCAACACCAAGGGTCACTGAATTTGAAATGCTAACTCTGCTTTCTCTCCACAGATCCTGTCAGATGGGCTGAGTCTTTCCAGCAATTTCTGCTTTTGGTTTGTTTCAGATCTTCAGCATCTGCGTGCTTTGTTCTAGTTTAGGAAATAAAGAACATTCACAATCAAGCAAAGAACATTCAGATATTCATTAGAGCAGACGGGTTATATCGGACTCGAAACATTAGTTCTGTTTCTGTCTCCATGGGCACTGCCAGGTCTGCTGAGTTTCTCCAGCACCTTTTGAGTCATAGAGTAATACAGCATGGAAACAGACCCTTCGATCCAACTAGCCTATGCTGAACATAATCCCAAACTAAACCAGTCCCACCTGCCTGTTCCTGGCCCATATCCCTCCAAACCATTTCTAATCATGTATCCATCCAAATGTCTTTCAAATGTTGTAACTGTACCCTCATCCTTCACTTCCTCAGGAAGTTCATTCCGCACACATTCCTCTGTTTTTATTTCAGCTTTCCAGTATCTGCAGTACTTCAGTTTTAAATGGCAAAAACATCCTGTTTCTTCCCTTCATTCTGTGGACACCAACCTCACTAGTTAAGCAGATATTTATTGTATACCCTTCAAATAGGGCAGCAGGGTCTCAGCTGCCCATGTGGTAAAGACACCACTACAACTCCAACAGGTAGGGCATTCTAAGGCTTTGACCCCAGCGCTGAGAAAGGCATCGAATCACAGAGTCATACATCACGGAAACAGACCCTTCGGTGCAACAAGTCCATGCCAACCAGAATCCCAAACTAAACTAGTCCCATCTGCCTGCTCCTGACCCATATTCCTCCAAACATTTCTTATTCATGTACTGATCCAAATATCTTTTAATTGCTGTAACTCTACCCATATCCACCAATTCATCTAGCATTTCATTCCTCATGCAAACCACTCTCTGTGTAAAAAAGTTGCCCCCATGTCTCTATTAAATCTTTCCGCTCTCACCTTAAAAATATGACCCCTAGTCTTGAATTCCTCAATTCTAGGGAACCTATCATTCACCTTATCTATGCCCCTTATGAATTTATAATCGTCTATAAGGTCACCTCTCAACTTCCTACACTCCAGTGAAAAAAGCCCCAGCCTATCCAGCCTCTCCTCAAACCCTCCATTCCTGGCAACATCCTGGTAAATCTTTTCTGAACCCTCTTCAGCATAATAACATCCTTCCTATTACAGGGCAACCAGAATTGGACACAGTACTCCAGAAGAGTCTTCACCAACGTCCTGTATAACCTCATACCATAATGGAGCTGCTAATACCTGGCCAACATATTTGAACCCATGCGCCAGGCATATGAGCTTCAGTGTCCGAGATCACTGATCCAGTGGCATTAACACTGCACCCCAACCCTCTCTTGTTATAAGTCTTCTCTGCAGCTTTTGGTTTACTCCCAGCATTGGCAAAGTCCATGAAATGAAAAGGCATACATTTACAAAACACTTTGATCACCACTGGATGCCTCAAAGTGGTTTACAGCCAATGGAGTACTCTTGATGTGTATTCGCTGTTACAACGTAGGAGTCATTAAAATAGCTCCACAGAGGCCATCACCAAGTCACCCTTTATTTACACGTGGAGAGTCCTTGTTGCTGATTCAATTCCATCAGAGTCTGTTCTCAGAGTGAACGGAACCTCTGACACTCCTGTTTATATCTGTCAGCCAGGGCTCCCTGATTGGACCAAGGTCAACAGCCCCAATCAGGGAACTCACATTCTGTGAGGCCCGCCTGGTTTGACCTCGTTTCAGTTGCTACAGTCATTGCAGCCAATATGTACACAGCAAGCTCCCACAAGCGGGAATGTGGACGGGTATGTTATCATGATGTTGATTGATGGGTTAAATATTGACCAGGACATCAGGAAGAACTCTTCTTCAAAATAGCACCATGAGACCTTTTACATCCACACATGAAGGTAAATGGGGTCTCATTTTAACACTTACTTCTGTCCTGAAAGGGTGCCCCCTAATTTTCCAACAGTGTCACCTAGCTCTGAACTCACTCATTCACTGTCAAGATCACGGATAACTTGATAAACTTCAATCAAACATGTCTAAGAACATCCACGAGGCCGGTTCAGAAGCAGCGTTCCTTGAAGTTTATATTGGAATCTCAGCCTTGATTTTTGTGTTCAAATCCTGGAATAGGTGCTCATGATTTTCATACCTCCTACATAATGGATTCTACATTTTCCAAACCATGAATGTTTAACTAACCTGCCAATACCTTTCTGCTTTTTGTCTCTCTGCTTTCTCGAATAGCGGTGTTATAGCCGTATCTTCCAATCCTCTTGGACCTTTCCAGAATCTTGAGAACTTTGGAAGATACACCCAAGCAATTACTAACTCTGCATCCACAACCGCTTACTTTAGCTACTCACTTCCTTTTTTATAATTGCAGAAGCTTTTACTGTTAGTTTTTACAATCCTTGCTAAATTTGCCCTCAATTTCGCACATTTAAGAGAGAGGTTAGTGATGTAGTAATATCGTTGGACTTGCAATCCAGAGACCCAGGCTATCATTGTAGGGTTATAGGTTCAAATTTCACCATGGTGTCTGGTGGAATTTAAATTTAACTCGTAAATCTGGAACATATTGAGTTTCGGAGCCATGAGGTCATGTTGCAGCTGTACAAAACTCTGGTGCGGCCGCACTTGGAGTATTGCGTACAGTTCTGGTCACCGCATTATAGGAAGGATGTGGAAGCATTGGAAAGGGTGCAGAGGAGATTTACCAGGATGTTGCCTGGTATGGAGGGAAGGTCTTATGAGGAAAGGCTGAGGGACTTGAGGCTGTTTTCGTTAGCGAGGAGAAGTTTAAGAGGTGACTTAATAGAGACATACAAGATGATCAGAGGATTAGATAGGGTGGACAGTGGGAGCCTTTTTCCTCGGATGGTGATGGCTAGCACGAGGGGACATAGCTTTAAATTGAGGGATGATAGATATAGGACAGATGTCAGAGGTAGGTTCTTTACTCAGAGAGTAGTAAGGGTGTGGAATGCCCTGCCTGCAAAATTAGTAGACTCGCCAACTTTAAGGGCATTTAAATGGTCATTGGATAAACATATGGATGATAATGGAATAGTTTAGGTTAGATGGGCTTCAGATTGGTTTCACAGGTCGGCGCAACATCGAGGGCCGAAGGCCCTGTACTGCGTTGTAATGTTCTATGCTCTATAACACTTCTATTCAGTGATGGTGACCGTGAGGCTTTCATCAATGGTATTAAAAATCCAGCTGGTTCACTAATGTCCTTTAGGGAAGGAAATCTGCCGAGATCATTATCTCGGTCATTATCTAGGCTGACCTACAGCAATGTGATTTAGTCTTAAAAGCCCTCAGAAGTGACCTAGCAAGGCACTCAGTTCAAGGGCAATTAGGAATGGGCACTAAATGCTGACTTGCCTGGTGACATCCAATCCCATTAAAAGAATAAAACAAGCAGACAAGTTTGTGTGATAATTATGAATAGTTTCACTCTAAGACTAGGCACCAAGTCCAGATTGATTAACTAAATTTAAATTCTGTTGGCTGCAGTAGTGGGATTTGAACATGTGTCCCCACCGCATTAGCTTGGGCAGCTGGATGACTAATTCAGCGATGTTACCATCACATCATTATCTGCCCAGCTGCTCACCTAATTAAAACTTTCTAAATCCCTCTGATTCTGGAGGCTGAGAAACTGTATTTCCGACATTACAACGGCAAATACACTTCAAAAGTATTTTGTTGGCTGTAAGAAACTTGGACACTGTTTCGAAGTTGTTATACATTCAAAATCTTTCTGTAACTAGATATCTCAACTGCTTCTCATTTTTTACAGCCATGGCAAGAACTCACAAAAGATGTTATCATACCATCATTTGAATTAAGAAATGCAAATATCATTACAAAGTGAGAATTTTGTGGTAATAATGTGAATGATTGGCTAATTGGAATTAAGTAACTTTGAATTAAGAGCACAATGCGTTCTATATCTCTGTACAGATTGCTCAGCCAGCAATGCCTCATCCATCTGGGGTGAAAAACTAATAAACACTTGTCACAATGGTTGACTGCATCTGTGTACAACCCTAATTATTGCTTTTGTCTGAAATGCTTTAAGCTACTAATCTAATTGAGAATCATCACAGGAACAGCATTCACATGACCACACTGTAAATCTTACGTTAATGCAAAGAGATTGTCACACAAACCAAAATCCTTCCAATCCTTGCTACCAATTAATTCTCACTGCCTCCTGTTCAGAAGTCAGGAAGGAGGAAGGGATGGAGATCTATTGGGGCACTTCACCATCACTCGGAATGAATCTTGGTCAGATGACACTTGGGAGTACAATTCTGATTACCTCGTTAAAACAGTATACAAAACACACAGAGGCACAGGAAAGATTTACAAGTTTAACCGATGTAAAAGAAATTGCTCACATTTAAAGATAACAAGGTGTAGAGCTGGATGAACACAGCAGGCCAAGCAGCATCAGAGGAGCAGGAAAGCTGACGTTTCGGGCCTAGACCCTTCTTCAGAAATGGGGGAGGGGAGGGAGGTTCTGAAATAAATAGGGAGAGAGAGGGAGGCGGATAGAAGATGGATAGAGGAGAAGATAGGTGGAGAGGAGACAGACAGGTCAAAGAGGTGGGGATGGAGCCAGTAAAGGTGAGTGTAGGTGGGGAGGTAGGGAGGAGATAGGTCAGTCCAGGGAGGATGGACAGGTCAAGGGGGCGGGATGAGGTTAGTAGGTAGGAGATGGGGGTGCGGCTTGAGGTGGGAGGAGGGGATAGGTGGGAGGAAGGACAGGTTAGGGAGGCGGGGACAAGCTGGTCTGGTTTTGGGATGCGGTGATGGGGGGCAGATTTTGAAGCTTGTGAAGTCCACATTGATACCATTGGGCTGCAGGGTCCCAGCTCTGCACCTTGTTATCTCAGATTTTCCAGTATTGGCAGTTCCTACTATCTCTGCTCACATTTAACCAGTGCTTTTAACCACCTGAGGAAGTCCCGAACGTTTTCAACTTAGAAAGTGCTTTTAAAACATCGTCATTTTGCAAAATGGGAAACTCAGGGCCAGTTTCTGGGAGGTGATGGTATAGTGGGAACACCATGGCACTAGTAACCCAGACACCCAGGTTAATTCTCTGGGGATTTGGGTTCAAATTCCACTGTGGCAGTATATCAGATGTTTTAATAAATATGGAACAGGAGAGCTAGTCTTTGTCATGGCAACCATCACCAATTATTGTGAAAGTCCATTTGGTTTCCCAATGTCGTCCCTACTTAGACCAGCCTACAGATGAGTAAAGACACACAGGACGTTGCTGTCTGTTAACCACCCTCTGACTCAACAGTGTAATCATGGCCTGTGACCATCTAGAAAGCTAAATGCAGCAGATGTATTGGAACACCACAAGCTGACAGCCTCCCTCTAAGACCATAAGAAATAGGAACAGGAGTAGCCTGTTTGGCCACGAGCTTAAACTGTCATCCAATAGGATCATGGCTAATCCAACATCCCTCATATCTACTTTCCTGCTCTCTCTCTGTAACCCTTGATTCCCCTACCGATCAAGAATCTCAGGCTTAGAGATATACAAAGGATCTGCCCCCAGAGCTCTCTGTGGCAAGGACTTTCAAAGACTCTTGGAGAAGAAATTCCTCCTAATCTCAGGCTTAAATTGGTAACCCTCTATTGCCTCTGGTCCTCGACCCTCCCATGAGGGGAAACATCCACTCAGCATTGACCCTGTCGAGTCCTTTAGAAATCCTGCATGTTTCAATGAGATCACTAAGCCACATTCCATCCCGATCCGTAATTATGTCGTCATTCCTTCGCTGTTGTTGGGTCAAAATCCCGCAATTCTCGCCTTTAAAGGCATTGTGGAGGTCACTAAGGACCACAACTTGTGCAAGAAGACACTCCCCATGCTTGTCTTAAGGGCAATTTAGGGATGAGGGGAAAACTGCTGGACTGGCCAGAGACATGCAAACACCACGAACTAATGATTTTAACACATAAGCCAATCAATGCCAAACCAATTAAGGACAGACAACAAATGCTGGCCTGGCTATTGATGCCTATAGTCACCCTACAATAGAAAGGATATAATTAAACTAGAAAGGGTGTGGAAAAGATTTACTAAGATGCTACCTGGAGAAGGCTTGAGTTATAAGGAGAAGCTGGCTAGGCTGGGAATTTTTTTTTCCCTGGAGCATTGGAGACTGAGGGGTGACCCTATAGAGGTCTAAATAATCACGAGAGCCATAGATAAGGTAGCTTTTTCCCCATGGCAGGGGAGTCAAAATCTACAGGCCATGGGTTTAAGGTGAGAAGGGAAAGATACAAAAGGGTCCAGAGGGGTAATGTTTTGCACACGGAGGATGGTGAGTTTTTGGAACAGCCTGCCAGGATAGCGGTGGAGATGAGTACAATTTTGCCATTTAAGAAATATTTGGATTGGTACATGGGCAGGTTAGGAATGGAGGGATATGGACCAAACACAGGCAAATGGAACTAGATTAATTATGAAAACGGGGTGGCATGGATAGGTTGGGCTGGAGGCTGGGGTGCAATTCATAGTTCTTTGAAAGTAGAGTCGCAGGTAGATAGGATAGTGAAGAAGGCATTTGGTATACTTGCCTTTATGGGTCAGTGCATTGAGTATAAGATTTGGGAGATCATTTTGCAGCTGTACAGGACTTTGGTTCAGCCACTTTTGCAATACCAAGTTCAGTTCTGGTCTCCCTGCTATAGGAAGGATGTTGTGAAACTTGAAAGGGTTCAGAAAAGATTTACAAGGATGTTGCCTTGGACGGTTTGAGCTATAGGCTGGGGCTATTTTCCCTGGACAGTCGGAAGCTGAGGGGTGACCTTATTATAGATATTTATAAAATCATGAGGGGCACAGATAGGGTGAATAGCCAAGGTGCAATGGTTCAAGGAAATCCTCAGCTAAATGCATGAAGCTGAGAAGTTAACTCTGCTCCTTTCTCTCTCTCTCTCTGCACCGGAGCTACCCAACCTGCTCAGCATTTCCAGTTTTTATGCCAAATTCACAAGTCTTGCCCACACCTCAAGAACAGAAATGTCAAAAGGAGTAATTTCTGACTGCATCAAATGAATGTACGATCAAATATCTGGCATATTACTTTTGTCTTTTTTTTAAATTAAGAATTTGCTCTGTAACAGAGCTTTGGGCAAAGGCTGGATCAAGAATTCTTATAATGACCCATAACTGGAATCTCTGTGCTCCGGTTACAAAAAAAGATCTTCACTAATAGAGTGCTGGGTCCTAATTGTTTCTCTTCATGAGTCGGATGTGTCATTTACAGGTAAGCGACGTGTTAGTGCAGTTGATACTAATTAAAACACCAACATCGCCTCATTAATGTGCTCAGTGCAATGACGGTTATTAATATCACTGCCTTGATAGAAAGAGAAGTCAAACATGCCTCTATCTTCAGATTTCCGCGAGAGAGGTACAGAATGATAAATGTGGATGTTGATTACTGAAGTGTTTTCAATAATTCATGAGAATTTTAATAACAAAATGTTTTAACTTGGAGGTCAATTGAATTGGCAATGAATTATTTGAACATTAACACACTCGAATTTTGTTTGTCTCGATGGAATAATGTCTTCAGGTAGGAGTTGGTACGAATGAGCTGCGGTTGCAGAGCACGGTCCAGCGTCCTGTCTCTCTGGGACCCTGCCAGTGAAGGTCATTCTGCCCCTCAAACCCATCCTGTCATTCATTCTGATGATGTGGCGATGCTGGTGTTGGACCGGAGGGGATAAAGTCAGAAGTCCCATGACACCAGGTCCAACAGGTTGATTTGAAATCACAAGCTTTCTGAGCGCTGCTCCTTCATCACCTCCCTGTGATTAGGAAGGAATTAGCCTAACAGATCAATGACCCCTGACCCTGCAGCAGGGTCACTTGGTGACTGATGGTGGGATAGGACGATAATTCTAACAGTGGGGGGAGTGGGGGCAGGGAGGAGATGATTCAAGGTGGATTTGTTTTGTAACATGCCCTCCTGCCCTAGCACCGATAAGCCTTGCTTCATTGATGTTGAGTGCACACATTCGTCCCAAAATTAAACAAATTAGGATATGCATTGAAAAAAGACCCAGCAGCCATGTTTTGGTGATCTGATCCGATTAAACCAGTTAAATCAAAGCCTGCATCATTACAAATACATGATGGGAAGGACGGAAGCTGATCAGTTAACATGCATTTCCCCCACAAGCTTCCCTCCGAACTGACACACACACAGCCACAAACACACACACACACATATACACACACAGACACACTGACACACACATATACACACACAAACACACCGACACACACACAGACACACACATAAACACACACAGACACACACACACTCACACACTGAAACACACAGACACACACACACTTACACACTGACACACACATGTACACACACAGATACACTGACACACACATATACACACA
>NC_063368.1:9223747-9245431 GCF_021869965.1 Rhincodon typus
GAAACGTCAGCCTTTCTGCTCCTATGATGCTGCTCGGCCTGCTGTGTTCATCCAGCCCTGCACCTTGTTGTCTCGGATTCTCCAGCATCTGCAGTTCCTACTATCTCAGATTCAAGGTTTTCTGTTTGGATTCTCCCTCAACACTGAAAGGTAAAACCAGGGTTCAGGTAACAGTCCAGCAACAACATCGCCAGGCCATCACCTCCCCCTGGCTTGGCCCAGAATATGATGTCTGTACAACCCTCAGCCTTTCTATCCTCATTCAAGATCTTCACACTGCCTCCTACGATGTTTTTGGTGTTGTTGTACCGATAAAGAATATTGCCAGGGTTTAGTGGGATAAGGGAAACTGAAACATTAACTATTTAACTCGTGTTAAACTGGTGGGCCACGAGTTTAAAAAAAAACTGAACCAGTGGAAGAACTTGCTGATATGTTAATGCATCAGCCTTGGTTCAGTTGGCTCTGAGTCAAAAGCTGAACTGTCGCCTTTTTTTAAAAAAATCATTCACAGGATGAAGGAGTCTCTGGATGGGCCAGCATTTATTGCCCATTCCAAAGGGTGGGTAAGGACAGCAGATTTCCTTCCCTGAAGGATGTTAGTGAATCAGATGGGTTTTTCTGGCAATGGTTTCATGATCATCATTAGACTCTTAATTCCAGATTTCTATTGAGTTCAAGTTATGCTTTTGAACCCAGGACCCCAGAGCGTTACCTGGGTTCAGGTAACAGTCCAGCAACAATATCGCCAGGCCATCACCTCCCCCTGGCTTGGACCAGAATATGCTGTCTGTACAACCCTCAGCCTTTCTATCCTCTTTCAAGATCTTCACACTGCCTCCTATGATGTTTTTGGTGTTGTTGTACTGATAAAGAATATTGCCAGGGTTTTGTGGGATAAGGGAAACATTAACTATTTAAGAAACATCTTGCTGTGGTTTCATCTTGCCACCAGGCTGTGAGAGAGAGCAAGATCATGTGACATTGCATCACTCCCTGTGATGATGTGCACCTAGTCTCGCTAGCATAGTATGCAGTCATACCTAACCCCTTTTACTACATCCAGCCCTTTGACCAAGTTTTTGGTCATCTGTTGTACTATCTCGTTATCTTCTACCTCAGATCTGGACAGAGAGACATTTTCCCAGAAATACTGTGCAGCCATGAGAGGGGTCTGCAGCTCATTCCTCCCTTAGACCCATTTCCACAAAGACCCACTACAGCTGTTACCCACTGAAACCTGAGACAGAGCTCCTGAAAGGGCTTCTTTCTTTTAAACCAAACAAGTTTCATAAAACAAATGAAAGGACATCTCCAAAATTGTGACAGGCTCACAAATGGGTAAAATGGGGCCAGGTTGCTCCTGTATCCTTCAGGGATGTAAATCGTGAGGGTATGAGTGTGTATGTGTGAATGTCAGCATGCCTGAGTGAGTATGTGCAATTGTGTGTCTGTATGTGTGTGTGTGTCTGTGTCCCTGTGTGTGCGTATATGTGTCTGTATGTGTGTGGTTTATGTGCATCTGTGTGTACGTGTGTATAGGTGTCTGCGTGTGTGTGTGTGTATGTCATTGTGTGTGTATGTTAGTGTGTGTGTTTGCGTATGTATGTGTGTGCATATGTGTGTGTGTTTGTGTATGTATGTGTGAGTGGGTGTGTGTGTGTCGTTGTCTGTGGTGTGTGTGTGTATGTGTGTGTGTGTGTGTATGTATGTGTGTGTGGGTGTGGGTGTGTCGGTGTCGGTGTGGGTGTGGGTGTGTCGGTGTGGGTGTATGTGTGGGTGTGTCGGTGTGTGTGTGCGTGTGTGTGTCGTTGTGTGTGTGTGAGTGTGTGTGTATGTGTGGGTATGTGGTTGTATGTGTGTATGTATGTGTGTGTGGGTGTGTATGTACGTGTGTGTGTGCGAGTGTGTGTGTATGTGTGAGTGTGTCGGTGTGGGTGTGTGTGTGTATTATGTATGTGTGTGTGGGTGTGGGTGTGTCTGTGTTTGCTTGTATATGTGTGTATGCCAGCTGTGGCATAGAGTATAAGAGCAATGAGGTAATATTGGAGATGTACAGAGCATTGGTCAGGCCACAGCTGGGGTACTGTGTGTAGTTCTGGTCACCTCACTGCAGGAAGGACGTGATAGCTCTAGGGGGGGTATAGAGGAGGTTCACCAGAATGTTGTGTGGGATGGAGAAACTGAGCCATAAGGAGAGACTGGATAGGCTTGGATTGTTTTCTTTAGAGCAGAGAAGACTGAGGGGGGACATGATTGAAGTGTATAAGATTATGACGAGCATGGACAGGGTGAATAGAGAGCAGCTGTTCACCTAGTTCGAGGCATCAATAATGAGGGGGCATAGTTTTAGGGTAAGGGGCGGGAGATTCAGGGGAGATTTGAGAAAAAAAAACGTTTTCACTCAGCCGGTGGTGGGAATCTGGAATGTGCTGCTTCAGAAGGTAGTGGAGGCTGGAAACCTTACAATCTTTAAAAGATATGTGGATGAGCACTTGAAATATCACTAACAGTCAAGGATATGGGACAAGTGTAGGAAACTGGGATCAGTGCACCTTTAGTAATAGTTATATCAGTGCAGATTAAATGGGCTGAAGGGCCTTGTCGGTATGGCTCTAACCCATGATATAGACTGTGAAACACAATGATATAACAATAACTCCATCTGTAGCCTGACCAACAGGGTGGTATGGTGGCTCAGTGGTTAGCGCTGCTGCCTCACAGCAGCAGGGACCTGGGTTCAATTCCACCCTCGGGCAACTGTCTGTGTGGAGTTTGCATGTTCTCCCTGTGTCTGCATGGGTTTCCTCCAGGTGCTCCTCCCACACTCCAAAGATGTGCAGGTTAGGGTGGATTGGCCATGCTAAATTACCCCATAGCATCCAGGGATGTGTGGGTTATAGCGGGATGGGTCTGGGTGGGATGCTCTGAGGGTTGGTGTGGACTTGTTGGGCCAAAGGGCCTAGTTTCCACACTGTAGGTGTTCTATAATCACTTTCCATGTTCTCTGAGGCTTAATTTAAGCTAACAGTGAAGGTTGGAGGGGGGTGGTGGTTTGGGAGTGGAGCAAAGGTACCTAAACAGGGCTGCCTTGGGGAAGAGTTTGATAGTTTTTCCTCTCTACTGTTGATTAAAGACATCGCAGTGAATTGGAAATAGCTGAGATTTCTGAAGGCACTGGTCCTGCCCTCCTGCTGTGTTGCGAAATGCTCCGCTGATTCAGAAGATATTAGGCACATGACATTTAGTAAGCTAACAGCAACTTTACTGTGACTCTGGTGAAAAGATACAGCGTGGGGATTTTTAACTCATTACATCCACATTTCCAATGGATATGTAGCCGTTACAGTCTCCTCCCAAAGAAGATAGCCAGAAAATTAACATGTTGAGTCCAGTGACCCATGGGGTAGCTGGGAAAAGGTGCTAATTATTCTGAAGACAAGGAGGTTGGATGGGGTAAAGGAGTGTGAGGATAGCCAGAGATGGAGCCCAAAGAGAAAGAATGATACTTAGGGAGACAAAGTAATGGATAAGAGTATGCTCAGGAGAAAAAAACACTGATAATTTTTTTAAAAATTCGTTAACAGGTTGAGGGTGTCACTGACTAGGCCAGCATTTATTACCCTTCCCCAATTACCCAGAGGGTAGTTTTTTAAGAGCCAACAGCATCACTGTGGGTCTGGAGTCACATGTAGGCCAGACCAGGTAAGGATGGCAGTTTCCTTCCCTAAAAGATATTAGTGAACCAGTTGGGTTTTTCCTGACAATTAGCAATGGATTCATGGTCATCATTAGGCTCTTAATTCCAGATATTTTAAAATTGAATTCAAATTTCACCATCTGCCCTGGCAGGACTTGAACCCAGGACCCCATGATGTTACCTGGGTCACTGGATTAATAGGTCTAATGGGAATACCACTTGGCCATTGCCTGGCCTATTGGGGACAGTAAATAGGTGAAAACGGTATAGATTTGCTTCCTCTCCACAGATGCTGCCAAAGCTGCCGAGTTTCTCCAACAACTTCTGTTTATTTTGTTTCAGATCCTCAGCATCTACAGTTCTTTTTTTATTATTACGGACAGAACGTTAACCTGTCTTAGGAAGGATTTTCAATTTAGTTTATTATTGTCACATGTACCTCAGTAAAGTGAAATGTTTTGTTTTGCGTGCAGTGCAGACAGGTCTTTCCATACAAAGTGCATTAGGATAATAGAACAGAGCGAGGAATACAATGGTACGACGACAGAGAAGGTGCTCTAAGAGAGAGATCAACATTAAATTTAAAATTTGAGAGGTTCGTTCAGAACTCTAATAACAGGGGGGAAGAAGCTGTTCTTGAATCCGGTGGTGTGTGTGTTTAAGCTTTTGGATCTTCTGCCTGACTGAAAAGTTTGGAAGAAATTATAACCAGGCTGGGGGAGGGGTCTTTGATGATGTTGACTGTCTTCCTCAGGCAGCGAGCAGTACAGATGGAGTTAATGGATGGAAGGTTGGCTTGTGTGATGGACTGTGATGTGTTCACAAACTGAGCTCCCCAGATGCAGCTGGACCTGCTGAGTTTCTCCAGCATTCTCTGTGGTCAGGTCACAGCTCTTAATGTGTCAACTCTTTAATACAAACACCTCGGCCTCTTTTCAACTGCTTTCATCCTGCACTGGGGTTGGAAGCTCAGAAAGGACATTGCGATTTTCCCCAGCTGGGGTGAACTAATAAATAATTGGAAAGCAAGGAATCACATTTAAACAGTTTGACTTCAGGACAACCCAGATTTCTGCTGGGAGTGTTGTCACTGTTGGTAAGTGTTTTGCATTACAGTCAGAATATATTATGTTGGGACAAAAGGTGATGGTGATGAGACATGAACCAGGTTTATGAGCTGCTTAATATGGGTTTTGAGTCTGCAGGGCACATAGATGCAAAATAAAATGCCCCTTGTTATGGTTGCAGACACTGATGAGTTGTGTGTTCTTTAGTTTTTGACTGGAGCCTAGTCACAGCCCAGTGCAGAGCAGTAGGAATGAATTTGCACCTATTCATGATCTTTCCTAACTTCAGGGTGTTTCCTGCCAGTGTATCTCTGCCCCCTACAATCAGGGCACCCACAGCATTAGGAATTGAAGAAGTAAATACAGATGCCAGAGCAGAATCTGCAGATATACAGTAAGACTTGAATTTACATAGCTCCTCAGGACATCATCAAAGTGCTTTGTAGCCAATTAGTTGCCTTCGAAGTGTTGCGCGCAATGTAGGAAGCCAATCTGCTCACAGTTAAGCAGCAAGTGGATTACAATCAGGGTACCAGGGAGAAATTCCCTGTTTTTCTTCAAAGTAATACATTTATGGGCATCACATTCTGGGAAGGGGTGTGAACATATTGGGGAGTGATTGACAGGAATGATTCCAGGATCAAGAAATTTCAGGTGTGGGGACAGAAGTTGGTATTGTTCTCCTCAGAGGGAAGAAGGCTGGGAGGTGATCTGAGCGAGATGTTCAAAATCAAGAGTGCGTTGGATGGAGTACATATGGAGAAAATCTTCCCACTCATAAAAGAAGCAAGAACGAGAAGGGCAGACTTAAAAGCGATGTACAAATGAAGCTAAAGTGGCAATAAAAGACTCTAATCAATATCCTTTTATCAATCAATACCCTTTCGTCAATCAATATCCTTTTATCAATCAATATCCTTTTATCAATCAATATCCTTTTATTGTCACATGTGCCCCATTGCAGGAGTACAGTGAAAAATGTTTACAATGTCTGCCTTCTTATGGCAACATCTTAGGTACAAGTGCATACGTACAATCCTTGGCTACAGCACAGGGATCAAAGTAGTTGCTTAATTACAGAGTTGAAAATAGGTTAAGAATAGGAATATATTAAGGGGTATATTAAGGGGTTAACATAACCGTGTTCTAAGGTAAGGGTTGTCCCCAAACGCCAGTTTCTTTCCAGGATTTGCTACCTGCACGCTGCTCCAGGGGTTGCTGCCCATGGGCTGTTCCAGGGCTCACTGCTCGCAGTGTTTTGGGGCTCAAAGGGCGCACCTGCATAGCCCCCGAGCCCAAGGCCACGCTGCTCGCTCCCGTCCTCCGTGAGTCACTGCCCACTCACTCTGGCCCTCCGTGTGTCACTGCCCACTCACTCTGGCTCTCCATGGGTCACTGCCCACTCACTCCGGCCCTCCATGTGTCACTGCCCACTCACTCTGGCCCTCTGTGGGTCACTGCCCACTCACTCTGGCCCTCAGTGTGTCACTGCCCACTCGCTCTGGCCCTCCATGGGTCACTGCCCACTCACTCTGGCCCTCAGTGTGTCACTGCCCACTCACTCTGGCCCTCATTGTGTCACTGCCCACTCGCTCTGGCCCTCCATGGGTCACTGCCCGCTCGCTCTGGCCCTCAGTGACTTGATACTGCAGGGTGGGTAAGAAAGGGAAAAAGGGAGACAAAAGGAGGGAAAATGGGTAAAGGACCCCCTGGCGACAGTGGAGCTCTGACCAGACCATTCTACTCTGTCGCCATCTTTCACAAGCGAATAGTGGAACCTGGAAATATGATGGAGGCAAGTTTAATGGAGGTATTCAAGAGGGCATTGGATAAATATTTGCATAGAAGTGGTTTTCAGGGATATGAGGAAAAGGCAGGAGATTGGCGCTAGATAATAGTAATTCTGTGATTCTATAGTGGTGCAGGATCATTTACATTCGTCTGGGAGTGTAGGTGGGATGTCAGTTTAAAACCTCAGGCAAAAATGTTGCGCCTCTGATAGTGCTCCCTCAGTACTGCTGTAGAGTGTCAGCCTTTACTGGTGTGCTGAAATGGAACTCAAAACCAAACTCAGCCTTCTGTCTTGGGGATGTAAGCGTGCTAAATGATCCCTGTAGGGTAGACACACTGGAAGGATGTTTCCTTTCATAGAGGGACCAGAACAAGGGTACACATTTAAAGAATAAAGGGTTTACCTTTTAAGGGGAGATGAAAAGAATTTTTTTTTCTCTCAGAGGGCTGGAAGTGAAATTCTCTTCTCTAAAATGTAATGGCTGATGTGGCATCATCAAGGGAAGGTGATAGCCTAGTGACATTATTGCGGGACTGTTAATCCAGAGACCCAGATAACATTCTGGGGACCTCAGTTCAAATCCCACCATGGCAGATGGTGGAATTTGAATTCAATAAGTATCTGGAATTAAGAATCTAATGATGACCATGAATCCATTGCTGATTGTTGGGGAAAAAACCCATCTGGTTCATTAATGTCCTTTAGGGAAGGAAACTGCCATCCTTACCTGGTCTGGCCTACATGTGACTCCAGACCCACAGCAATGCAGTTGACTCTTAACCCCACTTTGGGCAATTAGGGATGGACAATAAATACTGCCTGGTCAGCGATGTTGTCTTCCTGTGAATACATAATAAATAAAATTTGAAGAGAAACTAGATCAATATTCAGAGGAGAAATGGGGTACAAGGATAATCTTAGAGGAGATGGATTGGGAAGAGATTGTGTGGAATATGTTCACTAGCAAAGGCCAGTTGATCTGAACAACCTGTTTATAGATGTGGACCCAATGTTTTCATTCTGGTTTTGCAACATTCCCAGTTCTGCTTAAACTACTTCGATGACATTTGATTTTCCTCTCTGTAACTGAACTCAAGGTGTCCTCCTGCTATAGCATTACTCCGAGCTGTACATAACGTCGTTCCAGTTTACTGTCACTGGATCAAAATCCTGAACTCTCTACTTAAACTCTCTACAGGGTGTACCTGCACCACATGGACTGCAGGGCAATTAGGGATGGACAATAAATGCTGACCTAGCCAGGAACACCCACTTGCCATTAACTAATATAAAGAAATATTCCTCATTCATGAAACCATGTTCTAATGCTTACCAACTAGCTCATTAACTAGCCCACAATTACTTACTCATGGCAGTACGTGCACAGAAATCTCATCCACTCTGCTAAAGCTCAACAAGCAAGAAATTCTTTTATCTGATTGTTCTCACCAGATTGTTCTTGTAGAAGTTAGTAGAAGCCATTACACTGTTTAATCCCTGCTATTATTGTATATTCGCTCTGTTTTGAAGGCATTGTGACTGCAAAACGACAAAAGTTAGCAATTCATTGTCTAAAACTCTTCAGTGTATTTTTGGTAACATGCTTGTTAATTGAAAGCAATTCCCTCTTTAATGGAGGCAGTTTCGATTTCTAGAAACTTAAATACGGTGGCTCCAAGGGGCTAGGAATACTGCAGCGAGTAATGCACCTCCTGAGTCCCTAAAGCCTGTCCACCATCTACAAGGCACAAGTCAGGAGTGTGATGGAATACTCCCCACTTGCCTGGATGAGTGCAGCCCCAACAACACTCAAGAAGCTTGATGCCATCCAGGACAAAGCAGCCGCTTGATTAGCACCACATCCACAAGCATCCACTCCCTCCACCACCGACGCTCAGTAGCATCAGTCTGTACAACTATGTGATACACTGCATAAATTCACCACCAATCCTTTAACAGATGTCCTTCAAAGGCATGACCTCTACCATCTGGAAGGACAAAAGCAACAGATACAGAGGAACACCACTGCAAGCTCCCTTCCAAACCACACCCCATCCTTATGTAGAAATACATCAATGTTTCTTCAATACTGTTGGGGAAAAATCTTAGAAATCCCTCCTTAAGAGCATTGTGGGTGTACATAAACCACACAGACTACAGCAATTCATAAAGGCAGCTCACCACCATCTTCTCAAGGACCAATCGCTAACAGGAAATGCATGCTGGCCTGGCCATGCTCACATTCCATGAATGAATGCATCCTAAAAACAAACTAAAGTATCTGACCTGGCCTGTTAGAGCTGTGCTGATGCAACAAGTGTTGGCCATGCCAAGTGACCACAATCCCTGTGATTGCTCGAGATGCCCACACTACCTCCCAGGCCATGGGTTGAGGCTAATGTTAATATTGCAGTGGGACCCACCGGCAAATATCTGTTTGTATCACTGACTAGGATCAAGGGGAAAAGCAAATGATCCCTTGTGACAGCCAATAACGTTTTGCGATCGACGCAAAAAGAATCAATGATGAACAGTAAGCGCAGTTCTGATATTGCATCATTTGCTGGAAACACCATTTGTAAACATTGGAACCAACTCCTTATGAAGAACATAAGCAAAATGAGACCTCAATTTAAATGTCAGACATTATTCCTCTTGTGACAGTAAACAGCTGTTCTACCTCAGTGACTACTTTACAAAGTGAACTATTATCAATTGCTGAACTAATCGTTTGTTTCATCCCACATGGCTGAGTGCTTTGTGAAATTGGTGGAAAATTTAGAATTTGTAATCGTGTTGCTTAGCAGTATTTGTCAGGACTGGTGGAAGTTGAATGCTTAAGTTATTCTTAAGTTTGCTGTTTACCCTGGTAGAAACAAACCACTGAAACACGCCAGGCCCTTTTTTAACCAAGAACGGGAAGGATATAGTATATTGAAAACAGCATTGTGCATTTTCGGGTATGTAAGTAATTGCTTGGTAGGACAGAATGTAGACACTACAATTGCATAAAGAGGCCATTCGGCCCATCATGTCTGCACTGACCCTCCAAAGAGCATCCTGCCCAGGCCCAGCTCCCCCATCCTATCCCCATAACTCCACATTTTCCATGGCTCAGAGAATCTGATAATGTGGAAGCAGGCCATTCAGCCTATCAAATCCACACCAACTCCCCCTCCCCCCCGACAAACAGTATCCCATCCAGAGGCAGTCACGCACGACCCCAACCCTGAAACCCTGCATTTCCCACAGCTAGCCAACCTGCACATCCCTGGACACTATGGGGTAGTTTAGCATGGCCAATCCACCCTAACCTGCACATCTTTAGACTGTGGGAGAAAACAGCACAGACACGAGGAGAATGTGAAACTCCATACAGACAGTCGCCCGAGGGTGGAATCAAACCCGGGTCCCTGGCGCTGTGAGAGGCAGCAGTGCTAATCACTGAGCCACCGTGCCACTGTGCCACCCCCAGGAGGCAAAACATGGAAGCTTTTCACCTTACAACTCATCAGAACCAGGATATTTAATTATCAGAATGAGGACAATTTCAAGTTAAATTTAATGTTGATCTCGCTCTCTGTGCACCTTCTCTACAGCTGTAACATTGCATTCTTCGCTGTGTTCTATTACCCTGATGCACTTTGTATGGTACGATCTGCCTGTACAGCACACAAAACAAAATTTTTCACTGTACCTAGGTACAAGTGACAATAATAAATCAAAACAAATATGGCAGACTTGAAACAGAGACACTATTTTACACAGTATGAGAAACGTCTGCTGATTGGTTGAGTATCATTGGCATGAAGACATGGCAAAAATAGTTAACTGGCAATCTTTGCTTTCAGACTGAATCAGTAAATTCTGATTGGTCAAGATGTTGCCATGAAAATGCAGCAGTGATTGGCTGTCTCTTTTTTTAATGAAAAATTGCATTGTATGTACAAATCCTTCTGGCATATGTAAACCAGGTTCCTGTGTATATATAAAATAGCAGTCAGCAAAATCACATAAGGGCAGCTCTCTCTCATAAGAGACAGGTGACTAGTGGTGAGCTTAACCTGAAGCTCAAGAGAGAGATAAGGTCAATAAGCCAAGACACCTTCGCAATAACCTTATACGATGTGCAAATTGAACTCACACTGTTAGTATCAATCTGCATCACAAACAGTCACCTTCCAACTCAGAGATAGTAAGAGCTGCAGATGCTGGAGTCAGAGATAACACCGCGTGGAGATGGAGGAGCACAACAGGCCAGGCAGCATCAGAGGAACAGGAAAGCTGATGTTTTGGGTCGAGATCAGAAGGGTCCCGACCCAAAACATCAGCTTTCCCGCTCCTCTGATGCTGCCTGGCCTGCTGTGTTCCTCCAGCTCCACACTGTGTCACCTTATTGAGCTTATAAGACGGAGATAGATAGGTTCTTGATTATCGAGGAGATCAAGGGTTACGGGGAGAAAGCGGGAGAATGGGGTTGAGGAATTTATCAGCCATGATTAAATAGTGGAGCAGACTCGATGGGCCGAATGGCCTAATTTCGGCTCCTATGTCTTATGGTCTTATGAGCTAGTTTCCAACACACTCCCATAGCAGCCTGGCTGATGGCCTTCAATTGGTTTGTGGTATAACTCTGACCACAGTCTGGACTATTTTATCAATGATTTTCAGGAGTGGAACCACATCTAATGGTCGATATACTTTTCCCAGGCTGTATCTTGTGTCTTTGCTTGAATGAGTGCAAGACGAAAAGTTTTGGCTTCGTGTCTCCTTTTAGCAACATGCATTTTGTCCACTTTAGCTTGCCATCCATAGCTGGGCCACCCAGGGAAGTCCGGAAGGGAAACAAAGAACTCCTTGTTTAGGCAGCTCGGTCAGTTATGATTTTTGAGTGTTGCCTTCCAGAATACGCGACTGTTTCATTCCAATGGATGGGTGGGAGTGTGTGCAGGGGAGAGATGGAGCACGTATGCTCATCAGAGCTCCTCCCATATTATGTTCTCCTCCCAGCCACACCTGCCCTGTAAACCTGCCACCCATCCTCTACCCCCACCCCCTCCCCACCACCAACTCTTCTCACTCCCCTCACTGGGCCATAACAGCCAGGCAGGACTGATCTCACAACTCCAACATAGAGAACGTGCTTTGGGACAGCCTGCAGTCCCAGCCCTGGCCACTGGTAGCAGTGTCACTCTCAGTGGTGGGGTGTCCTCTGTAGTTGAGCATCAAGTCAATCAATGGCCTGGTGGCATATAAATGAGGCAGGCCACAAGGCCAAGTAGATATAGCCCTGTCCCCAACTTGGCAATGGCACATGAGCACTAAGCACAGCTACCTGGTAGCCAAGGAGGTGATGGTCTAGTGGTATTATCCAGAGACCCAGATAATGTTCTGGGAACCTGGGTTCAAATCTGGCCACAGCAGATATTTGAATTTAATAAATATCTGGAATTAAGAATCTAACACTGACCATTGCTGATTTTTGGGGGAAAAGCCCATTTGGTTCACTAATGCCCTTTAGGGAAGGAAACTGCTATCCTTACCTGGTCTGGCCTACATGTGACTCCTGACCCACAACAATGTGGTTGATTCTCAACTGCCCTCTGGGCAATAAATGCCTATTGAGACCCTCATCCTGTGAATGAGAAAAAGGGACATTTTGACAATACAACATGGGTGTACCTTTAACATTCAGAAGATGTACTGTGATGATACTGTGGCTTTAAGAGATGTGTTTAGTCCTTGTTTCTTTTAGAGAGAGACTGGGGGAGCAGGTACCGAGCAGTCTATGAGATGATAAACAACTTGTGAAGGCTTGGGTTTTTTTTTAACATTGGAACAATAGAAGCAGCCTGAGTGGGCGTGGTCAGGCTCTCACAGGAATTTTAGGTTTAACACTCAATAGTTGTTGCTGGGGTCACAGCAGGGTTAGAAGGCAGTGAATCTTTTCTAGCTGCTACACTCTGTCTCTGAATTTTCTCTGGATGTTTTGTTCTCATCCCAGGCTGCTGGAGACGCATGTGAGACAATTCTATTTTTCTGAATTTGCCTTTAACCAAGGGTGTGTTTATGGGATGTTACCATATTGGGACAGTTACTGTTTAGTAGTAAAATAATCTTTTATTCTGTTAAGTTTTCCAACAGACTTAGGTTATTCCAATTTCTTCTTTCTTTTGTTGTATTTTGACTTTAATCATAGAGTCATACAGCATGGAAACAGACTCTTTGGTCCAAACACGGCGGTTCGGTGGTTCTTTGGTTAGCACTGCTTCTTCATGGCGCCAGGGACACGAGTTTGATTCCACCTTTGGGTGACTGTCTGTGTGGATTTTACACATTTTCCCTGTGCCTGTGTGGGTTTCCTCCCACTGTCCAAAGATGTGCATGCTAGGTGGATTGGCCATGCTAACTTGCCTGTAATGTTCAGGGATGTGTAGGTTTGAGGGGGATGGGTCTGGGTGGATGCCCTGAGGATATGGATTTGTTGGGCCGAAGGGCCTGTCCCTACACTGTCAGGATTCTATGGTTCAGCCCATGTGGGACTTCAGGGGAGGCAATGTCCTAATGGTATTATCGGTGGACTGTCAATCCAGAGACCCAGGTAACATTTTGGGGACCTGAGTTCAAATCCCACCACAGCAGATGGTGGAATTTGAATTCAATAAAATATCTGGAATTCAGAGTCTAATGATGACCTTGAATCCATTGTTGATTGTTAGGAGAAAAAACCACTTGGCTCACTAATGTCTTTTAGGGAAGGAAACAGCCATCCTTACCTGGTCCGGCCCATTTGTGACTCCAGACCCACAGCAATGTGGTTGACTCTGGACAATTAAGGATGGGCAATAAATGCTGGCTTAGCCAGTGATGTCCTCATCCTGTTAAAAATGATTTTAAAAAAACTAGTTGCTCCTGGCCCATACCCCTCCAAACCTTTCTTATTCATGTATTTTTCTAAACGCTGTAATTGTACCCACATCCTCCACTTTTTCAGGAAGTTCGTTCCACACACGAACCACCCTCTGTGTAAAAAAAATTGCCCTTCATGTCTTTGTAAAATCTCTTTCCTCTCACCTTAAAAATGTGTCATCTAGCCTTGAATTTCCTCTATCCTGGGGAAAAGACACCTACTGTTAACCCTATCTATGCCCCTCGGAGTGTTTGAATAAATTGTGTTTTGTTTAATTTTGAGTAGTTTAACCAATTGAGTTGCATCTGGAACATAGCACATTACATTTGCCTTTAAAATAAGAACTAGTTAGGATTTGGGCTACCTTATTATATGTTGCAGCCTTTGCTCTGGTCCATAACAGTACACGAAGCAGTACACTAAGTGAATCAATTTTCCAGGAATTTCTACAATTGCATTATCTCTATGCTTATCAAATTAAAAAAAACCCTGAAAGCTGATTAAACTATATTAACTGTGGAAGTAACAATATATTGTCACTTCTAATCTTTTATTTCCAGTGTTGTTCACCATGCTCAAGGCACTTCCATATGATCAATCTGACAGAAGATCTTCTACACCTGCATTTGAAAAGAAAATTAAGTGATCCTGATTTTATTCGGAGCACGCCATGAATTCATTGCTGATATTGTTACGATAAGCACCAGTAGGCTTTCTGAACCCAAGCGCATGAAGCAGAGCGCGGTAAGCTGATTATATGGCTATTCGGAGCCTTAATCAGTCTGAGAATCCTCCTGCTGAAGCAGAACACTGACACAGAAATGGGGCTGTTCACCATAAACATACAGATGAGACACGGGACGCAAGGGCTAGCTAAATTGGACATACCCCAGCTGGCCCTGATCCTCTCCCTCTCCCCAAAATACAGGCACAGGGATGGAGACACATTATTACTATTATTACCCTGCAAAATGAACAGTCTGCTCATCCTTCGACTACCTGTCTATTGCAATTGCTACATGCATCCAATTCTAACTACATTGTTCATTGGCCACACGCACCCACAGCAGTGGCCTTTAGATTTACCCACTGGATCTGCTAGAAATGGGCCTGCCTGTCTTCTGCTAAAGCGCATTGGGATTGCTGGAGGTATTGGCATCATTTTCCACCTTTGTGTATGGCCAAAGCTGTGTAGGATACTGTTTAATATGAACGGTTTGTCTGATCATTCCATTGGCCTCACTGCAGTGTTCTGATTCCTGCACCGAGATGGTGCCTATCACGTTTGTTCTGTCATTTTGTGTTTGTGTGTATATATGTTTGTGTATGTGCGTGTGTGCACATATGTGTGTGCTTATGCATGAATGTTGTGCATGTGCGCACATTTATGTGTGTATGCGCATGCCTGGATACGTGTTTGTGTGTGAATATGTTGTGTGCATGTGTGTGTCCATGCCTATTTGCATATGCATGTGCGTGTGTCCACATGCATGTGTGTGTACATGCATATTTGTCAGTATATGTTTATGGCTGTGTACTCCATTGCCATTTGGGTCTAATTGGTCTGGTAAATACTTTTGCTCATTGTGGCTTGCTATAATCATGTGACCTCTGTTCTTGTTATATCCAGTTCAAAGTGTTGGACATTAGTATGTTTCTGGTTGCATGGACTTTGACAGCTCCCACCTTTAGGTTTCCTTTGCAATCAGCTCTGTTGTCAGTGCTGGACATTGGGTGGTCAATCCATTACAGGAGAAGAACATGGCTGTTCTTTTACTACCTTTGCATGTTATAGAGTCAGAGAGTCATAGAGCTGTACAGCACAGAAACAGACCGTTTGGTCCAACTCCCATGCTAACCAGATGTCCTAAATTGATTGAGTTCCATTTGCCAGCATTTGGCCCTTATCCCTCTAAACTCTTCCTGTTCATGTGCCCATCCAGATGCATTTTAAATCTTGTAATTGCACCCACCTCCTCCACTTCCTCTGGCAGCTCCTTCCGTACATGGACCATCCTCTGTGTGTAAAAGTTGCCCCTTAGGTCCCTTTTACATCTTTCCCCTCTCACCTTAAACCTATGCCCTCTAGTTTTGGACTCCCCTACCCCAGGGAAAAGACTTCAGCTGTTCACCCTATCCATGCCCCTCATGAGGTTATAAACCTCTATAAGGTCTCCCCTCAGCCTCTGACTCTCCAGGGAAAATAGCCCCAGCCTATTCAGCCTCCCCCTGTAGCTCATCTCTCCAACCCCAGCAACATCCTTGTAAGTCTTTTCTGCACCCTTTCAACTTTCACAACATCTTTCCTATAGCGGCGAGATCAGAATTGAATGTGGTATTCCAAAAGTGGCCTCACCAATTTTAACAATTGTGCTGTAGTCCAACTTTATTTCTCGCCCACCACGGATGCAAGTTTTGAGGTGGTTTCCATCTTTTTAGTGCCACTTCACTTCACGATAAAGGAACAAGGCATGGACCAGAGAATGGATAACGTAATGGAGTTCTACAAAGGTCATGTCACATTCCTGCCCAGAGGAAGCATCACTGCTGCCGTTTCTGTTGGGACAATGGATGGAGATATATTGGGATGGCCGAGGGAACAAGAAGACTTATGAACAGGGAAGGCTCATGACCAGATGCCTAAAGAGGAAGTCAGGAAATGTGGTAAAAACTGTGTAGTCCCTGAACGATGATAACAGAGCATGTACAAAAAGCTCCAGACAAGAGTAAGAAGCAGTATGGTAAGTTCCAATTTAATGTTGCCACTGTTCAATATTGTTTCACTTTAGCAGTGGTCATTCACTGGGAAATCTCATTTCCATACTCCAGCATCACAGATTCCTTTCAATGCAATTTCCCACTGGTGTGTGTGCATGTCTGTGTCTATGTGTGTGTGTGTGTGTGTGTCTGTCTGTCTGCCTGTCTGTGTGTGTTTGTGTGTGTCTATGTGTGTGTGGGTGTGTCTGTGTGTCTGTGTATTGTGTGTGTGCGTGAGTGTATGTGTCTGTGTGTGTGTGTTTATGTGTGTGTGTGTATGTCTGTGTGTGTGTCTGTCTGTGTTTGTGTGTGTATGTGGGTGTGTGTGTTTGTATGTGTATGTGTGTGTGTGAGTGTGTATGTGTCTGTGTGTGTGTGTGTTTGTGTGTGTCCATGTGTGTGGGTGTATTTGTGTGTGTGTGTGTCTATGTTTGTGTGTGTGTCTGTTTCTGTGTGTGTCTGTGTGGGTGTACGTATCTGTGTGTGTGTGTGAGTGTGTGTGTGTGTGTGGATGTGTGTATGTGGGGGTGGGTGGGTGGGTGTCATTTGCAGCTTTCACAGCTGTCTGTCCAACCTGTAATCTCTCTCTGACTCTTCCTTGTCATTTTACAGCAATCCTTTATCCAGCACCTATGGGACAAGGAGTGCTCCAATTGATCAATTTTCCTGATAATCAAGGGGTCCACAATAACAATGTAAAAACTCACACCAAGTAACGAAACGTAATGCAGGGGGATATACATTACTGTTATATTTTATTTACAGCATAAATCACTCAAATAATAATGCAACTTTGCCTTAAATAAAACTCATTAAGACAGTGTCTTCTCACTTGCACCCTGAACTGACCACTCAGACATCGCAGAGATAGTAGGAACTGCAGATGCTGGAGAATCTGAGATAACAAGGTGTAGAGCTGGATGAACACAGCAGGCCAAGCAGCATCAGAGGAGCAGGAAGGCTGATGTTTCGGGCCTAGACCCTCTACACCTTGTTAACTCAGACATTGCAGGAGGATTGTGGAGAAGTAGACTCGAAATTCAATCAACTGTCCTTATTTCGTGTGGCCATTCAGTTGAACAACAAGTATATTTGCACTGACGGAAATGAATTTAAAAACAATAACAATTAGACAGAATAATACTGTAAACTTTGTAGTATTTGAGATATATAATCAAGTCAACTGGGCCTGTACTCACTGGAATTTAGAAGAATGAGGAGGGATTTCAAAGAAACATAAAATCCTGATGGGACAGGACAGGCTAGATGCGGGAAGATTGTTCTCAATGTTGGGGAAATCCAGAACTAGGAATCACAGACTAAGAATAAGGGGTAAGCCATTCAGGACTGGAATGAGGAAGAATTTCTTCACTCAGCAAGTTGTGAACCTGTGGAATTCTCTCCCACAGGAAGCTATTGGGGCCAGTTTGTTAGATATATTTAAGAGGAAGTTGGATATGGCCATTATAGCTAAAGGGATTGAGGGGTTTTGGAGAGAAATTGGGAGTGAAATACTGAGATTGCATGATCAACCATGATCATATTGAATGGTAGTGCAGGCTCGAAGGGCCGAATTGCCCACTCCTACACCTATTTTCTATGTTTCTATAATTTTTCTCGGTTTAACGAAACTTCGGTTCATAATGTGCCAGTTAAAACAGAGTATGATGCAGTGGCCTTAGGGAGAATTGGATGCTCTACCTTACAAACAAGAGGTTGCTAAAGTCTAAGGCCCTTTGAAGGTAATTGATTATTCAACATTTTGTGAGCTATTTATACTTAGCATTCCTATCCTTCACACTCTTACACAGTTGTATCACTCTTCAACGTTTCCTCATCATGTGATGTCTTACAGCAACATCCACATCGTGTGAATAAATAATAAAAAAGGTTGAGTTTTCAAAGTAAGAGACAAGGAGTCTCATTGTGGCGAAGATGAGTTGCCATCTGCTCGGTTTTGGGGCAGTTCAGTTCACCTGTGAAACATCAGTGTTTGAAGTGGGAGCCTTGATAAGTTAGGAAGCAGAATACAAAATTACAAAGGCAAGCAATGATGAATATTCATAACACATTGGTTTGGCCTCAGCCAAAATATTGCATCCATTGCATCTTACAAAGGATGACAGCAGGGTTGGGAACGAATAGCCTCAAGATTTCTCACAAGTCACAGAACCAGAACATGATTGGGGTGGGGGGGGGAGTGCATGGTGCCTCAGCGGCACCTCACAGCGCCAGGGACCAGGGTTCGATTCCAGCCTTGGGCAACTGTCTGTGTGGAGTTTGCACATTCTCCCTATGTCTGCGTGGGTTTCCTCTGGTTTCTTCCCACAGTCCTAAGATGTGCAGCTTGGGTGGATTATTCATGGGAGATGCAGGGTTATAGGGAATGGAATGGGTCTTGGTGAGATGCTCTTCAGAGGGTCGGAGTGGGATCGATGGGCTGAATGGTCTTTTTCCATGTAGGGATTCTATGACGGCCACACAGAACGAGGCCATCCGACATGTCAAACCCTTGCTAGCTCCCGTCTGTCACTAACCCAATTTCCTTTAGAAAGCCCAAGTGAATCTACCCACAGCAATGTAGTTGACTCTCAACTGCCTTCCAGGCAATTAATACATTCTGAACCTGCCAACGACGCACCCCCAGCAAACAAATCTGAAACAGAAACAGAAAGTGCTGGAGAAATGTTCTGACAAAATTCCAGCGAAGGGTCACTGGAACCAGAATGTTAACTTTATTTTTCTCTCTGAGGGTGCTGCCAGACCTGCTCTGCTTCTCCAGCACTTTCTGTTTTGGTGACACCGATTTAAGGTGACCGGCAAAAGAAGTAATGACAATGTGCTAAAGAATTTTATTTTAACAGTGTACAATGTTGATCATTGTTCTTGTTGACACAATTTGAGCAGGATTTAATCTGGCCAAAATGAGTGTGATTTCAATGAGCGACAAATATAGTCTTGAGCTGTGAACGAGACTAACTGCTACCCTGCCAGTTACAATCAGTCTGTGTTCAATATCCTGTCTTCGATAAGTGCAAAGCTTCCTTACTAGTTTAATGCAGCAACTTACTGGAAAGTTAGACTCTATTTAAGTGTTGAATGAGATCTGTGAAAAGATGAATTATGCATCAGAAGAATCGCAGTCCAACATCAATATCAAGGTTGACCAGTCTCAAATACTGAACAATATCTGCTTCACAACTCTCCTCTCATCACCAATGATGTGTCGCCTCTGTACAGCATCAAAGCCAATTTATATTATCCATGCTTTTTTCAGGTGTCAGACTTGGCTGGTGTTGGAACTCCTGCTTCATGATTCAGAGGGTTCTGTTACCACCTCACTCCAGAGAATAAAACACATGGTAATTGGCACTGTGACATTGTCAAAAAGTGATAGCTTTTGAATGATACTCCTGCCTGCACTATCCATAGGATTAAAAAAGAGAAGCACCATGGGAAATCAGGGGAAATTATCCCTTGGCTCGTGCCATACCTTGGGAAAACATTGTATTATTGGACAGCATCATTTCAATCCCAGTTCATTACCACAGTAGTCCCTCAGGTCATCAACTTTGGTCCGTCTATCTTCAGCTGTTTTATCAAGGATCTTCCCTCCATCGTAAGACTCAGGTGTCTTAATAATGACTCCATGTCCAGCTCCATTCAGCTACTGAGCCCTTTACCCTCCAGGCAGAAAGAACATTTCAACCAGTAAGTGCCATCCCATAATAATCAGGCCTTGACCATCTAGACCCCAGTGACCCTGATTCACCATTTGATGGCTGATAAGTTTCTGAACCCCAGGGTTGAGATCCTTACCTCTCAAGGAGGTGGAGAACCTAATGTTGAGCAGCCAAGACCTTTGTCCACCTCTTATTGAGGAGGATTCTTTCTCCTGTGATGAGATAAGGGGTGGTGTCAAGGGAGATGAAAGCTACCGCATAAGTGCTAGTGTTGGTGCAGCTGGGAGAAAAATGGTGAATTGAACTGGGTGAATGGTTAGGCAGCACAGACGCTATGCAGGGTTAGTGGTATGGGGTCGGGTGGAGATATCGCAGGTAATCGAGAGAGTGCTAGAGTATAAGCATTGGAGGGAAGAGGGTAGAGGCGCAGAGATAGAGCGAGTGTGAGGTATCAGGTGAAGACAGTAACAGTTACCCTGGCAGAATGTAAAAAGTTATTGACCTTATTCCTACAGGGTGGGGCATCCCCCCAGACACCTGAGATTGCATTGACCCGGGTGGCAATGTCGGACCAGGCTGGCAGCTTCTGATGCTGTGGTCTCCATTGGGTGGCAGCGGAGGAAGAGGATGGCCCTTATTTGCATCACCTGAGACACAACAAAGACCTCCAGGTGCCAGTCTACAAACCCAGGCACCAAATTCCCTTTCTCTGCCAGGCAGCCAAGTCACATGTAAATGTTTCTCTGCAAATTTCCAAACAGTGCAAAGCAGGCCCTGACTGAGCATGTTGGTCTGGATGTGTAATGGGCATTTTAAGATGATGCCATTGACTCAGATGCTGGTCTTCACTAGAATATCTGAGCAGTGACAAGTTTTTCTGGCTATGATGAGTTCTGGAATCTAGCTAGCATTGGACAAGAGGGCACCACAGGAAATGAATGAGGCGAGCATGTGATGACAGTGTGAGAAAACCCCCTACACCCAACAAAGACAAATTGTCGATGAAAATCAACGATTGACACTTAACTCAAAGTATGATAAAGTTCAATGCATAGAAGTGAAAGCTATGTGTACAGTGGGTGGGTGAGTTTGCAGAAATTTGGCTGGGATTAGATTTAAGAAGAACTTCTCCTGGAAAAAGGAGCTAGTTCAGAGTAGCTAGGAAATTAGTTACCTCAGTGTAATAGTTTTAGCTTGAAAATTCCAGACCAGAAGTGTTTGGTTAAAATCCTGAAGAAGGTATTGACAGCTAAGAAAGTTTACGCTGAGTTATTTAGATAATTGAGGAAGAGCTGCTAACCTCTCAAGACCAAGAATTGAAAGAAACTATCAAACCAAACTTATAAATGTGACAGAGAAGGGAATGCTGTCTCATATTTAAGTACTGTCATGGATATTGGGATAGTTGAGATTTTGTTTCAAAATCTTTCAAATTGGATTTTGTGCAAACAGTTTGGTTTGTTCTATTTTGCACATATTTTGCATGATAAACAACTGCTTTATTGTTAAAATCCAATTTCGGCATTGTGTTTCTGTGAAAGATCTCCTTGGTAGTCTAAAAAAAAAATCTATCAAGCCAGATTTCAATCTGGGACATAACTTGTCCGGTCATAACAACAGCTGGGATGATAAAAATAACAATGAACAAACGTCATACTCATAGTTCTGTCCTAGGCTTGTCTTGTTGTTCCTGTGAAGCTAAATTCAAGTTGGTGAAATAGTGTCACATTGTCCACTTAGGCACTACACAGACTTCACAACTCAATATTGAGTTC
>NC_063368.1:9255431-9291673 GCF_021869965.1 Rhincodon typus
CATCTGAAAAGCTTTTCTGATGAAGGGTCTAGGCCCGAAACGTCAGCTTTTCTGCTCCTATGATGCTGCTTGGCCTGCTGTGTTCATCCAGCTCTGCACCTTGTTGTCTCAAAGTTCAAAGATGTGCCAGTTTAGGTGGATTGGCCATGCTAAATTGCCCATAGTGTCCAGGGATGTGCAGGCTGGGTGCTTTAACCATGGGAAATACAGGGTTTGGATGGGGGGTGGATCTGGGTGGGATGCTCTTTGGAGGGTGAGTGTAGACTTGATGGGCTGAATGGCCTGCTTCCACACTGTAGGGATTCTATGATTCTAATTTCATGCTGTTCTACCGACTGCGATAGTGTGAGGACTACACTCTTTGAGTGAACATTAACAGGCTTTATTGAACATGACCATGTACAGAGGATGGGAAGAAAGGACATCTTACTTCTAACCGTACAGACCTGGTTCCAGTTCCAGGTGATCTGCCATCACAGTTGGTGAATGTGGATTTTGCCTTTAAGGCAGTTGATCTTTGAGGACTCTCCTTGAGCTATGTGGGGTGGATCAACTCACATTTAGATCTACATTGTCCCAAACGAGAGGCACTGCTGCATCTCACCAAGGTTCCTTTGGCAGCACCTTTGTACCTCTCGGTCATTACCAAGAAGGACAAATGTAGCAGAGACACAAGAAGACCACTGGCTGGAATCTCCCCTTCAGCTCATACACCATCGTGACTTGGAGCTATTCTGTCATAAGGATGTTGGCTAGCTCACCTGGTTGGTTTGTGATGCTAACAGCATGGGTGCAATTCCCGCACTGAGCTGACATTACCATGAAGGACTCTTAAAGAATCTCTACAGGAGGATAGAGGCTATTCAGCCCATTAAAGTCTGCACTGATCCTCTGCAAAGCATCCTACCCAGACCCACCTCATCTCTATAACCCTACATTTCCCATGGCCAATCCACCCTAATCTGCACATCCCTGGACACTACAGTGCAATTTAACATGGCCAATCCACCCTAACCTGCACATCTTTGGACTGTGGGAGGAAACTGGAGCACCCGGAGGGAGCCCACACAGACACGAGGAGAATGTGCAAACTCCACACAGACAGTCCTGAAGGTAGGTTTGAACCCGGCTGTGAGGCAGCAGTAGTAACCACTGAGCCACTGTGCTGCTACAATTCACCTTCTCAGCCTCTCTCCTTGCCTGAGGCATGGTGACCCTCAGGTTAAACCACCACTGTAACGAGAGTTTAGCACTATAGCGACTTTACTTTCACTCCCTCATTGTCATGAGATCAAAATCCTGGAGCTGCCTCCTTAACAGCAATGTGAATGGCCCTGCATTAGTTGCACTGCATCAGTTCAAATCAGAGTCTTCTCAAGGATAATGCTAATGGGCAGCGGGGTTGGCTTTTCCTGTGATGGTCACATCCCACAAAAGAATTAACAAAATGAAAGAACTGACTCCACTCTATCAATTCCAACCTTGGGATAAAGCCACTAAATTCACTTTTGGTAGGTACAGCTTGTTGCATTTGGAATTGAAAAGCCTTTTTTCTTTCATCAAATAAGTTCCTGATTTGATTTTCAAAATGTTCACAAACTGAACCTGCTTATTCAATGTCAATAACTGCTAACTCAGATTAGGTGGTTCGGCACGATAACAGGTTGACTTCCAAAGGGGGTCTAGTACTTAGTATCAAAGAATGTGTAATATACAGAAATCTGTTGTTCAAAGTAAACTTTCCACTCCCCTGTCTCACTTTGTTAAGATGAACAGCTCAATTGATTTCAATGAAGTCAATTGAACTAAAAGAGTCCTGGATCTAGAAAGAGATAGTAAGAGCTACAGATGCTGGAATCAGAGATAACACACTGTGGAGCTGGAGGAACACAGCAGGCCAGGCAGCATCAGAGAAACAGGAAAGTTAACATTTCGGGTCGGGAGTCTTCTTCAGAAATGGGCTCTTTAAGAGTCCTTCATGGTAATGTCAGTTCCGTGCGGGAATTGAACCCATGTTTCATTCCCGTCCGCCCACACATCAATGAATACCATTCACACTTGGATGTCGAACAGTTTTTCCGCTGCATCCGCCTCTGCGTCTATTTCTTTAACCGCGAGTCTTAGCCCATTTCTGAAGAAGGGTCGTGACCCGAAACATCAACTTTCCTGCTCCTCTGATGCTGCCTGGCCTGCTGTGTTATCCTAGATCTGGCAACTAATCTTGCAAAGTCAAGATTAAAAACGCCATATCTGAAAGACCAAACTCTAACATTGTATCTCTCCCTGAACACTGTACTCAAGCACCAACTTTAGATCATGTGCTCAAACCCGCTGCATTGGAGACTTTCAGATGTAACAGAACTGTGTGCAAGAGGTCCTCTAGCAGCAGGTGGCAATGGTGAGGGAGGGCAGCTATAGCAGTCAAACAGAATCATGCCAAGAAAGAGTGTCCTTGGAAGAGGACTGATGGGAAGGGAGGTGGACAAAGGACTTCCTTAGCGCAATGGGACCCACATGGCTGTTCAATGCAGTCCATGGTTATCATTAATTTCCCTTCCTGTTGTAATGGTTCGATTGCTGTGGAGTAAAGAATTCCACCATCATGGGCTGTACATTTGCTGAAATCTGATGTCAAATGTGGAATTTATTTAGCTTATTTAGCATCAGATTTGGTTTTTCAAATACTCAAATTGAGAAAAAAATAAACATCGGTGAAGTTAAATACAAAATCAAAGAATAGTTTATGCAAGGCCAGGCAGCATCAGAGGAGCAGGAAAGCTGACGTTTTGAGTCAGAACCCTTCTTCAGAAATGTCCTGACCCAAAACATCAGCTTTCCTGCTCCTCTGATGCTGCCTGGCCTGCTGTGTTCCTCCAGCTCCACACTGTGTTATCTCTGACTCCAGCATCGACACTTCTTAATATCTCATAGTTTATGCAAAACTTGCTAAAAGTTACTTACTAAAAAGTAAAAAAATAAATCATTTGTCAAGACAAAAAGTAGGTATGAGTAAAAGATACTCGAAAGATGGAAGTAAGATCAGGCTGAAGAGAAAGACTGAAAACCTGAGATCAGACTTCAGTAGCTGCAATGGTTTATGCTCTCAAATAGTTGGAAGTCTGCTTGTACGAATGGATTCAGTAGGTGGGGCAGGTTTTTGGGGAGATTGTTATTTGTGGCTCAATTATTCTGTGGTTCTGGCTCTTGCAGACTGCCTGGATTCTTTCAACAGAATCATGCTGATTTCTAAAAGCACTTTCAGTCTGAGGACATCTATAAAAGTGCACTCTGGAGAGTTCTATTAAAATGGGGTCTCACAGCCTGTCTTATTCCAGATCAAAACTTAAAATTCTTGCAAGGTAACCTTGATGAATCATTGTTCTTCAAAGTAAAGTCATTTATGCTGGAACTTGCTGTGCTGTTCTTCCAATTTCCTGTTGTTTCAGAACTATTGAATTTCCAAGGTTTTAGAAGGGCCCTGTGTGTTGTCCAAGGGGTAATAGAATTCACAGTGTCTCCTTTTGTGATTAATACTGAGATAAAATATCAATCTGCCTGCTTTTCTTGCTCACAGTAAATGACAAGAACACTCGTGGGATTCCCAGAAGGCACTTCTTGACCCTTTTAAAAAGTCAGATTAACATTTTCTTAAATAAAATATACAATAGCATAATTGTATAATTGTGTCAGTGGTGTGAACGTGACAAGCTAACAATTTAAAGTGTGCATAATCACTGAATGCCTGGATGTTTATCTGAATAAATTTGATACAGGTAGGGACCTCACATCCACTTGAGTACAAGTTTACATTTTATTCAAAATAATCTCCTTCTAACCTGCCCCATTCACAGCTCTTTTGAATGAGAAAGCTTGTGTTGTTGTTAACACATTTAAATGTGACTGTTGACTGACACCTCTCTCACTCTCAATCTGCTCTCTGTTGTTTTGACAGGTCTCAGTATCTTTAGCTATGCTTAAGCAAGCTGCCGCCTTTCCAAAACATTGCAGTTTTCAGCGTAGTTGTTAATTTTGTTTCACGATTGCCTTGTGATCAAGCCTGTCCTGAATAACTCCAATCTGCTTTTCATGTGTCAAGATTTATTGAGCCTTGGAGTCCCATTGAATAAGTCTAAGCCTGTACAAGTCAAAACAAATCACTGTTGGCTCCTGGCCTGATGGTTCAGACAGACCATCAATCAGCTATGTCTGTATCATCCCCGATTGTCAGTGATCGCTCTTAAATGGAGATTCATTAAGAGCTGTTTTCACTTCCCTTATCAGTTATCATTCAGTTAGTCGCATACTGACCTCTGTGTCCAAAGGTTCTGACTTCAAGTCTTAATCCAGAGGGTTGACCACAAAACACTAGTCTGACCCTCCAGCAAAGCAAGGAGTGATGTTGCTGTTGGAAGTGCGGGATTTTATCAAATCAATATTATTTCCACACTCTCTGGAAAATGTTAAGGCCTCCCTGGTATTATCTTAAAGAAGAGAATGGGAGTTGTCTCCTGCTGATGTGGTCAGTATTTATCCCTCAATCAGCATCGCCAATCCAGTTATTATCACAGATAACAAGGTGTAGAGCTGGATGAACACAGCAGGCCAAGCAGTATCAGAGGAGCAGGAAAGCTGACGTTTCGGGCCTAGACCCTTCTTGCTTTTAGGAGTATTTTGTGTGTAACTTTACTTTAACGTGGGCTTTAAGCCAACAGCGCTAACGGTAGATTGAGCTACAGGGCCGAAATATCACATTTGTTGTGCCTGAGGCTGATTTCTTCTTATCTATAACTAAGGCTCTTCAACTGCTCATGTACTGTGCCACTTCTTTATTTTCATCTGTACGCAGTATGTTCTCAAATGTAACTCTCTAGTGCAGTATCTAAGATCCTCTCTTCACATGCTCTTTCCAGGCTTGTGTCTTCTGGCGTACTGATGTCAGAGTCATGTGCTTATTTACATCATCATGGTGACTTACACAAATCTCATTATATCACAAACTAGTGCTGTGTGTTCCAGCATCACAACAGTTACCGCGCTGAAATGGATGTGAAATATTTTACGACGTTACAAAGTTGCGAATGATGCTACATAAATGCAAGCCTTTTCTTTTCCATCCACAAGAGCGGGTAAAACATGGAGGAGCATTGGAAAGGCTTTAGGTGACTTCAGTATACAGAAGTTAGAGGATCCTCTTAAACTACGGCCAAAGACTTTGCCCCGTAAACAGAATCCTCTACATCCTGCAGTGAGTCTGCTGCTAAAGCATTTTGTTACCATATTCCATTCACTCAGGATACTTTAAACAGTCAGATGCCAATGTCTTTCTGGAGCATCAGAGAACTGGAGACAGAGATAGTTGCCTCCAGACAGTCTTGGTAGCCTATAGCCAGGAGACCTGGTCAAATTGTCTTCTTGCTCCTCATTACCTACAACAAGATGCAACTGACAATGAACATAAAGTGCAGAAAGTTCCTTGCCCCCAGCAGCAGCAATCACTAGGAATTTATTGACAAAGAGATTTTTGTTTGCAGTCTGTCTTAGCAGCAGATACTTAGCAAAGTTTAGCAGAAATCTTGCCTTGAGGTGCTGTTTTCCCCTGCGAGGTGTGGAATGAACACATGAAAGAACTTGAGGATGAAATAGTAGAGCTATGCAAACACAACCTCAACAAAGGGAGTTGTGTCAATTCTGGGGAGGTGATGGCCTAGCCGTATTATCACTAGACTATTAATTAACTAACTAACTATCGTGTCGATTGTTCCTTCAAACCCAAAGTGATTCAATGTGGATGAGTAACAAATTCCTTTTCCTGATATAACTGGAAAGCCTGGTTAAATAAACAGGTAATTCATCTGGGTTTGAACCCAGCCACGGCACACGGTGCAATTTGAATTCAATAAAAAGAATCTGGAATTAAGAATCTAATGACTAAGGATCTAATGATGGGAGGCAATGGCCTAATGGTATTATTGCTGGACTATTAATCCGGAGATCCAGGTAATGTTCTGGGGACCTGGGTTCGAATCCCACCATGGTAGATGGTGGAATTTGAATTCAATAAATATCTGGAATTAACACTCTAATGACAACCATGAATTCATTCAGGAAAAAACCCATCTGGTTCACTAATGCCCTTTAGGGAAGGAAACTGCCATCCTTACCTGGTCTGGCCTCTATGCGACTTCAGACACACAGTAATGTGGTTGACTCTTAACTGCCCTCTGGGCAATTAGGGATGGGACCTCCTACCTCGATTAGGAAAATGAAATGATCATTCCCAGACCCTATATATTCTGGTTGGAGATGGCAAGCTGTTTCAAGAGGTATTAGAAGACTCTCCCAAGTTACTAAATCAGATATTGCTGGGACAAAGTCAGCAGGTCTGGCAGCATTGTGGAAAGAAGGCAGAGTTCATGTTTTGGATCCAATGACCTTTCTTCAGAACTAACAAGTAACTATTATGTCTGTTGTTCCTTCAAACCCAAAGCGATTTAATGTGGATGAGGAACACATTCCTTTTTCTGATATAATTAGAAAACCATGTTAAATAAACATTAGGACATGGATTGCATCAAACAACTATTTACATGAACTTGATCTATGTTACTACAGAGACTTTTAGGAACACACTAACCTCAGGTCTATCTCTGACAAGCTCCTTCTTTACTGTCCCAGCAAATCCTCCTTACAACATCATAGTGGGTGCTAAATAAAAACCGAGAGAACTGCGGATGCTGTAAATCAGGAACAAAAACAGAAGTTGTTGGAAAAGCTCAGCAGGTCTGGCGGCATCTGTGAAGGGAAAACAGAGTTATCGTTTCGGGTCCAGTATTTAACTCACTTTCCCATCTCTTCTAGGCATGCCCACCTTGAAGAAGTTCTGCTCCTCTCTCCGATGGGATTTCTGTTCCAATCTCTCTTCTTGCCAGTTCTAAGGAAGAGTCACTGGACCTGAAACGTTAACTCTGTTTTTCCCTCCACAGATGCTGCCAGACCTGCTGAGCTTTTCCAGCAATTTTGTTTTTGTCACAGTGGATGCTGGTTATTGTACTTATTGGACCCATACCATTTTTTACAGATGCACCACAGAAAACATTCTAACTGGATACATCACAGCTTGGTACATTAACTGCTCTGCCCAGGACCATAAGAAACTACAGAAAGTTGTGAACACAGCCCAGTTCATCACACAAGCCAACCTTACATCCTTAGACTCCATCTACACTTCTCGCTGCCACAGAAAGGCAGCCAATATCATCAAAGACCCCCCCCGCCCCACCCCGGTTATAGTCTTTTCCAACCTCTTCCATTAGACAGAAGATACAAAAACTTAAACGCACGAATCAACAGATTCAAGACCAGCTTCTTCCCCGCTATTATCAGACTGCTGAATGGACCTCTCAAATTTTAAATTTAACGTTGATCTCATTCTCTCGGTGCACCTTCTCTGCAGCCGTGACACTGTATTCCTCACTCTGTTCTATTACTCTAATGCATTTGGATGGCATGATCTGCCTGTTCTGCACGCAAAACAAAACTTTTCACTATACCTAGGTACATGTGACAATAGTAAATCAAATCAAATCCAACATTTCCTAAAGTGTTTTTCTAATAACTATTATCTGCATACATCTCTTTGTAGAATTACATATACCAGTACCCCATCTCTCCTACATCATTGATTATGCAAATTCAAATGACCTGGAGGTTACCCCTATTCTCCAGATACATGTTTTCTTCTGATTTTGAAGAATGGCATTTTGTTGGGTAGTAGGTAGTTTTTTTTTAATTCCTTTATGGGATGTGGGCATCATTGGCTAGGCCAGAATTTATTGTCCATCCTTAATTGCCCAGAGGGCAGGTAAGAGACAACCATATTGCTGTCGATCTGGAGTCACATGTAGGCCAGACCAGATAAGGATGGCAGTTTCCTTCCCCAAAGGGTATTAGTGAAACAGGTGGGCTTTTTTCCCGACAATCGACTCATCTGAGCATCATTCAGATATTTATTAAATTCAAATTCCACCATCTGCCATGGCAGGATTTGAACCCAGGACCCAGAACATTACCTGGGTCTCTGAATTAACAGCCCAGCGATAATGCCACGAGGCCATTCCCTCCCAGCAGTTGTCTGGGACTGCCCACCTCATAATCTGAGGGCTGATGTTCTCTTCTGAACTAGAGGACCACTTTTATGCCTTCCTTGGAGAATGTTATCCCTGCTACTGCAAGCACTATATATGATCTTAAATCATTAGACGTTGCTTATGCCTTCTTAGTGATGCCTTTCATAGAGTTGTCAGCACCCCATCTTCAATTTGTATCGGCAGATTTCTGTTCTCAGTCTGCCTACAAATCTATATTGAAGTAGCTCGACAGTTTGCTTCAACATGTTGATTAGTGAGGACTTTCTTGCTCACCCTCAGTAGTTGAATAGATGGAATGATTTATTTGTTACAAGTACAGTGAAAAGTGTTGAATATGTTGTCACTCTCCAGACCCATCTTAAAACACAGAAATAAACCAGACAAAAAAAAAACGAAAGGCCTGTAGATGCTGTAAATCAGGAACAAAAACAAAATTTGCTGGAAAAGCTCATCAGGTCTGGCAGCATCTGTGAAGGAAAAGAATTAGAGTTCACGTTTTGGGTCCGGTGAGCCTTCCTCAGATAAACCACAAATATAGTCCAAAAATAAAGAAATAAAAAGTTAATAGTTCAACTTTACAGTCCTTCTTAAGTGTTTAGCCATGGGCCTGGGTCTGGGCTCATCACTTCAGCTCTGATGAAGAGTCATCTAGACTCAAAACATGAGCTTGCTTTCTCTCCATGTATGCTGCCTGACCTGCTGTGATCTCCAGCATTTTTTGCTTTCAGTACTTCATTTCCTTTTATTGTTTTACTTAAAAATTCCTTCTTGCTTGATATGACATTGGTTATGCTTGTTGAAGATTCTTCACTAGAAAGTAGGGAAGCCAGATATTTTACTTGAGCTAGTCCCCTTCTAATGCTCTCGGCCACGAATGTGGGACTTGGATTCATCAGAGCTTTGTTACTGTCTGTCCCACGTCACAGTCTGACTCAATTCAGATGCAGGTGCTTCAGTTATCTTAAGTGGAGTAAACTATTCAACACCCACCACTTTATTTGCCTTTCCTCAAAATTTGTTGACACTTGGAATCTGAAATCTCCTGAGTGATTATAGCACTGAAAACATTTCAACTACATAATGTCATGGAGCAGACTGGTCCCCCTCAAAATATTTTAAGAAGGCAGCCTAGACTTGAACTTTCCTATTAAGTATAATGCCCCATGGACTATATAGTTAAACTCCTGTCAGTCATAAGCAACATTTTGTCCACAAGACTCGCTATCTGGTAGCATTGTGATTCTCATTCCCAAATCTAAATCGAAATTTGTGAGATGTCAATTTACCTAAATGTCTGAATGCCAAAATGTTTGGCCTCGCTCAGTGATTTCCCAGAAGAAAACTTTGTGTTTATTATTTACTGGAGCTTGTTCTACCTCAATTACCTCTTTGAGATGGTAGTTCTTTGAGCATTTTTTTTTTGTGGTTATGTCCTGTTTCAGCACGTTTTCTGCAAGTGACCTATTGTTTTACAATAAAAGCATTCAGCTTTAATAGTTTGGAACTGTTTATATCTGTGAGGTTTCTTGGCTCCACAGAGTTGGCAGAGTCTTGAAACATCTGGCCTTTGTCCTTCCTGCTACATTGACTTATCAGGTCTCTTTTTTGTGCTTACCTTAAGAAGTGAATGGATTTCTAAAGATTTCCTATCCCATGTTTGAGCTTCTCCTATTATAATTGAGCTGTGTTGTTTCCAGATTATTGTTTCACTCACTTTCTAAATGACTATGTATAGAATCAAATCTTCTTTGGATTGTAATAAATCTGACAAAGATTCATCAATAATACCCACAACAAATCAGCCTCCAAGAATTCTAATATGTAGTCACCATAATCTCATCTCTCTACAAATCTGAGGAGATCATTGAAATAATCTATGGATTTCCTGGGATGCTAAGATTTTCTGTTAAATCTTACTCCTACAACAAATGTATTAGTTCCAAGGTTTAAATAATCGACAAAAGGTTTCATTGCCTCTTTGAATGAATTTTACCCCTCAGCAAGCACTACCATAATTTGTATATGCCTAGAAACAAAAACAAAAATTACTGGAAAAGCTCAGCAGATCTGGCAGCATCTGTGGAGAGAAATTTAAGTTAGCATTTCGGGTCCACTTCCTGTGTACGTGCAATTGTGTATTTCTAACTTAGCTACATGCTTGGAACCTAATCTACACCATGATTTTTTTTTCTCTAAGACGTAAAGCTTTATTTCATCCATCTCTGAAATTAAATTTTCCTAGGCAGAATTATTTCTGCCTATGGTTTCTGACTGTGATTAAGTATTTTATCTGGTTTAAAGATTTTTACTTTGCAGTAATGGCAAATGAATGAATGGCTGATCTGGAGAGTTTTCCTACTATTTGCAGCTGTAATGTGATTTCTTTGGCTCGTTGCCTTCAGACGTTGTCAGTTTCACTCTTGGCCCTGTTAGTTTTGCTTTATTTTCTGAGTCATGCCTCCTGGTATCTATACACTCATAGCAGCAAAGCCCAATCTGAGTTTCAACTTTGTCAGCAAATCCTCACCATTTCAGCCTTTGTACCGGGGATTTTTCATTTGTCATTTTGATTCATTCAGTCTTCAATTTCCGTTCACTCATTTGTCAAACCCAGACGAGGGACCGCTCCCACAAACCACCATGACACACAATGCACTCTGTACCGCTGCCTTTGAGTTGGAGATTTCCCCTGCTCCAATAAGTCCCTTATAAATTTGTTCTGTCATTCTTTCATGTCTTAAGCATGTAGGGGAGGTAATGGCCTAGTTGTATTATTGCTGGACTGTTAATCCTGAAAACCAGGTAATGTTCTGGGGACCTGGATTTGAATCCCACCACAGCTGGAAGAACTTGAATTCATTAACATCTGAAATTAAGAGTCTGGTGATGACCACGATTCAATTATTGGAAAAACACATCTGGGTCACTAACGTCCTTTAGGGATGGAAATTGCCATCCTTACCTGGTCTGGCCGACATGTGACTCCAGACCCACAACAAAGTGGTTGACTTTTAGCTGCCCTCTGAGCATTTAGGGATGGGCAATAAATATTGAGCCTAGTTGGCGGCTCCCATATCCAATTAATGAATTTTTAAAAATTAGCTTCTTTGAAGCTTTCTGGGTCACTTGCACTCATTAGGTCTGGTGCTGCTAAACTGAATGTTCAGATCCCATGCTAATCCCCATATTGTGTGTGGGGATGTCTTCATGCCTTGAAATGTTGTGAATGGGGATTGCCATCTTTCTGGTCTAAAATGTGGAATCTTGTTGAGACAACAGTATGATGTTTATTGTATTATTTATATGGAGATGGCCCACATTATAATAGAAATTAGGTGCAGGAGTAGGCCATTCGGCCCTACAAGCCTGCACCACCATTCAATATGATCATGGTTGATCATGCAATCTCAGTATCCCACTCACACCCTCTGTCCATACCCCTTGATCCCTTTAGCCACAAGAGCTATGTCCAGCTCTCTCTTGAATATATCTAACAAACTGTCCCCAACAGCTTCCTGTGGGAGAGAATTCCACAGGTTCACAACCCTCTTGAGTGAAGACATTCTTCCTCATCTCAGTCCTGAATGGTTTACCCTTTATTCTTAACCTCTTGTTATGGACATCCCCAACATCAGGAACATTCTTCCTGCATCTAGCCTGTGCCGTCCCATCAGGACTTTATATGTTTCTATGAGATCCCTCCCAAATTCTTCTAAATTCCAGTGAATACAAGTCTTTCCTCATATGTCAGTCCTGCCATCCCAAGAATCAGTCTGGTGAACCTTCGCTGGATTCCCTCAGTAGTAAGAAGTCCTTCCTGAGACTAGGAGACCAAAACTGCACACAATACTCAATGTATGGCCTCACCAAGGCCCTGTATAACTGCAGCAAGACATCCTTACTCTGATACTCAAACCCTTTCACTATGAAGGCCAACATGCTATTAGCTTTCCTTGCTGCCTGCTGCACCTGCATGCCAACCTTCAGCAACTGTTCCCCCATGACACCCAGATCTCGTTGCGCCTCGCCTTTCCCTAAACGGCCACCATTCCAACAATAATCTGCCTTCGTGTTTTTGTGACCAAAGTGGGTATTTATCCACATTATGTTGCATTTGCCGAGTATTTACCCACCCAGCCAAGTCTCTTAACGCCCTCCTCCCAGCACACACTGCCACCCAGCTCAGTGTGATCTGCAAATTTGGAGATATGGCATTCAACTCCTTCGTCCAAATTGTTAATGTATATTGTGAACAGCTGAGGTCCCAGCACTGAGCCCTATGGCATCCCCCTCATCACTGCCTGCTACTCTCTGTTTATTCCAACTCTGCTTCCTGTCTGCCAACCAGTTCTCTATCCATGTCAATCCATTACCTCCAATACCATGAGCTTTAATTTTCCCTATTAATCTCTTGTGTGGAATCTTATCAAAAGCCTTTTGAAAGTCCAGATACACAACATCTATTGATTAACCATTATCTACTCTACTGGCCACATTCTCAAAACATTCTAGATTTATCAAGCATGATTTCACTTTAGTGAATCCATGCTGATGAGGATAGCTTCTGTCACCACTTTCCAAATGCTCAGTTATTACATCCTCAATGGTTGACTCCATCGTTTTTCCCACCACCAATATCAGGCGAACCAGCCTATAATTCCCCATTTTCTCTTTCCCTCCTTTTTCAAAGAGTGGGGTTACATTAGCTACCCTCCAATCCATTGGATCTCTTCCAGAGTCTACAGAATGCTGGAAAATGATCACAATGCATCATCTATTTCTAGGGCCATTTCCTTAAGTACTCTGGGATGCAGAGCATCAGGCCCTGGGGATTTGTTGGGTTTTAATCCCATAAGTTTCCCCAATACCATTTCCTGACTAGTAAGGATTTCCTTCAGTTCCTCCTTCATGCTTGACCCTCTGTCCCCTCATATTTCCTGAAGATTATTTGTGTCCTGCTGAGTGAAGACAGATCCAAAGTATTTGTTCACCTGGTCTGCTATCTCTTTGTTGTCCATTATGATTTCACCTGATTCTAACTGCAAGGGACCTACATTTATCTTCACCAGTCTTTTCCTCTTCACATATTTATAGTAGCTTTTGCAGTTTTTTTTACACTAACCACAAGCTTACTTTCATATTCTATTTTCCCTTTCTGAATTAAACCGTTTGAACTCGGCACGAAGATAGACGTGAAGAAAAGGGGAAGCTAGTAACCAAATGAGGGAGCGAAATTGAAGGCTAAATTACTAAGTGCTCCATTGAGTGGGAGAAGGTTAGTGTGAAACATAAACACTAGCATTGACATTTTGGGATGGATGACAGTCTCCTGATTGTAGCAATCAAAATAATTCCTCAGGGGCCTCTTTGTCTGTCAGAGGACTGTAAAGTACAACATGTCAGGGACACATTCAAAGCAAATACTAGTCTTTCACACTGAGACGCTCATGCTTATACAGTAAACCCAACAAGACAAACAGCTCCACAATTTGCTGCAATAAATTATCACTGTTCTTGTGGTCGCATCAGTTGAGATTATATCCAAATGAGATTTATGCTGCATGGCTTAAATTGGAAGTCTTGCATGTGAAGGAGCAAGAGCAATGGAAGTTAGATCAATGCATTCCATCCCAAATCAATCAATGTAGAGGTTGATTTTGAATCCAAGATGGAGGTCCTCACTGCTACAGAACAGACTAAGTTATGGTGCAATAAAATTCACAATAGAAGAGTGACTCGATGAGATCAGGAAGCCATTCCTGAGTAAAGTTTTTATTATTTGCAGTGACACTCACTGTTTCTTCAACTCAATACATCAGCTGTCAACTGGGAAATAATTGCTAATATTTTTGTGACGATACAGATAAAGGAGAAAATGTATTAGCACAACGCAAATGCAGTGTCTGCTCAGTTCATCAAGAGATATTTTAGTACACAAGAGTAATTATTATGGTAATATTAGATAAAATATTATTAAAGAAATCATTATGTGTAATTTATATCTGTATATATGTATATCTGTAATAGATCAGGTTGAGCCAGGATATAGCAAATAACATATTAAAAGGCTAATAAGCCATTGAGAGTCAGCCAGGAGCTTGGAGTAGCGACGTGTATGTTGAACATGTTCAATGTCAATGGACCACTTATATTCTTTAATAACTTAATCACTCCATACCTTATTATTCTTACAGAAGCCACCTCCTGTAAATAGATATATTTCACCGATTTCAACAGCCTCTAGCTTCAGCCAATATAGCAGTTGTTTCGATGGATTTAGAGTCACAGAGATGTATAGCACAGAAACAGACCCTTCTGTCCAAATCATCCATGCTGACCAGATATCCTAAATTAATCTAGTCGCATTTGCCAGCATTTGGCCCATATCCCTTTAAAACCCTTCCTATTCATGTACCCATCCAGATGCCTTTTAAATGTTGTAATTGTGCCAGCCTCCACCACTTCCTCTGGCAGCTCATTCCACACACATACCACACTCTGTGTGAAACAGTCGCCCTATTAAATCTTGCCCCTCTCACCTTAAACCTATGCCTTCTTGCTTTGTACTTCCCAATCCCGGGGAAAAGACCTTGACTATTCACCCTATCCATGCCCCTCATGATTTTATAAATCTCCATAAGGTCACCCCTCAGCCTCTGTTGCTCCAGGGAAAATAGCCCCAGTCTATTCAGCCTCTCCCTATAACTCCAATCTTCCAGTCCTGGTAACATCCTTGCAGATCTTTTCTGAACCCTTTCAAGTCACACAACATCTTTCCTATTAGGGGGACATAGTCTCAGAATAAAGGAGAGGCCATTTCAGACTGAGATGAGGAGGAATCTTTTCATTAATGGCGTATTGAATCTTTGGAATTCTCAGGACTGTGGACGTTCAGTGATTACTTAAGTTCAAGGCAGCAACTGATGGTTTCTGAGACAGCAAGGTATGGGGATAGGTTGGGAACATGGTTCGGAGGTGGTTCACTATCCATGGTCCGTAATTGAGGGACAGGTTCAAGGTCCATAATGGTTTGTTCCTGGTCCTATTTTAGCATGGTTAAAGGTACAACCCAGTTGCTGAAGGAAAATGCTGAGTTCGACACAATTTGACTAAAGTAAGGTCATGCGGATGTATGGGAATTGGGAAAAAATCACACCAGTGGTTTTTGAGAGCATCTGCTGAGGTAATTTCTTAAGCTCAATCTTTAGGCTGATGAACCATAGCTGCCTTTGTATTGCGGCCTGGTCTGTTTCAGCAGGTGAGAATAAGTTTGCTTTCCTGTTCCCGATCAACCATTCTTCCTCAATCAATTTGTGTCATAAATGATTCCCGATCATGTTTCGCTCATCCGGTGTGGGTCTGACATTAATATCAGGAAACCACGACAGTGGGTGCAATTCAATAACATCTTTGGGGCTTCCTGACAGTGTGAATGACAGAACGGTGATAGTATGAAAGGAAGCTATCCAGCTCATCATGTCTGCACTGTCTCTCTGAATAAGCAATTCACTTTGTATCACACCACACCAACACTTCCCTCGCACTCAACCTTCTTCCTTTTCCAATAATAACAGGGTCATAAGATAAAGGAGCAGAATTGGGCCTTTCAGCCCATCAAATCTGGTTCAACATTCGATCATGGCTGATAGGTTTCTCAACCCCATTCTCCTGTCTTCTCCCCTTAACCCTTGATCGGCTTAACAATCAAAAACCTATCTATCTCTGTCTTACAGACACTCAATGACTTGGCCTCCACAGCCCTCTGTGGCAATGGGTTCCACAGATTCACCAGCCTCTGCCTGGAGAAACTCCTCCTCATCTCAGTTCAAAAGGGTCATCCCTTCATTCTGAGGCTGTGCCCTATGTAGTGAAAACATTTTCTCCCTGTTCACTCTATCCAGGCCACTCTGTATTCTGTAAGTTTCAATCAGATCCCCCCTTCTCCTTCTACACTCCATCAAGTACAGATCCAGAATCATCAACCACTCCTCATGTGACAAGCCCTTCATCCTCCAGGATCAATCTTGTAAACCTCCTCTGGTCCATCTCCAAGTCCAGCACATTCTTCCTTGGGTACAGGGCCCAAAACCACTCACAATATTTCAAATACTGTCCAACCAGAGCGTTATAGAGCCTCAGCAGTACATCTCTGCTCTTATATTCTAGCCTTCTTGAAATGAATGGTAACGTTGCATTTGCTTTCCTAACTGCCAAATGAACTTGCATATCAGCCTTAGGAGAGCCCTGAATTAGGACTCCCATTGTGTTTCAGATTTCCAAACCCTTTCCCAGTTTAGAAAATAGTCTACATCTCTATTTTTCCTGCCAAACCTCAAACCTTCCCACATTGTATCCCATCTGCCACCTCTTTGCCCACTCTCCTGGCCTGTCCAAGTCTTTCTCCAGCCTCCCCACTTCCTCAACACAACCTGTCCCTCCACCTATCATAATAATCAATAATAGACAATGGCAAAGATAGCAATACACTTTCTTTCTTGTTTGCACTCAGGTTCTGCACCCTTAGGTCAGCTTAGGCACTAATGAAATGCTTAGCCAAAATTCACAATTCCTCTGCACCTTGCATCTCCCAAACCGTCTATCCTTGCAATAAAAAGCCGCGAGGATAAGTTTTGAGAATGTAAGGACAGAAGATGATAAATCCAACAAACTCTTCTCTCCACTGCACTAACTCTGTCAACCTGCCATTTAACAGCGCTTGGATAACATTACCCTGTTTCGCTCCCTTATCTCTCCTGGCAGTTTGAAGTATGAACTAGATTAAGACTGTGCTCAATTACATTTACCTTGTAACTTAGCACATGTTTGAAGGATTTATAAATAACGAGAGATCCAAATGAGGAAATGTTGAGGGATAAAGGAAAAGGTGATAGCGCGAGGTTATGATAACCAGAGTGTGATGGGAAGCAACAAACACAATGGGATCACCAACAAAGAAAGCTAGGGTAGGAATAATGATAAGAAGACAGAATTGAAAACTCTTTATGAATACATGCAGCATCATAACAAGATGGATGGACTGATAGCACAATCAGTTGAAATTGGATGGGATGTTAATATATAATTAATGATTCACATCCATTCTAAAGTGACGATGGCTGTGACTTGAATACTCAAGGGTAATTGACATTTCTGAAGCCAGGAAGAAAGAAAAAGGGTGTTGTGGTTAATGAAGTGTGAGATCAGTACAGATGGGAGAAATGATCTCAGTTCAGAAGATAAAGGTACACAATCGATTCAAGTGAAGAGGCGGCTCAGGTAAAACTTCACTTGTGGAATAGTTATAGGCTTTGATTAAAGGTACTGGAAAATTTAATCTTCATATAAATCAGATCAGTCAAAAGGCTAAATCATAGAGTTTTACAGTACAGAATGAGGCTGTTCTATCCATCATGTCTGTACTGGCTCCTGAAAGTGTTACCCAGCTTGCCCCAGTCTCCAGCTCCATAGCCATCTAAATGCATCACTTTCAAATATGCACCCTGTTCTCCTTTCAAAACCTTCTGCGGAATCCACCTCCCTCACTCTCCCAGGCAGCGCATTCCAAATCCTAACAACTCTCTGAGCAAAGAAATTTCTCCTCATCTCACTCTGAGCTCTCTTGCTGGAAATCTTGAACTAGCCACCCCTAGTTACTGACATACCAACTCATGGGAACAGAATATCCATCTCCATCCTGTCAAAATTGTTCATAATTTTGATCACTTCAGCAAAGTCATGTCTTAATCTTTTCTGCTCTAAGGAGAACAAGCCAATTTCTCCCAATCTTTCCTTGTGTCTAAAATCCCCCATTCCTAGTATCATTCCAGAAAATTTTCTTGAACTCTCTTCAGGACTTTAACATCGTTCCTTAAATAAGGTGCCCAGAACTGAACACAATACTCCAAATGTGGTCAGACAAATGATTTGTCGAGGTGTAACATCACTTCCTTACTTTATACTCTACACATCCATTCATAAACGCTAGGATCCTATAATCCAGAGGCTTGATTTCATAACTTGCAACTAGGACGAATTCTGTGAAAAATGCTTTCTGCAGCCAACCACAGCATAGATTATTTTGACCCCGGTAAAGTGTAATGAAAGAGGATTAATTAATTAACTCCTCGTAGCAAATCCTCTGGGTAGGAGTGATTACTAGGAGCAAATTACTGCAGATGCTGGGATCTGTACAGAAAACAAGAAATGCTGGAAATCACATTGGGTCAGGCAGCGTCCGTGGAGAGAGAGCATGCTAACTTTTCAAGCCCAGATGACTCTTCATCAGAGTGAATCACCTCCTCCACTGCCATAACAATTCAGTGATTTTAAAATGTATGAAAATCTCCCCAATTTACCTGAGGAAAGACGAATTAGTCTTGGAGAGAGTAAAACATAGGTTTACGAGAATGATACCTGAACTTCAAGGGTTAAGTTACGAGGAGAGATTATATAGAGTAGGCCTATTTTCTCTCGAATTTAGAAAGTTAAGGGGTGATTAGATCAAAGTGATCAAGATATTAGAAGGAAAGGACAGAGGAGGTAAAGATAAACTATTTCCATTGATTGGGGATTGTCGAACTAAGGGCACAGTCTGAGAATTAGGGCCACATTGTTCCAGAGAAATGTTAGGAAACACTTCTGCAAGTAATCGCCTTTATTTAAATTTGAGACTTTAGTTCAGGGATGTGTAGATTAGGTGGGTTATAGTGGGATGGGTCTGGGTGGGATGCTCTGAGGGTCAGTATGGACTTGTTAGGCCGAAGGACTTGTTTCCACACTGTAGGGATTCTATGGATTCTATGGAGTTCAGACCCGTATTTCGCACCCTCAAACTGAATGTATATTTCGATCATGTAATAATCACTCCCGACTGAAAATAAAAGAATGCTGTTATAGGTTTGAAACTCTCTTCCACAAATTGTAGTGGATATTAGATCAGTTGTTAATTTTAAATACGAGATCGATAAATTTTTGTCAAGCAAAAGTATTAAGCACTATGGGCCAAAGGCAGGTATATGGAGTTCGGTCACAGGTCAACTATGATCACATTGAATGGTGGAACAGGCTCTAAGGGCTGAATGACCAACTCCTGTTCCTATGTCCCAATGACCTTCTTTCCAGATCCAGCTGGTCCAGATTTCTGTACTTAACAAAAACTACCATTTATTGCAAGTGAATAGACTCTAACTACAGGTAAACAATGATGAGTCATCAACATACAACTCTAATGGCTAAAATTCTAGTCCCCTTATAAATTCCACTTTATAACCACAGGTATACAGACATAGACAGGAATTAAAAAATGGGTTTTAATGACAGAAGGAAAGCTGAGAAAGTGGTTCAGTGGTCATTGGTCACAGAGTCTGTTGAGTATGTTGACCAGACTTCTCCGTCATCCTTCTCCAGATGCTTCCACTTGTTTTCAAGAGCGACTGGGTGGCTGGTTTATGAATCAGAAACCACAGTTTACAGCAACTGCTGAAGGAAAGGTTTTCTTTAACCATAATGTGACCATTACTGCAGAGAACAAAAGGAGTTCCTGTCATAGTTGAAAGGCTTTACCCCATCTTGTTCACAGCCCTAAGTTGGCTACCTTTCTGACACCAAAAACATAATTGTTGGAAGGCAGAAGATCTTTGTCACTAGTAACTAGTTACTAAACCACAAGCCAATCTGTTACTTATTGGCAACTGAAGGCCTATTTGTACACAACCCTTCAACTCCAGTTCATCTGCAACCACTGCAATAGACCATAGCTGTGCAAGGTGTTCACAATGTCTATCAAGTTACTTGCTTTCAAAACATACAACGTTCTTTGCAATCCCTTGGTTTTTAAACTCTTCTTTGCTCATTTTAGTCCACATTATTTTTAAAAAATGAACATAAGAACAAAAGACCATAAGAAATAGGAGTAGGAGCCTGCTTTGCCATTCAATAAGATCGTGGCTGATCTTTTCATGGGCTCAGCTCCACTTACCCACCCACTCACCATAATCCTTAGTTCCTTTACTGCTCAAAAATCTATCTTTGCCTTAAGAACATTCAACGAGGTAGCCTCAACTGCTTCACTGGGCAGGGAATTCCACAGATTCACAACCCTTTGAGTGAACAAGTTCCTCCTCAACTCAGCCCTAAACCTGCTCCCCCTTATTTTGAGGCTATGCCCCCTAGCTCTGGTTCCACCCGCCAGTGGAAACAACCTCCCTGCTTCTATCTTATCTATTCTCTTCATAATTTTCTATGTTTCTGTAAGCTCCCCTTTCGTCTTCTAAATTCCAATGAGTACAGCCCCAAAAGCAAGCTCAAAAACAAAGAAAACACACAGCCGTTACAGATGTTACTTGCATGCGAGACTCAAAAGTGACAGTGAAGTTGGACTGTCATACCAAGGTGAGGAAGTTCTTGCAAATGTTAAGGCAGCTTTGTCTGTCATGTTCTGTCTACAAACACTCATGATTAATCTCTTAAAGGTGGGATGTGGAAAGTCAATTCACTATTCATTGTGTGACTGCTTTTATTTCGGTTCGCTCCCAGTTTCTTTTCTCCAATAACATGCAGAGCAAGCAGTATGTCAAAGGGCAAGCTGAGAAACAGGTACCAGACCTTTGAGAAGGCTTATCAATAAGACACAATGACCAACATGTAATGATGACCTGGTGTTAATCATTGCGGCGGATATAGCAGGCTTGTTCCATTAGAGCAGGCAATGAGTTGTTACTTCTAATTGATGAGGACTGTGAGAACTCATGGAATGTCTTCTTGGACTTAAACAGAAGCTTCTGACTTCTAATCAATAAGTGAGAAATGTGGGAGTCTGGGTCCTCAGAAAATGTTTAAATAATTCAGTGGAGCACGACATGCCAAATAATGGTGGAGAGCTAGCTAAAGGTTGTTGCTATGCCAAGCAGTAATTATCCACTGCCCATAAGTTCTCCATATACCGGGGAACTGTAGAATTCAGAAAACATCTAAGTTGAAAGAGACCATTCAGCCCATCGGGTCTGCGCTGACCCTCCCACCCAGACCCACCCCATAACCCCGTACTGGGATTTACTATGGTTAATCTGCGCACTACAGGGAAATTTTATTTTAAAGTATGGCCCATCGACCCAAACCTGCATGTGTTTGGACTGTGGGAGGAAACTGGAGCACCCAGAGGAAACCCACGCAGACACAGGGAGAAGGTGCAAACTCCACACAGTCACCCAAGGGTGGAATCGAACCCAGGTCCCTGGCACCGTGAGGCAGTAGAGCTAACCACTGAGCAAACATGCTGTCCTTACTACTCAATTCCCTACTACTCAATAATTAAGTGCAGCCTGGATAATGTAGGTCCATGATCTTCTTCATAGAACATAGAACATAGAACATTACAGCGCAGTACAGGCCCTTCGGCCCTCGATGTTGCGCTGACCTGTGAAACCTATCTGAAGCCCATCTAACCTAAACTATTCCATTATCATCCATATGTTTATCCAATGACCATTTAAATGCCCTTAAAGTGGGCGAGTCTACTATTTTTGCAGGCAGGGCATTCCACGCCCTTACTACTCTCTGAGTAAAGAACCTACCTCTGACATCTGTCCTATATCTATCACCCCTCAATTTAAAGCTATGTCCCCTCGTGCTAGCCATCACCATCCGAGGAAAAAGGCTCCCACTGTCCACCCTATCTAATCCTCTGATCATCTTGTATGTCTCTATCAAGTCACCTCTTAACCTTCTTCTCTCTAACGAAAACAGCTTCAAAACCCTCAGCCTTTCCTCATAAGACCTTCCCTCCATACCAGGCAACATCCTGGTAAATCTCCTCTGCACCCTTTCCAATGCTTCCACATCCTTCCTATAATGCGGTGACCAGAACTGTACGCAATACTCCAAGTGCGGCCGCACCAGAGTTTTGTACAGCTGCAACATGACCTCATGGCTCCGAAACTCAATCCCTCTACCAATAAAACCTAACATACTGTACGCCTTCTTAACAACGCTATCAACCTGGGTGATTCCTTCAGCCCTGGAATCCTCGGGACTGCTCCACCTCTAGCCACTTGGGCACTTAGGATTTTTGTGAAGGGGAGGCAATGGCCTAGGGGTAATATCACTGGCCTGCTAACCCAGAGACCACCGTAATGCTCTGGGGACCTGGGTTCAAATCGCACCATGGCAGATGATGGAATTCAAATTCAATAAATATCTGGAATTAAGAGTCTTATGATGATCACAAATCCATTGTTGATTGTCGGGGGTAAAAAACATCTGGTTCACTAATGCCCTTTAGGGAAGGAAACTGCCATCTTTACCTGGTCTGGCCTACGTGTGACTCCAGACCCACAGCAATGTGGTTGACTCTTAACTGCCCTCTGGGCAATAAATGCTGCCTGGCCAGTGATGCCCTCCTCCTGTGAATGAATAAAAAAAAACTCATCATTGAAGGCTACTTCTACAGCTGGTCAGGTCCTACGCTTCAGAATTCCTTCCAAAGCCTCTTTCTCTTTTGCTTTAAGATGATCTTAAACCTTGTCTCTTTGACCAGGCTTTCAGTCATCTCTTCTAAGGTTGCCTTAGTGGATCTCCTGAAGCTGCCTTCCTCATAGCACTGTGGGTGATCCTGCATTGTATGTACTGCAGCAGTTCAAGAAAACAGCTCACCACCAGCTTGGTGATATAATTTGAGATATGCTTAAATGAGATATGCTTAAAATGGTGTCTGTATGTGTGTGTGTGTGTGTGTATATGTACGTGTGTCTGTGTGTGTCTCTACTTTTCACTCCTGCTCACTGTCTGTAATGTCAGAGATTGGTAATAACATCATCACATTGTTAACCCATTGTCACATGGCATTGTATGTATGGGTATTAGCATGCGTTATGGATCAGACCAGACCCCCCTCAAAATACTTGAAGAAGGTAGCCTATACCCTAACTTTTTCTTATTTTAAAGGTAAATGTGAATTGCTGTAATCCAGATGTGATGCGATTGGCCCAACTACTCAAATGTTAAGTAAAACACAATTTATTTAAACAATGTGGTTAAAATACAACCAAAGAAAGAGGAATTTAGAATATCTTAACTCTTTTGGAAAACTGTTTAACAGAATAAGGATACAGTGTCTATTACTAATTAAATGTTCCAATATAGTAACATCCCATAAACAACCCCCTTTGGCAAAAAATTCAGATACAGATTCTCACATGCAGTTCTCCAATCCAGGAGGCAAAGAAACATCAAGAGAAAATACAAAGAGAGTAGAAGCCAGGAGACATTCACTGAAGCTTCCAGTTCTGTTGAGACCCCAATAGATTCTGCTGCTCTTCAGAAATCCTGATCTGTGAGAACTGGCCACACCTATTCAGGCTACATTAAAAAAACACCCAAGGCCTCCCAAGCAGTTTACTCAAGTAGTCTTCAATGGCCAGCTCAGCACCTCTCATTCAATCTCCCTCTTAAAAGAAACCAGGACAAAACAACCGCTTAAAGTTACAGCAGCGTCACACATTCACAACTTGTGATTATAAAATCCAGTGAGGTGTGATGAATTGAATCAACTTGTGAGGAACAGGGTGCTTTGGATGGGGCTAGCCTTTGACACTGGGGTATTCCTTACATCACATCTGACTCAGTTGTAGACTGGTTGTTAGGAGATTGACTATTCTGAATAGTCACCAGTCCCTAATTAATCACCATTCTATTAGGATAGTAGATGGTGAACTAGTTAAAACCATTTTCTTTTTTCAGGGATAGGATTTGCATGTACTTGGAAAGGCAAGGACTGATTAGGGATAGCCAGCATGGCTTTGTGCATGGGAAATTGTGTCTCACTAACGTGATTGAGTTTTTTGAAGAAGTAATGAAGAGGATTGATGAGGGCAGAGCAGTGGATGTGATCTATATAGAGTTCAGTTACGTTCGACAAGGTTCCTCATGATAAACTGGTTAGATCACATGGAACACACAGAGAGCGGGCCAGCTAGATACAGAACTGTCTCAAAGGTAGAAGACAGAGGGTGGTAGAGGTTTGCTTTTCAGACTGGAGGCTTGTGACCAGCTTGTACCACAAAGTTCAGTGCTGGGTCCACTGTTTTTTGTCATTTATATAAAAGATTTCGATGTGAACATAAGAGGCATGGTTAGTGAGTTTGCAGACATCACTAAAATTGGAGGTGTAATAGACAGCGAAGAAGGCTACCTCAGAGTACAATGGGATCTTGACCACATGGGCCAATGGGCAGATGGCGTTTAATTTAGATAAATGTGAGGTGTTGCATTTTGGAAAGGCAAATCAGGACAGGACTTATACACTTAATGGTAAGGTCCTGGGGAATGTTGCTGAACAAAGAGGCCTTGGAGTGCAAGTTCATAGTTCTGAAAATGGAGTCACAGGTAGACAGGATAGAGAAGAAGGTGTTTGGTACGCTTGCCTTTATTGGGCAGTGCATTGAGTATAGGAGTTGGGAGGTCATGTTGTAGCTGTACAGGACATTGGTTAGGCCACTTTTGGAGTATTGCGTGCAATTCTGGTCTCCCTGCTTTAGGAAGGATGTTGTGAAACTAGAAAGGGTTCATAAAAGTTTTAGGAGGATGTTGAGCTATAGAGAGAGGCTGAATAGACTGGAGCTATTTTCCCTGGAGCATCGGAGGCTGAGGGGTGACCTTACAGAGGTTTATAAAATCATGAGGGGCATGGATAGGCTAAATAGGCAAGTTCTTTTCCTGGGGTGGGGGAGTCCAAAACTAGAGGCCATAGGTTTAAGATGAGAGGGGAAAGATATAAAATGGACATAAGGGACAATATTTTCACACAGAGGGTGGTGCGTGTATGGAATGAGCTGCCAGAGGAAGTGGTGGAGGCTGGTACCATGACCACATTGAAAAGGCGTCTGGATGGGTACATGAACAGGAAGGGGTGAGAGGGATTTGGGCCAAATGCTGGCAAATGGGACCAGATTTATTTAGGATATCTGATCGGTGTGGATGAGCTGGACCAAAGGGTCTGTTTCCGTGCTGTACATCTCTATGACTCTATCTATCTGTGTGACATATGCTGAGTTTGATGATGTTTTTATGAGCTGTAATACGTTATCATTCACAGATTATGTACTGCTACAGTTCAAAGAGAAAGCACATCCATAAGTGTTCATGTCACACATATCGCCTTGCCCAGCATTGCCCATTTATTAATTGATTGATTGATTGCTGTCACATGCACTGAGATACAGTGAAAAAATGTTGTCTTTCTTGCTCTACAGGCAGACCATACCATACAAAGTGTGTCAGGGTAGCAGACCCGAGTGCAGAATACGGTGTTACAGCTGCAGAGAAGGTGCAGAGAGACAGATCAGAATTAACGTTTACCAAGAAGAAATAAATAACCAGAATGATAAATGCTGAAGAAGCTTATTATTTCGTGCTGGTGTTATCTGAACGCTGTGGTTCAAGTCTTAGAACAAGAATTAAGACTGAGATGCCAAATTCCTTCACTCAAAGAGATGCGAATCTGGGGAATTCTCTACTCCCAGACAGCTGTAGCTATTCAGCCATTCAGTATATTCTACACTGAGGTTGATAGGTTATTGTGTGTGTAGTGACTTTTATTTTGTTGTTTCACAGTCTGTGTGTCACTGGCAGGGTTGGCATCTGTTACCCATCCCTAATTGCCCATCAACTGAGTGCCTTGTTTGACCATTTTAGAGGTTGGTTGAGGGTCAACCATATTGCTGTGGATCTGGTGTCAAATGTGGGACAGACCAGGTGAGAATGATTGTATTGTATTTGTACAAGTATGGCGGACTGTCACTTTAAGAGTCTGATCATGTGGCATAATGCTGAATTGTGACTATATTGGGCAGGAAACAGCTTAGTCTAACCTTGCTGCCTATCGAGTAAACATCTCTTTAATAAACCTCCCACCTACTGTTTAGTGATTCAACCTCCTGGTTCCTCTTGGAACCTAACAATAGCAGGTTCCCTTCCCTAAAGGAATGAGATGGGATCTTGTGACAAACAAAGATTTTTCGTGGCCACCATTCATCAGACCAGCTTTGATTTGCAAATTTTATGAACTGAATTTAGTTCCATGTGTTGCAGGTGGTGGGATTTGAACCCATGATGTTAGGGGGTCCTCTGCAGTCCTGGTCCTGGTCACATTCCTTCTCTTCAGGGATGAAGGAGTAATGTGGAGGGGGAGATTCAAACAGTCATGATCTTATTGAATGATGGAGTAGGTTGCAAAGGACCAAATAGCTTACTCCTGTCCAAAACTCTTGTGTTTTTATGAAAGCACTGAGAATGTGCACCTATCTATATCTCCTTTGAGTATAGGAGTTGGGACATCATGCTGAGGTTGTACAGGACATTGGTGAGGCATCTTCTGGAGTACTGTGTCCAGTTCTGGTCGTCCTGTTACAGGAAGGATACTGTTAAACTGGAGAGGGTTCAGAAAAGATTTACGAGGATATTGCCAGGAAATGGAGGGTTTGAGATATAGAAATAAACTAGAAAGACTAGGACTTTTTCACTGGAGCTTGGGAGGTTGAGGGGTGGCGTCATTTTTATTTATAAAATCATGAGGTATGGTGGCTCAGTGGTTAGCACTGCTGCCTCACAGTGCCAAGATCCCAGGCTCAATTCCACCTTTGGGCAACTGTCTGTGTGGAGTTTGCACATTCTCCCCATATCTGTATGGCTTTCCTCCCATAATCCAAAGATGTGCAGATTAGGGTGGATTGGCCAAACTAAATTGCCCCATAATGTCTAGGGATGTGCAGGTTAGTTGGAATAGTGTTGGGAAATGCAAGGTTATAGGGATAGGATAGCGAGGAGGGTTAGTCTGGGATGTTTTTCAGAGGGTCAGTGTGGATTCAATGGGCCGATTGGCCTGTTTGAACACTGTAGGGATTCTATGATGAGGGACGTAGGTAAGGTGAATAACAAAGGTCTTTTCCCTAGGGTGGGGGATTTTAAGACTGCTGGCATATTTTTAAGGTGAGAGGAGAAAGATTACAAAAGGACATGGGGAGCAACTTTTTTTTACATAGAGCGTGGTTTGTGTGTGGAATGAACTGTCAGGAAGTGGTGGATGTGGGTACAATTACAGCGTTTAAAAGACATTTGGATAAGTCCATGAATAGGAAATCTTTGGATGGATCTGGGCAAAGCACAGACAGGTGGGACTAGTTTAGTTTGGGATTATGGTCGGCATGGTCTGGTTGGACCGAAGGGTCTGTTTCCATGCTGTATGACTATGATTTTAAATGTTAAGTGACAACGAAAATTAGTCAAATATGCTCAGCTATTGACTAGAATGTGTTTACTCAACTCCACATGAGCAAACTCTGTTCAATTGCTTAGAAACAGGAAGGAGCTGTCTTCACAAATTAGTCCAGTCATTGCACTCACCATCTTACATAGCAACTTGCATTTATATAGTACCTTTAAAGTTGCAAAAGTCCAAACAGTGGAGCAAATGATCAAATAAAATGCAGTACCGATTGCTATTCTCCACACGTGGCCCAATTAAGGAGGTCAATTTGGAGGAATCTCTTCAAAGAGGGGAGACAGAGTGAGGGAGAAATTCTCAAGAGGGACTATCTGGAGGTAGTGGGTGGCATAGTGACTCAGTGGTTAGCACTGCTGGCTCCCAGCACCAGGGAACCAGGTTCAATTCCACCCTCGGGCGACTGTCTGTGTGGAGTTTGCACATTCTCCCCGTGTCTATGTGGGTTTCCTCCAGGTGCTCCAGTTTCCTCCCACAGTCCAAAGATATACAGTTTAGGGGGATTGGCTATGGGGATAGGGTAGGGGTCTGGGTCTGGGTGGGATGCTCTTCAGAAGGTTGGTGTAGAATCAATGGGCTGAATGGCCTTTTTTCCGCACTGTAGGGATTATACAACTCAATAGCAGTCTCAGGAAACTGAAGGGATTAAAATTGAGAGTGCGCAGAAAGACAGAACTGAAGGAGTTCACAGCCTATAGGCAGTGGAGGCCACAGGACTGTGAAAGCCTTATCTCAGATTTCCATACCAAATTGATCATGCAACAGAAATCTCTTCTCCTTCATTAAGAAGAATTCGATTCGGCTGCTGACACTAATTTCATGCTAAACCGAAGTGGGAAATTAATTAGAATTTTAAACCAAAACGCTTTGTGTCAGTATCTGAAATGAAGACACAGTCAACTCTGCATTTTCATCTTTAATTTCAAGCAGACTCTTTAATTATTTTTACGGATTATTAAGAGAAAACAGCGATTTCAGCCGGCTGCACTCATCTACATGAAGGTGTGTATGTAATCCAGGGTGCTACTTCGCTGGCCAGATGTGTTATACAGGAGCAGCCTATTCATTCTTATCTCCCAAATGTTTCTGTGCTGAAATAATTTAAGATAAGCCTCAAGGACATGTCCTCTTGGCTCAACAATTTGCCGTTCCATTGCGCTGTGTCATTGAAGAAATCGCTGCTGCACAAAGTAGCTGGGATGAATAGTATGCCTTTAAAAGGAAGCTAGGGATAATGGTTGTGTAAGTTCTTTGGGACCCTGGAGTGACCTTGTGATGATGTCACTGAGCTGCACATCACTGAGTATAAATACCACAGTGTGGGCGGGGTTTGAATGAGCTGGAAGCGGCCTGCTGAATGGGATGAAGAGGGATCATAGAATAGAATCCCTACACTATGGAAACAGGCCATTCGGCCCAACAAGTCCACACCAACCCTCCAAAGAGCATCCCAACTCCCCTACCCCTGTATTTCCCATGTCTAAGCCAAACATCTCTGGGCATTATGGGCAATTTAGCACAGCCAATCCACCTACCCTGCACATCTTTGGACTGTGGGAGGAAACCGGAGCACCCGGAGGAAACCCACGCAGACGCAGGGAGAATATGCAAACTCCACACAGACAGTCACCCGAGGGTGGAATCAAACTCAGGTCCCTGGTGCTGTGAGGCAGCAATTCTAACCACTGAGCCACCATGCCGCCTTGGGAGGAGACTCTTAAGGAGTTTCTTCTTATACCCTCTGCCAATAGCACAGGGTGGTACCAGTGCGTACCATCTGCGAGGTGCCTTAATGCACCACCCAAACCCCTACCCATCTGGAAGACCAAGGGCAGCAGACGCACGGGAGCACTATCACTTGCAAGTTGCCCTTCAAGTCACTCACCATCCTGATTTAGTGTCACTGGGTCAGAATCCTGGAACTCCCTCCCGAACAATACCGTCACTAGATGGATTGAAGTGGTTCAATGAATAGACTCACCACCACTTTCTCAAGGGACAGTTAGGTGCAAGCAACAAATGCTGTATGTAGCCAGCAGTAACTGCATCCCAGGTAAGAATGCTTCGATGAGAACAAAAAAACTACATTGATCGGTTGGGCCTGATGGTCTGTTTCTATGCTGTAAGTTTGACACATGCAATGATGGGAAACGAACTGGACAACAAGGTCAGTTACTAAATCAGCAACTGCTCCTGAAATGTTTGCAAGTTGCTTCAACCATTAAAGTCCTATCAGCCACATCCTCAAGGCTGGAGGCTGGCATGAGAACATAAGGACATAAGAATTAGGAGCAGGAGTAGGCCGTCTGGCCCTTCGAGCCTGCTCCACCATTCAATAAGATCATGGCTGATCTTTTCTTGGACTCAGATCCACTTACACGCGTTCTCACCGTAACCCTTAATTCCTTTAATGTTCAAAAATATATCTACCTTTTCTTTATAAACGTTTACTGAAGTAGCGTCAACTACTTCACTGGGCAAGGAATTCCATAGATTAACAACTCTCTGGGTGAAGAAATTCCTTCTAAATTCAGTCCTAAATCTGCTCCCTCTAATCTTGAGGCTATGCCCTCTTGTCCTAGCTTCACCTGCCAGTGGAAACATCCTCTCTACTTCTATCTTATCTATTCCCTTCATAATTTTATATGTTTCTATAAGATCCCCCCTCAATCTTCTGAATTCCAATGAGTATAATCCCAATCTACTCAGTCTCTCATAAGCCAATCCTCTCAACTCCGGAATCAACCTAGTGAACCTCCTTTGCACCCCCTCCAGTGCCAGTACATCCCTTCTCAAGTAAGGAGACCAAAACTGCACACAGTACTCCAGGTGTGGCCTCACCAGCACCTTGTACAGCTGCAACATAACCTCTCTGCTTTTAATTTCAATCCCTTTAGCAATGAAGGACAAAATTCCATTTGCCTTCCCAATTACTTGTTGTACCTGCAGACCTACCTTCTATGATTCACGCACAAGGACACCCAGGTCCCTCTGCATAGCAGCATGCTGCAACTTTTTCCCATTCAAGTAATAATCCTTTTTACTATTACTCCTACCAAAATGTATGACTTCACATTTATTTACATTGTATTCCATCTGCCAGACCTTTGCCCACTCACTCAATGTATCTATGTTCCTCTGCAAAGTTTCACAGTCCTCTGCACACTTTGCTCTGCCACTCATCTTAGTGTCATCTGCAAACTTTGACACCCTACACGTGGTCCCCAACTCCAAATCATCTATATAAATTGTAAATAATTGAGGTCCCAACACCGATCCCTGAGGCACACCACTAGTCACTGACTGCCAGCTAGAATAGCACTCATTTATCCCCACTCTTTGCTTCCTGTTAGTCAACCAATCCTCTATCCATGCTAATACTTTACCCTTAATGCCATGCATCCTTATCTTATGCAGTAGCCTCTTGTGCGGCACCTTGTCGAAGGCCTTTTAGAAATCTAGGTACACCACATCCACTGGGTCCCCATTGTCCACCTCGCTCGTAATGTCTTCATAGAATTCCAAAAGATTTGTCAAGCATGACCTGCCCTTCATGAACCCATGCTGCGTCTGCCCAATGGGACAATTTCTATCAAGATGCCTTGCTATTTCTTCCTTGATAATAGATTCAAGCATCTTCCCCACTACAGAGGTTAAGCTAACCGGTCTATAATTCCCCATTTTTTGTCTACTTCCCTTTTTAAACAGTGGCGTCACATTTGCTGTTTTCCAATCTGCTGGGACTGCCCCAGAGTCCAGCGAATTTTGGAAAATTACCGCCAGCGCACCTGCTATTTCTCCCGCCATCTCTTTTAGTACCCTGGGATGCATTCCATCAGGGCCAGGAGACTTATCAATCCTTCGCTCCATTAGCTTGTCCAACACTACCCCTTCCGTAATAATGATTGTTTCCAGGTCCTCACCTACCTTCGTCTCTTTGTCAATTACTGGCATGTTATTAGTGTCCTCCACTGTGAAGACCGATACAAAATACCTGTTCAATGCCTCGGTCATTTCATCACATCCCATAACTAAATTCCCCTTCTCATCCTCTAAAGGGCCAATGTTTACTTTAGCCACTCTTTTTCGTTTTATATATTTATAGAAACTTTTGCTATCTGTCTTTATATTCTGTGCTAGTTTTTTCTCATGTTCTATCTTACTTTTCTTTATAGCTCTTTTTGTGGCTTTCTGTTGACCTTTAAAGTTTTCCCAATCTTCTAGTTTCATGCTGTTTTTGGCCACTTTGTATGCCTTCTCTTTCAATTTGATAGCCTCCCTTATTTCTTTAGACACCAATGGCAGATTACCCCTTTTCTTACAGTCCTTCCTTTTCATTGGAATATACTTTTGCTGAGCACTTTGAAAGATTGCTTTGAAGGTCCTCCACTGCTCGTCAGCTGTCCCACCATAAAATCTTTGTTTCCAGTTTACTTTAGCCAAGTCCTCCCTCATTCTGTTGTAGTTCCCCTTGTTCAAGCACGGGACCCTGGTATTGGATTTTATCTTCACACTCTCCATTTGTATTCTAAATTCAACCATACTGTGATCACTCCTTCCAAGAGGATCCCTAACTATGAGGTCATTAATTATTCCTGTCTCATTACACAGGACCAGATCTAGGATAGCTTGCTCCCTCGTCGGTTCCATTACATACTGCTCAAGAAAACTATCACGGATACACTCAATGAACTCTTCCTCAAGGCTACCCTGACCGAGCTGGTTCGACCAATCTACGTGTAGGTTAAAATCCCCCATGATAATTGCCGTACCATTTTTACAGGCATTAGTTATTTCTTTGTTTATTGCCTGCCCCAATGTGATGTTATTATTTGGTGGCCTATAGACTACGCCTGTCAGTGACTTTTCCTCTTAGAATTTCTAATTTCCACCCAAATGGATTCAACCTCATTCTCCACAGAACCTATATTATCTCTCAGCACCGTCCTGATGGCGTCCTTGAATATCAGAGCTACACCACCTCCCTTACCTTCCTGTCTGTCCTTCCGAATAGTCTGGTACCCTTGGATATTTAACTCCCAGTCGTGACCATCCTGTAACCATGTCTCCGTAATGGCTACCAAATCATATTCATTCGCGATGACTTGTGCCGTTAACTCATCAACCTTGTTACGAATGCTACGAGCATTCAGGTAAAGTGCCTTTATGCTAGCTTTCTTACCCTCATGATTTCCACCATCTCTAATAATATTTCCTGAGTTATCCTTCCTTTTTGCTTCTTTCATAGTCTGCCTTGAACTTAAACCCTCCTGCACACATGCTAACCTGCTGCTCACCTTTTTATTTACCATCATACTCCCTGTCGTTTTCCCTTTCCCTTCCCCCCTACTCACTAGTTTAAAATCCTAGTGACCACCCTATTTATCCTTTTCGCTAGAACACTGGTTCCAGATCAGTTCAGGTGGAGACCGTCCCATCGGTACAGATCCCTCCGGTTCCAAAACTGATGCCAATGCCCCATGAAATGGAACCCCTCTTTCCCACACCACTCCCTTAGCCACGTGTTTACTTCTCTAATTTTCTTATCCCTAAGCCAATTTGCACTTGGCTCGGGCAGTAATCCGGAGATTATGACCCTTGAGGACGTGTTCCTTAATTTCGTTCCTAGTGCTTGATAATCCCCAAACAGGTCCTCCATCCTAGCCTTGCCGATGTTGTTAGTCCCAACGTGGACCACAACAACTGGATCCTCCCCCTCCCGCTCCAATATCCTTTCAAGCCGGTCAGAGATGTCCTGCACCCTGACACCGGGCAGGCAACACACCATGCGGGACTCCAGATCTGGTTTGCAAAGGATACTATCTATCCCCCTAACTATAGAATCCCCTATAACTACCACTTGTCTTTTTGCTCCCCCCTCTTGAATTGCCTTCTGCACCATGGTGCTGTGGTGAGCTGGCTCATCCTCCCCGCAGCCCTTTTCCTCATCCACACAGGGAGCAAGTATCTCGTACCTGTTGGATAAGGTCGAAAGCTGAGGCTCCTCCACTCCTGAACTCAGGATCCCCCTACCTGTCTCACTTGCAGTCACACCCTGTTGTCCCTGATCACTAACTGAATTTGAATTACTTAATCTACCAGGTATGACTGCCTCCTGAAACAAAGCGTCCAGGTAACTCTCCCCCTCCCGGATGTGCCGCAGTGTTTGAAGCTCAGATTCCAGATCTTCAACTCTGAGGCGGAGTTCTTCCAGCAACCAACACTTGCTGCAGATGTGGTCACTGCCGTTCACAACGGGATCAGCCAGCTCCCACATCATACAGCTACAGCACATCACCTGCCCAGCCATCTCTACTTAGTTAATTACTTTATTACTTTATATCAATTTATGAGTTAAATACTTTCTAATACTTCTCTGCTATGGTCCTTTCAAATAACCATATAATAGATAAATAAAAAAAGAAACTTTTTAACCAATTACACAATACAGAAGAAATAGAAAAAGTATAAAAACCTTACCTTCCCAACACACCACAGAGTTTTTTTTTGGTTAGAGGAGGAGGGCGGGTGGGAGACACTATACGTTTAGCCGCTGCCCAAATATATTCCCGGCAGCCCCCTGGTCCTCGCTGTCGCCTTTCCCTCTGCTGCTGGAAAATGAAGATGATGCAAGAGTCTAACAGAAATACGCCAAAATTTTACCAGGCCTCCAAGAGTGACACTATGAGAAGAACACAAGATGGAACTCAAAAAGATAGATAAAGGAATAGGTCAAACCTTAAGCCTGTTTAGTGAGGCAGTGGTTGACATAATCTTGAACTGACTCCACTCTCCCGGCATTTCCTACAATCCTTGGCTCTAATCTGGCTCAACAGCCAGTCCTTTAGAATTAGAATTAGGTTGCATTGTCACATATACACAAGTACAGGGATACAGGAGTACAGTGAAAAGTGTGCAATGTCACCATTCCCAGCGCCATCTTAGGTACAAGGTACCAAGGTACAAAATCTTCGGTTAAAAAGGTAGAATAGTAAAGAAATAAGTTAGAAGTTCAACATTACAGTTCCTTTCAGTATAAAATAGTAAATAAGTAAAGTTAAGCGTTCCAGATTACAGGCCTTCTACAGCCATGGGTCTGCACTTGCACCACGCTGGACTTTCCCCACAGATGCTCAATCTACATCCCCCCGACCCTCCACCCCTCCCCCTCATACTGGGCTTGACCTCTCTCCCTCTGCACTGGACTCAGTCTCTCTCTCCCTGCACTGGGCTTGATCTCTCTCTTCCCATGCATTGGGATCAATCTCTCTCTCCTCCTGCACTGCACTCAATCGCTCTCCCCCAAACTGGGCTCCATTTCCCCACCACACCCTCCCCGCTGAACTGGGCTCAATCTCCCCTACCCCCCTACACTGGGCTCAATCTCTCTGTCCCCATACACTGGGCCCAATCTCTCTCTCCCCCTGCACTTGGCTTGATCTCTCTCTCTCCCTGCACTGGGCTCGATCTCTCTCCCCCCGCACTGGGCTCGATCTCTCTCTCTCCCCTCGTGCCAGGCTCAAACCCTCTCCCGTGTTGGCTGGATCTCTCAATCCCCGTGCCTCAGTGCTATGACCTCTCCACAGACCGCCATTTGGGCTCACCATCTACCTCACCACACCCTGCCAGAGCCCCACTCCAGCGCCACTCCGGGCCCCCAGCTGCTTCCGCGATGCTGCCAACTGCCAGAGTTCTCCCTGGGTGCGCCGATCACCTTGTGGCCAACTACCAAAGTCCCTGACTCGAGGGGGATAAAAAACTCAAAAAGAAAGAAAGAGAAAAGCGAGTAAAGAAGAGAGAAAAGCAGTCTGAGAGACGAGCTCTAACTCAGGAGCCGTACGTCACCACCATCTTGGGCCAGTAACCTTGAACATAATCAGTGACCCGGCTCCACTGTTCGGTGTTAGAGAAAATTCCAAAACCAGAAGATCAATTCCTCCCCATTTCTGACTTAAATGGGAAATCCCCATATGATGAAACATGTGCCCCTAGTTCTAGATTCCCCCACAAGCGGGACCCATCCTCTCCACATGAACCTTCTCAAAGCCCCTCAGCATCTTAAACATTTCAACATCTTCATTCTTCTAAGCTTCACTGAGTACAGGCCCAGCTGCTTTTCTTTATTGAGACAACCCCTCCATCTCATGTAAAAAATGACATAAACTTGTTCTCTCGCATCTGTTACTTATTAGAAGGTTGAATGTTAATTTAATTTTAGGATTTGGAAAGGAATAGATAAAGAGCTATAACTTTTCTGCTGTTGAAGGGGTTTAGGATTAGGAACCATAAATGGAAGTTCAGGACAAGGATGGAAATTAGCGATCACTTTTCCAGGCAAAGGATCGGGGAAGAGTGAATGTCTTTCAAATAAATGGTTGATGCTAACAGATGAGGCAAATTTCTTTCTCTCAAGATACCGTAAATCATACAGCACGGAAACAGACCCTTTGATCCAACCAGTCCATGCCGAAAGTAATCCCAAACTAAACTAGTCCCACCTGCCGGCTCCTGGCCTATATCCCTCTAAACCTCACGTACTTATCTAAATGTCTTTCAAACATTGTAACTGTACCCACATCCAACACTTCCTCAGGAAGTTCATTCCACACGCGAACCACTCTCTGTGAAAAAGATTTGCCCTCAGGCCTTTTTTAAATCTCTCTCCTCTCACTTTAAAAAAGATCCCCCTGGTCTTGAAATGCCCCAAACTAAGGTAAAGATTACTACCATTAACTCTAAGACAACAAGGTGCAGAGCTGGATGAACACAGCAGGACAAGCAGCATCATAGGAGCAGTAAGGCTGACGTTTCGGGCCTAGACC
>NC_063368.1:9292073-9319984 GCF_021869965.1 Rhincodon typus
CTTCTATCAGGACAACTCTTGACCTCCTATGCTCCAGTCGGAAAAGTCTTAGCCTATGCAGCCTTTCATGCATAACTCAAACCTTCCATGCTCAGCAACATCCTGGTAAATCTCTTCTGAGCCTTCTCCAGCTTAATAATATCCTTCTTATCACTGGGCGACCAGAACTGGACACAATACTCCAGAAGAGGCCTCATCAATGTTCTGTACAACCTCAACACGACTTCCCACTAGTCTTTGAGTACTTTTAAGGCAGGGGCAGATTGATTTTAGGAACAATGTGGCTCAAAGACTACCAGGGTTAGGGTTGTGGTAGGTGAGAATGTGGAGTAATCAGACCAGTTATGAACGGTGAGGTAGATCCAAGGGGCCGAATGGCCTCTGCTTGCTCATAGTTTGTATGCTTATACTTTGAGTCAGAGGCCGATAGATGGTGGCTCACCAACCACCTTCAGCAAAAGGGATCCAAAGTGAGTGGCTGGGATACGGATCTCATTGAATGCTGCAACAGGCTTGATGGGCAGAATGGCCCATTTCTGTTCAAATATTTCTATTTGTTGGCCCAAATGCCAAAAGTGAGGATGGCTTAGTGGTATTATTGCTGGACTGTTAATCCAGAGACCCAGATAATGTTCTGGGGACCTGGATTTGAATCCCGCCACGGCAGATGGTGGAATTTGAATTCAATAAAATATCTGGAATTAAGAATCTAATGATGGCCATGAACCTATTGTCAATTGTCAGAAAAACCCATCTAGTTCACTTATGTTCTTGAGGGAAGGAAACTGCCATCCTTACCTGGTCTGGCCTACATGTGACTCCAGACCCACAGCAATGTGGTTGACTCTTAACTGCCCTCTGAGTAATTAGGGATGGGCAATAAATGCTGCCTGGTCAGTGATACCCTCATCCCATGAATGAATAAAGGAAAAAAAATGCAGATGCCAGGGTGGTGATTGGTATCATGATCTTCCCTTAGGCTTAAATATTCCGATCACACAAGGATTGGTGAAATTTAAGTCAAGGTTCTTTATATGAAGGGATAACAAGGTGTAGAGCTGGATGAACACAGCAGGCCGAGGAGCAGGAGGGCTGACGTTTCGGGCCTAGAATCTTCTTCAGACCCATTTCTGAAGAAGGGTCTAGGCCCGAAACGTCAGCCTTCCTGCTCCTCTGATGCTGCTTGGCCTGCTGTGTTCATCCGGATCTACACCTTGTTATCCCAGATTCTCCAGCATCTGCAGTTCCTACTATTTCCTTATATGAAGATTGGGTTATATAGAGGTACCATCCACTGGGAGATCTATACTGTAAATTTCATCTATACCACTGCTCCTTCAGTCAGTCTAACAGGATGTGGGACTAATGGATCAGATCCTGTTGAGGTAGGTAAGAATTGACAACCATTTAAGATAACCCCCCCTTAAAGCTGGACACCACGATATCACAGTAAAATAGATACAGAGTCATAGACCCATACGGCCTATGGCCCAATTTATCCATGCCGACCAGGTTTCCCAAAATGAACAAGTTCCGTTTGTCTGCATTTAGCCCATATCCCCTAAACCTTTCCAATCCATGTACCTGTCCAAATGTCTTTTAAATGTTGTAATTGTACCAGCGTCTACCACTTCCTTTGGCAGCTCATTCCACACACGCACCACCCTCTGTGTGAAAAAGTTGCCACTTAGGCCCCTTTTAAATCATTCCCCCATCACCGTAAACCTATACCCTCTAGTTTTGGATTCCCCTTCCCTGGGGAAAAGACCTTGTCTATTCACCTTATCCATGTACCTCATGATTTTATAAACTTCTATAAGGTCACCCCTCAGCCTCCTACACTCCAGGGGAAAAAGTCCCAGCCTTTCCAACCTTTCTCTATAACTCAAGCCTTCCAGCCTTGGGAACACCCTATAAATATTTTTTTGCATCCATTCCAGTTTATTAACATCTTGCTTATAAAAGGGTGACCAGAATTGTATGCAGTACTCCAAATTTGGCCTTACCAATGTGTTGCACAGCTGCAACACCATGTCCCAACTCCTATACTCAATGTGTGACCGATAAAGGCAAGCATGCCAAACACCTTGTTCCCCACCCTGTCTACCTGCGATTCCTCTTTCTGGAAGATTTTGGGGCCTGTCTTATCTTTAAGTGGGATGGGAGAACGGTTTTGAAGGGGTGAAAAGAGGGGTTTGCCTACAGCATATCGGTAGAAACTTTCATTGATTTGTCCACCAGCACATCCTGCTGGTTCTATCTCTTTCAAGATATGTGTCAAAACGTCCTTGGTCACTTGAGGCTCCTGGTCACCATCCTCATCCAATTGGATTTCACCTTTGTGGTTGGGATCACTATAATATCGTTAGAAGTTGAGCTGTAAAAAGAGTTTTGAAACAGAGTCATACTGGACTCAAAATGTTCATTCTGCTTCTGTCTCCCCAGATACCCAGCATTCGCTGAGTTTATATCAGATTTCCAGCATCTGCAGTTCTTTGTTTTATCATGTTGCGAGGTGTCAAACAAGAAATGGTGGAATAGCACCGATTGGCTCATGTTAGTTGTTCTGCTCCCATTGGTGGATTCCATTGGCTCTCTCAGCATTGTGGTTAAATACAGTTGGCCTGGCTCTGCATTCCCGAACCCCCAAGGCCTGGGAGGTGGGTTTTGGGGGAGGGAGGAAACAGGAAACATGATGCTCATAATTTACCGACATCCCATCTCACCTTGCTCAACATACACCACGCACCCCTGTCTTCTTCCTGCTCTATCCTTTGCAAATAGGTGAGCAGGCATTTGGTCCAAACTCATTTACTGCATAGATTGAGGCTCAATTGGTCATTTTAGGCTTGGGACAGCAACAAAGGCTTCACTGACCAGGAACTAGATTGTGGACTAATGGGGCACAGTGAGGAAGGTTACACAGTGTGGAGCTGGAGCAACACAGCAGGCCAGGCAGCATCAGAGGAGCAGGAAAGTTGACATTTCGGGTGGGGACCCTACTTCAGAAAAATCTCATCCCAAGACCAGCCACCCCTCTCATCCCCACCTCCTTGACCTGTCCATCTTCTCTCCCACCTGTCCGCTCCTCCCACCTCACTGACCAAACCCCACCCCCACTTCCTACCTACTCTCACCTTTACTAGCTTCATCCCCGCCTCCTTGACTTGTCCACCTTCCCTCCCACCTATCCGCCCCTCCCTCCTCACTGACCAACCCCCATCCCAACTCCCTAGCTATACTCACCTTTACTAGCTTTATCCCCGCCTCCTTGACCTGTCCGTCTTCTCTCCCACCTATCTGCTCCACTATCCACCTTCTATCACAGTCCCCCCACCTCTCTATTTATTTCAGAGCTCCCGTCCCCTCCCCCATTTCTGAAGAAGGGTTCCGACCCGAAACGTCAGCTTTCCTGCTCCTCTGATGCTGCCTGGCCTGCTGTGTTGATCCAGCTCCACACTGTGTTATCTCAGACTCCAGCATCGGCAGTTCCTACTATCTGTGAGATAAATCAGAAGACTGGGAGACATACAGAAAGCAACACAAGAAGTGGTTGTAAAAGGGAAATTTGAATTTACTTGCAAGTAGCGTAGCTCACCATTTTTTCAAGGGCAGTTAAAGACGAGCAATAAATGTCAGGCAGCGACACCTATACAAATTTTTCAAAACAAAGGCTGATAAACAGCATGTGGATGCATTGAAGAAAAACACAGATGATGCTGTAATTATTGCTGTTGCTGCTTATAACTCCTCCTGCCAGGAGATGCGCTGTCATGGGATGCTACACTTGACTACCCCGTGTCACTCTCACACAGCGCTATGGTTCACCTGAAAGCATTTTGTAACATCCATCATTCAACTAAAACTGGGCCCACCCCTCTTCCTGCAGCCCTTTAACTGGCCCTCGACAAGATGCAGAGAGGAAATCTATAGATTTATTACATGAGCACCTGGCACCTAATTTCATCATTCGGGAAGAGAATAAAATATCAGTAATGGATCAAAAGAAAATGGAACACAAATCAAGGATCCACTGTGAAAAATGACTTTTTTTAAAAAACATATAATGGAGAAAATAATGGGACTTCAATAAATTTTGAGTATTGCCAAAAAAAGATACAACTGTCTAAACTTTGTACAAATCAGGACAGATTGCAAGAATGCCAAATTTTACAAGGAGCAAAAATTTTGAGAAAAGGATGCTGATTGGTGAGAATGCCAATTCTGATTGCTCGAGATTTTTCAACAGAACTAATTGTCCTTAAGGGCTTTTGTTTGATTTTTTTTAAATAAGCGTGATGTCTGAACATGTTTCCTTTTGTCTGCAGGGGACGGGTCAATGTGTATAAATGTATGCACCTTCTTGAAGATGTAAATGAGGCTGAGTGCTAATCTCAAATTGGTTGTCAGTGTAGTTCCTAACACGTTTTGGATTGTTTAGCAAGTGAGCTGTCTCCAGGGCGTAATAGTTTAAAAGGGAGGGTGGCAGGTTGGAAGTAGGAGATTACAAGCCTCTCAGTTTAATACTAGTAGCTGGGAAGATTCTGAAATCTGTCAGGACAGATCGAGGGTGGATGATTACTTGATCAAATAGTTTAGCAGAGACAGAGCATAGATTCGGTAAGGTTAGATTATGTCTGACTAAATGACATTGAATTTATTTGATCCCTATTCATGGTAAACAAAAAGGGACTTTCTCTCAATATTTCTGATTCCTTACCAAAATAAATAATTTCAAACAGCTGACAATCTGTGACATTCAAGTGGATTAGACCTACATTTATGTATCTCCTTTGGATAGTTTAAATCCCTGAGCCTGGCAGATTCACGTTGTTTCTCCTCCAAGCTTCGCACATCTTGAAAATGCTCAAATCTGAATGCAATATGGGATTCTGGGCAAAGGTCTATAAAATTGAACGTAAAATGATGAGATGATATTTTCCCTTGTGTGGCAGTCTGGAACCAAGGGACACAGTTGAAATACTAACAGACTCCCATTTAAGATTGGGATGAGGTTCTCTGGGGTCACTTAATGAAGAGCATGAGTTGGCAGGTTCCAGCCGCCTCCTCTTTACCATGGAAGTGCAATCCCTTCACACATCCATTCCCCAGTATGAGGGTCTCAGGGCTCTCCGTATCTTCCTGGACTATCCCCACCCACCACCACCCTTCTCCGCTTGGCCGAGCTCGTCCTCACCCTCAACAACTTCTCTTTTAACTCCTCTCATTTTCTTCAGGTCAGAGGGGTGGCCATGGGCCCTAGTTATGCCTGTCTCTTCGTAGGGTATGTGGAACTTTCCTTGTTCCAGTCGTATTCTGGCCCCCACCCACAACTCTTTCCCTGATATATTGATGATATCATCAGTGCTGCTTCCCTCTCTCGTCTGGAATTGGAAAAGTCATTGATTTTGCTTCCAATTTCCACTCTGCTCTCACTTTCACCTGGTCTATCTCTGACTCCCCCCTTACCTTCCTCGACATTTCTGTTTCCGTTCTGGGGATAGACTGGCCACTAATATCCATTACAAACCCACTGACTCCCACAGCTACCTGAACTATACATCCATGCACCCTGCCTCCTGTAAAGACTGCATCCCATTCTCTCAGTTCCTCCATCTCCATCGCATATGTTCAGAGGAGGCCAACTTCAACAAGGGAGCCTCCGAAATGTCCACCCTCTTCAACCAAGGATTCCCCAGCTCTGTTGTTGACAGGGCCCTCAACCAGGTCTGATCCATCTCCCGCATTTCCACCCTCACCCCTTCTCTTCCCTCCCACAACAGCAATAGGGTTCCCCTTATCCTCACCTACCATCTCACCAGCATCCACATCCAGAAGATCATCAGATGCCATTTCCACCACCTCCAGCGAGATGCCACCACCAGACACATATTCCTCTCCCCTCCCTTGTCCGCCTTCTGTAGGGACCGTTCCCTCTGAGTCACCCTGGTCCACACTTCCTTCACCCCCAACACCTCCCCACAACCCTACGGCACTTTCCCCTGTAACCGGTGAAGGTGCAACACCTGCCCATTTACCTCCTCCCTCCCCAGTATCCAAGGGCCCAAACATACCTTCCAGGTGAAGTAACACTTCACCTGCACTTCCCAGAATCTAGTCTACTGCATTCGCTGCTCACAATGTGGTCTCCTCTACATTGGGGAAACGAAGCATTGACTGGATGACTGCTTCGCAGAACATCTACATTCTGCTCACAGAAAAGACCCTGAACTACCTGTTGCCTGCCACTTCAATGCACCACCCTGCTCCCTGGCCAACATGTCTGTCTCTGGCTTGCTGCAGTGTTCCAGCGAAGCCCAATGCAAGCTGGAGGAACAACACCTCATTTTCTGCTTGGGGACCCTGCAGCCCTCCGGACTCAATATCAAGTTCAATAATTTTAGGCCCTAAACTCTCCCATGTTCCAGGCCCCTACCCCACACACCAGGCCTTGTTACCACATAGCCTGCCATTACACACCCCCTGTTGTTAGTCACTAACAGTCCCCATTAACAACTATTCACCCTCCCAGCCTGATCGTTAGCAACTCCTTTGTCTGCCCAACTGTCTTTCTCTCTCTTTGGGCTCTATCCTATCGTTTACTCCCTACCCCACCCACCTCCCTATTTTCTGCATATAAACTGACGTTTTCCCAGCCACCGTCAGTTCTGAGGAAGGGTCACCGGACCCAAAACGTTAACTCTGTTTTCTCCTCCACAGATGCTGCCAGACCTGCTGAGCTTTTCCAGCAACTTTGTTTTTGTTCTCTTTACACCCCTTTCTCAAACAAAGAAATAACATTAGCCACTCACCAGTCCTCTGGCACCTCATCCATGGTTATAGATAATACAAATATTTCTGCAAGGGTTTCCACAATTTCCTCCCTTACTTCCCACAATGTCTTGGGATACACTGGATCGGGACTCGGAGATTTATCCACCTTTATATTTTCCAAGACCTCCAGCACTTCCTCTTCTGTAATGTGAACTGTTTTTAAAACATCAATACTTATTTCCCCAAGTTCTCTAGCCTCCATTTCTTTCTCCACAGTAAAAACTGTTGCGAAATATTCATTTACTATCTCTCCCATCTCCTGAGGTTCAACACAAAGCCGACCTCATTGACCTTTAAGGAGCCCTACTCTCTCTCTAGTTACCCTCTTGCTCTTAATGTACTTGTAGAATCTCTTTGGATTATCCTTAACCTTATCTGCCAAGGCTATCTCATATCCCCTCTCTACCTTCCTGATTTCTTTCTTAAGAATGCCCTTACGCTCTCTATACTGGTCAAGACATTTATTTGAACCCAGTTGTCTTTATCTAATGTATGAATCTTTTTTATTCTTGACTAGAGCCTCATTATCTTTATTCATCTATTGTTCCCTAATCCTACCAGCCTTACTCTCACTCTAACAGGAACATAATTACTCAGAACTCTTGATGTCAAACTTTTGAAAGTCTCCCACTTATCAGACGTTCCTTTACCTGTGAACAGTCTACTCCAATTAATTTTTGAAACTTCTTGTCTCATGCCAACAAAATTTGCCTTACTCCAATTAAAAACTTTAACACTTTACGGAAGGCTTATCCTCTTCCATAACTGTTTTAAAACCAAGAGAATAACGATCACTAGACCCAAAGTGCTCCCATGCTATCACTTCAATCACTTGCCCTGCCTTACTACCCAAGAGAATGTGAAGTTTTGCTCCTTCTCTTGTAAGTACATTTACAAATTGATAAAGAAAACTTTCTTGAACACATTTGACAAATTCTTCACCATCCAAACTTTTAACAATCAATGCTCCAATCAATGTTTGGAAAATTAAAGTCACCCACTATTACAACCTTATTATTTTTATATATATCTGAGATCTCTCTACATATTTGCTCCTCAATATCCCTCTGACTATTGGGAGGTGGAGGGGGGGCGGGGTGTGTGGGTGGGGGGGTGGTGTTGTGGGGGGGTGGGTAGCAGGGGTGCCTGGAGTGCAAACCTATCAAGGTGATTCTTTTCGTGTTTCCAATTTAAACCCATATATTTTCACTAAATGATTCCTCAGAAATATCTTCTCTAATTACAGCAGTAATGTTTTACAATCAAAAACTCCACTCTCCCTCCTCTCTTGCCTCTCTTTCTATCCTTTCTATAACATCTAAAACCTGGAACATTGTGCGGCCAGTCATAGCGTCACAGAGATGTACAGCACAGAAACAGACCCTTCAGCCCAACTTGTCCATGCTAACCAGATATCTAGATTAATCTAGTCTTATTTGTCAGCATTTGGCTAATATCCCTCTAAACCCTTTCTATTCATGTACCCATCCAGATGCCTTTTAAATGTTGTAATTGTACCAGCCTCCACCACTTCCTCTGGCAGCTCGTTCTATACATGCACCACCCTCTGCGTGAAAAAGTTGCCCGTTAGGTCCCTTTTAAATCTTTCCCCTCTCACCTTAAACTTATGCCCTCTAGTTTTGGACTCCCCTACTCTGGGGAAAAGACCTTGGCTATTCACCCTATCCATGCCCCTCATGATTTTATAAACCTCTATAAGGTCACCCCTCAACTTCCAAATCTCCAGGGAAAATAGCCCCAGCCTATTCAGCCTCTCCCTATAGCTCAAACCCTCCAACCCTGGCAACATCCTTGTAAATCTTTTCTGAACCCTTTCAAGTTTCACAACATATTTCCTGTGTCTTGTCCTTCTCTCAGCCAAGTTTCTGTAATAGCTACGACACCCCTGTCCCATGTTTTCATACATACCTTGAGTTCATCAGCCTTACCTGTAAGGCCTCTTGCATTGAAATGAATGCAGTTTAATTCTTCAGAATTACTGCATTCAACTAACGCATCACTTGCTCTTCCAGCTTCTTTAAGTTAAAGACAAATATTCTATGTTTTTTTTAATACCAACCCACCACTTCAAATATTCCCTAAGCTTGGTCTCCGAACCTCTTTGTTCCTCAACAGTGCCTAGTTCTCCATTATTTCGAAAATACCCTGATTTATATCTTGTTGAATTTCAAGCTGATTTGTTCTCACAGTTAAATACATTGCGTTTTATCAGTTAAATATATCACATCTCATCAGTGTCTCTGTTTTGTTGTAAACCTAGTTTTGTTTGCAATGCAGTAAATTGTAATTGTCCCTTATTTTTCACAAATCAAATCTTTAATTTGTTTCATTATTTTGAAAATGGTTTCCAATTCGAAGTCAAGGCAATCACCAGGCAGTTGTGTTTGTTTGGCCTGTTTCATCTAAGCAAGACACAGAGCGAATACTGGCCTTTCTTTTCAAAATTGTAGAATTGAATCTTGAAGGACAAAAGGGCAGAACAATTAGTCCATCGTGGCTTTACTAGCTCTCTTCTAAGTTATCCGTTTACTCCCATTCTCCTACCTTTTTTTTCTTACAGCCCTGTGTTTAGTTTCCTTCAGATACCAGTACCTAAGAATTATGAAGAAAATGTAATGTTGTCCTGCAAGCTGAATTTAAGGAGCGATTTGGACGCTATTGACCTGGACTTCAAAAGTAGTAATAATCTTTAGATTACTCTACGTATTATTAACAAATGAGAGTAGCATAATGGTAGCAACCCCATCTCTAGGCCAGAAAGTCCAAGTTCATGTTCTACCTGCTTCAGACATGAATAATGACATGTCTGAGCAGATTGATTCAAGATATCATAGAATCCCTTCAGTGTGGAAGCAGGCTATTCAGCCCCTTGAATCCACACCGACTCTCCGAAGAGCATCCCACAAAGACCAACCTCCTCTAAAACACCAGACCTACCCTATCCCTGTATTTCCCATGACCAATCCACTTAACCTGCACATCTTTGGACTGTGGGAGGAAACCGGAGCACCCGGAGGAAAACCACGTAGACACAGGGAGAATGTGCAAACTCCACACAGACAGTCACCCGAGGGTGGAATCGAACCCGGGTCCCTGACATTTTGAGGCAGCAGCACTAACCGCTGAGCCACTGTGCTGCCCCTAACATCTACAGATGGAGCAGCTCAGGGCATAGATGGAAAAATGGTGCAGGAGGGAGGTCTTTGGATGGTGGGATCAGTTTTTGGGAGAATTGAAACCTTCATCGTCTATGCCTAAACAGAGCTGGGACTAGATTCCATGGGGCATTTTGCTTTGGTGAGGGTTTTAATTAACTTGATAAGGTTGTGGGAGCCAAGATGGATAAGAGAGGGACAGAAGTTCAGGAGAGGCCAAAGGCACAGAAGTAAAACATGGAAAGCTGTTAGCTAGATGGAAGGAGAAAAAACATTTAAAAGAGAACGATAATACATGGAAATGAACATTTAGTTGGACTGAAGTTTCATTTTGAAGTAAATAAAATGGGCCATTCACAAGTTTTGCCACACTTTTCTTCCAAGAGGTTAAGAGTTGGAGGGGAATGCAGTAAAGTTTAAATTAGAGTTACTTTGCAGCTATCTGAATTACCAGCATGTGGAAAGTAAGGTGAATGAACTGCAGGTACAGATAATCACATGGAAATTTTAACAAGGTGAGCCAGGTGGACCTCATAGAGTATGAGTTCCCTGCTTAGGGCTGTTAATGTGGTCCAATCAGGGAGCCCTGGCTGACAGATATAAACAGGAGCATCAGAAGTTCTGCTCACTCTGAGGGCTGGCTCTGAGGAAGGCGGACCAGTGTCAAGTACTATGCACCTGTAAATAAAGGGTAACTTGGTGATGGGATACCTGTCTACGTGGAGTTATTTCAGAAATATGATGTTGTGGTGATGCTATTATCTAGTAGGATCTGACAGGAGTGCCTGAAACTATACAGAACTTGGGTAGAGGTGATGGTTTTATGTGACCGAATGGATAACTTGGTGAGAACTGGATCATAAATACAGGGAACAAGTAATCAGTGTTAAACGAAAACTGAAAGAACTGCGGATGATGGAAATCAGAAATAAAAGCAGAAGTTGCTGGAAAAGCTCAGCAGGTCTGGCAGCATCTGTGGACAGAAATCAGAGTTAACGTTTCAGGTTCAATGACCCTTCCTCAGAACTGTCAGTGTTGTTGGAATTTGCAATGTGTGAACTCAAAATGAAACTCTGGTTGGAAAAGTATATGATTAGAATCTGCCCAACCAGCATTTTAGCCTCTCACATTTAACATGTCATACTGGATCCCTGGCTCAAAGAGGGCAGGACCCAGTGCTTAATATTCCTGAATATAACATGTTCTTTTGTCTGCACCTCCCAAATCCATGGTGTCCATGAGGACAAGGGCAGTAGATACATGGTAACCCAACCGCTTGCAAATCCCACTCCAAACCACTCACCAACCTAATTTAGAAATATATCACTGTTTCTTCACTGTCATCGGGTCAAATATCCTGGAGCTCGCTTGCTAATAGAAAGTGGGTCTACTCACCATGGACTGCAATAGTTCAAGAAAGCAGTTCACCACCAGCTTCCTTTATTCATTTACGGGATGAAGGCATCGCTGGCCAGGGAGCATTTATTGCCCATCCCTAATTGCCCAGAGGGCAGTTAAGAGTCAACCACATTTCTGCAGGTCTGGAGACACATGTAGGCCAGACCAGGTAAGGATGGCCGTTTCCTTCCCTAAAGGACATTAGATGGGTTTTTCCTGACACTCACCAATGGCTTCATGATCAGCGTTAGATTCTTAATTCCAGATATTTATTGAATCCAAATTCCACCATCTGCCACGGCAGGATTTGAACCCAGGTCCCCAGAATATTATCTGGGTCTCTGGATTAATAGTCCAGTGATAATACCACTAGGCCATCGCCTTCAGAAGGGCAATAAGTGCTGACCTAAACAACCTGTAAATGAACAGCTCATTCAAGAAGGACATAGAGGATCATGAAGGCAATATCTTTGAGTGTGGCAGAGATAGATTCAATCAAGCTTTTCAAAAAGGAACTGGGTAATTATCTGAAGGGGAAATATTTGCAGGGTTATGAAGAAATAATTAAAGAGTGAATTGCTCCTGCAGATGACTAGCATTGTACCAAGCGGCTGACTGACTGCCTTTGGTATTGTAGCTGTCCTTTGTTCCCAAGTATCTGAAAGAGCTTTGAAAAAGTTAATGTCTTAGAGAAAGTACGACCATCCATTGTCAACAACCTCATGGGAGCGAGACCTTGCCCAGACTTGAATGGAGTCAGTCCTGTGCTGTTGTACATGGTTCACCGGTATGCAACAAACTAATTTCTGTTCACATACAGAAGGCTCTAATCTCTACTAACTAGACCCCAAGGACAAATAGTCTCAAGCCTAATGACGGACTTGATTCATTCACAGGGTTTACAAAGAATGATACTTAAACTTCAGGCGTTAAGCTATGAGGAGAGATTGTACAAATTTGGCTTGTTTTCCCTAGATTAAGGCTAAGGGATGATCGATTGCAGTCTTCAAAGTGTTAACAGGAAAGGACAGGGTAGATAAAAATAAGCTGTTTCCACTGATTGGGGATTCTAGAATTAGGTGGCATGGCTTGGGAATTAGGGCGAGACCATTCAGGAGAGACGTTAGGAAGCACTTTCACACACAAAGGGTGGTAGATTTGGAAAGGCAAATCAGGGCAGGCCTCCTCTACATCGGGGAAACCAAGCAGAGGCTTGGGGACCACTTTGCAGAATACCTACGCTCGGTTCGCACTAAACAACTGCACCTCCCAGTCGCAAACCATTTCAACTCCGCCTCCCATTCCTCAGATGACATGTTCATCCTGGACCTCCTGCAGTGCCACAACGATGCTACCTGAAGGTTGCAGGAACAGCACCTCATATTCCACTTGGGAACCCTGCAGCCCAATGGTATCAATGTGGATTTCACAAGCTTCAAAATCTCCCCTCCCCCTACCACATCCCAAAACCAGCCCAGCTTGTCCCCGCCTCCCTAACCTGCCCTTCCTCCCACCTATCCCCTCCTCCAACCTCAAGCCCCACCCCCATCTCCTACCTACTAACCTCATCCCGCCCCCTTGACCTGTCCGTCCTCCCTGGACTGACCTATCCCCTCCCTAACTCCACACCTACACTCACCTTTACTGGCTCCATCCCCGCCTCTTTGACCAGTCTGTTTCCGCTCCATCTACCTTCTCCTCTATCCATCTTCTATCCGCCTTACCCTCTCTCCCTATTTATTTCAGAACCCCCTTCCCCTCCCCCATTTCTGAAGGCCTGAAACGTCAGCCTTCCTTCTCCTCTGATGCTGCTTGACCTGCTGTGTTCATCTAGCTCTACACCTGGTTATCTCAGATTCTCCAGCATCTGCAGTTCCTACTATCTCAGGGCAGGACTTATATATTTAATGGTAAAGCCCTGGGAATGTTGCTAAACAAAGAGACCTTGGAGTGCAGGTTAACAGTTCCTTGAAAGTGGAGTCGCAGGTAGATAGTGTAGTGAAGGCGGCGTTTGGTATGCTTGCCTTTATTGGTCAGTGCATTGAGTATAGGAGTTGGGAGGTCACGTTGCAGCTGTACAGGACATTGGTTAGGCCCCTTTTGGTATACTACATTCAATTTTGGCTTCCCTGCTACAGGAAAGATGTTGCTAAACTTGAAAGGGTTCAGAAAACACTTACAAGGATGTTGCTGGGGTTGGAGAGTTTGAGCTACAGGGAGACGTTGAATAGGCTGGAGCTATTTTCCCTGGACCATTGGACACTGAGGGGTGACCCTATAGAGGTTTATAAAATCATGAGGGTCGTGGATACAGTTAATTATCAAGATCTGTTTCCCAGGGTAGGGAAGTTCAAAACTAGAGGGTATAGGTTTAAGATGGGAGGCGAAAGATTGAAAAAGGACTTAAGGGGTGACTTTTTCATGCAGAGGGTGGTGCGTGTATGGAATGAGCTGCCAGAGGAAGTGGTGGAGGCGGGTACAATTACAACATTTAAAAGGCACCTGGATGGATACATGAATAGGAAGGGTTTAGAGGGCTATAAGTCAAATGCTGATAAATGGGACTAAATTAATTTAGGATATCTGGTCGCCATGGACGAGTTGGACCGAAGGGTCTGTGTCCTTTCTCTACAACTCAATGAATATATGACACTATGTTTGGATATCTCTTCCACAAATGGCAGTTAATGTTGTATCAGTGGTTAGTTTTAAATCTGAGCAAGATGCATTTTTTGTTAAGCATAAGTATTGAGGGATATGGGCCAAAGGCAGGTATATGGAGTTAGGCCAGGGATCAAACATGAACTGACTGAATGGCGGAACAGGCTTGAGGGGCTGAATGGCCTACTCCTGTTCCACAGCGTGTGAAGATCACTGGGAAATGCCAGTATACATTGGCCATCTCTAATCACACTTGAGGAGACTAGTCATATGGCGAAGCAGAGTCGTATGTAGGCCTGACCAAATAGGGGCAGAGGATTTCCTTCCCCAAAGGAGATTTTTTTTTCCTTTATTCATTCATTCAGGGGATGAGGGCATTGCTGGCCAGGCAGCATTTATTGTCCATCCCTAATCGACCAGAGGGCAATTAAGAGTCAACCACTTTGCATGTAGGTCAGACCAGGTAAGGACGGCAGTTTCCTTCCCTAAAGGACATTAGTGGGATTTTCCAACAATCAACAATGGATTCATGGTCATCATTAGACTCTTAGTTCCAGATATTTATTGAATTCAAATTCCACCACCTGCCGCGGCGGGATTCAAACCCAGGGCCCGAGAACATTATCTGGGTCTCTGGATTAACAGTCCAGCGAAAATACCACTAGGCAATCACCTTCCCATTCTTCAACTAGATGGGGTTTTAAGGCAATTTGGTCACCACCAACGTTATTAACTCTTTATACATTAGTTTATTGGATTTGAATTCTGCTAGCAGCCATAGTGGGACTTCCAATCCCAGCTCCGATCCAAAAGTTTTGAATTACTTCCCTGCAACCTGGCCATTGTTTAGGAGCAGGGGAAATAGTTTTGTGGGAGTGCATTGATTTGCATGATCCCATTTGGAATGCAAGCATCAGGCGGGGAAGAGAGTCAGGTGAGGCTGAGAGAGGTGTGAATGGGGCTCTGAGACACATTCACTTGGCTTGTCTATGATCCATCACTTGAAGAGTGCATTGGAGGACGTTGTGGTGAACTGCAACAGAGTCATGAAAGAAATGAGCTGGACAAGCTAATGTTGAAAGATGCAGGATTTTTAAAGGGTCATTGCTGAGAGGATGTTTCCCCTCATGGGAAAGTCTAGGACCAGTGGGCATAGTGTCAGAATAAAGGGGTGTCAATTTAATGAGGAGGAATTTCTCAGTGTCTTTGGAGCTCCTTGCCACAGAGAGCTGTCGGGGGCAGAGTCCTTGTCTATATTTAAGGCTGAGATTCTTGATCAGTCAGGGAATTGAGTGTTACAGACAAAGGGCAGGCAAGTGGATGTGAGGAATGTTGGATTAGCCATAATCCTATTAAATAGTGGGAGCAGGGTCCAGGAAATAGTACAGCCTAGTCCTGTTCCTATTTCTTATGGTCTTACGATGAATCTTTCAAGGAATCATGGATACCAAAAACTCAACAGGGAAGGCTCACATTGAAATAAAGCATCTAGGACATGATGAACTGCCTTTGCCCAGTAATAATGTTACAGACTGATGTTTCAAAGACAGAAATACTCAAACAGAAAGAATTGCATGGACTATGAGGAAAGAAGGGAGTGGAATGGTAAGGCAATGAACGGGATGAATGGCCTTATTCTGAGCTGAATCGCTCCATGATTCAACAAACAGATCAATTGGTTTCTTAATCATCTGAGCAAAGACACAAGCAGGTTTAAAATGAGCTGTTTCAGTATTCTGCAGACAATTCACAGATTCTCACACCGTGGATGGCAAGGTGCATGTGAAATTAAGTGGAAGTTTTAATGCGCTCACTCAGAACATTTCATTTCCTGTGGAAATGCTTCGTATGAACTGTCAGCAAAAATGTTGGAAAATGCAGTCATCAGTGTTAGGATGTAAAGATGTCATTGTCCACGTTGAAAGAATTAATGTAGGAAAGCGAAAGGCAATTAAATATCGATGCTTATTCCAAAATAACACAAAATTCTCAATTAAGCTTCAGAAAGGCTAACCAAGCTTTAAAAATTCAATTTCAGCAGGATCAGCTCGAGGATTAGTCATGTACCAAAGATACTGGGAGATACGAATACACAGGCTTCACTCTCCATTTAGTTTCAGTGTTTGTTTCCCCAAATATAATACAAATATTGTCACGTAACCCACATCAAAATTGTCCACCCATCACCCCTGCACCTTGATGGCCCAGCATTGGCCTCAATTTTAAAATTCTTAATCTTGTCAAATCTTTCCATGTCCCCTGCTCCACACACTGATCACTGTAGCCTCTTCCAGCCCTACAACGCTCTCTGTACTCCTCCATTTCTAACCCCTTGCTTTTCATCCCACCGTCATCACTTGTTATATTTTCAGCTCCCCAGGCCTTAAGCTCTAGAATTCCTTCCTGAAAGTCTGTGCCCCTACCTCTCCCTCCTCCGTTGTTACTCCTTAAGTTAGACAGGACAGGCCTGTTGTTGTGCAAGGGCTTCAGGACACTGGAGGAAGCGAGCAATGATGTTTCAGAGCTGCTTCCCACTGGATATAAATAGCAAATTGTGGGCAGAGTTAGATAGATAGTTAGAAGATGGAAGATACGTAAACTTCAGGGCATGGTCTCTTAAAAATGCAACAGCAACATCAAAGCCTGGTATATCTCAAATTGCTATGTATAAGATTTCCCCTTTGTACCACTTCTTTGTTGCCAAATGCAAGTCATGTCAGTTAGTCACTCAGGCAATATCTGTAGACGCCCAAAATCAGGACCCATCCTACCTATGTACAGCAATAAGGCAGTGTCAGTGTATGAAGATATTGACAGCAAGTTGCATTTCTTAGTGCCTTTAATAAGGTACTCATTAGAGAGGTAGGTTTTAAAGGAGGTCTTTGAGATAGAGGGATACGATTCATAACAAACTTTTTATTAAAATTCACTCAAAGAGATTTGGTGTCACTGGCCGGGCTGGCATTTACTGCCCATCCCTAATTTTGTAAGTGGCTTGCACGTCCATTTTTGAGGGCAGTTAAGAGTCAACCGCATCGCCGTGGGTTTGGAGTCAAATGTAGGCCAGACCAGGTATCGTTAATCAATTTAATTCCCCGAGGGGGCATTGGTGAAACAGATGGGCTTTTAAAAACAATCAACAGCTGCAACTGAGGCTAACGCTTACTCTTTACAGTGAACACAAATATAGTCATGTCATGGTAGGATTTGAGCCGAGTTGTTGGAGCATTAGAGACAACAAGGTGCAGGGCTGGATGAACACAACAGGCCAAGCAGCATCAGAGGAGCAGGAAGGCTGACGTTTCGGGCCTAGACCCTTCATCAGAAAAGGGGGAGGGGAAGGGGGTTTTGAAATAAATAGGGAGAGAGTGGGAGGCGGATAGAAGAGGGATAGAGGAGAGGATAGGTGGAGAGGAAACAAACAGGTCGAAGAGGCGGGGATGGAGCCAGTAAAGGTGAGTGCAGGTAGGGAGTTAGGAAGGGGATAGGTCAGTCCAGGGAGGACGGACAGGTCAAGGGAGCGGGATGAGGTTGGTCGGTAGGAGATGGAGGTGCGGCTTGAGGTGGGAGGAGGGGACAGGTGGGAGGAAGAACAGGTTAGGGAGGCAGGGACGAGCTGGACTGGTTTTGGGATGCGGTAGGGGGAGGGGAGATTTTGAAACTTGTGACAGCAGCACCCAGCCCTGCCAAGTCTTCACCATCCCCCCAGACCTACCCCTTACTGAGGACGAACGGTCAGTCCTCAGTAAAGGGCTCACCTTTGTCCCCCTCCACCCACAGATCAACGAATACCGCTCACGCTTGGACATAGAGCAGTTTTTCCGCCGCCTCCGCCTCCGCGCTTACTTCTTTAACCGTGAACCTAACCCTCCCTCTACTGACCCCTTCTCCCGCTTCCAACACACCCCCTCCTCCTGGACACCACCCCAAGGCCTCCTACCCTCCCTCGACCTCTTCATCTCCAACTGCCGTCGAGACATCAATCGCCTCAACCTCTCCACCCCTCTCACCCACTCCAACCTCTCCCCTGCAGAACGTGCAGCCCTCCGCTCCCTCCGCTCCAATCCCAACTTCACCATAAAACCCGCGGACAAGGGAGGCGCAGTTGTAGTTTGGCGCACTGACCTCTACATCGCCGAGGCCGGACGCCAACTCTCCGACACCTCCTCCTACCGCCCCCTTGATCATGACCCCACCCCTGAGCACCAAACCATCATCTCGCAAACCATCCACAACCTCATCACCTCAGGTGACCTCCCACCCACGGCCTCCAACCTCATCGTTCCCCAAACTCGCACTGCCCGCTTCTATCTCCTTCCCAAAATCCACAAACCTGAATGGCCTGGTCGACCCATTGTCTCCGCCTGCTCCTGCCCCACCGAACTGATCTCCAACTATCTAGACTCCATTTTCTCCCCCTTGGTCCAGGAACTCCCTACCTATGTCCGTGACACCACCCACGCCCTCCACCTCCTCCAGAACTTCCAATTCCCCGGTCCCCAACACCTCATCTTTACCATGGACGTCCAGTCCCTCTACACCTGCATTCCCCATGCAGATGGCCTTAAGGCCCTCCGCTTCTTCCTGTCCCGCAGGCCCGACCAGTCCCCCTCCACTGATACCCTCATCCGCTTAGCCGAACTCGTCCTCACACTCAACAACTTCTCTTTCAATTCCTCCCACTTCCTACAGACAAAGGGGGTAGCCATGGGTACCCGCATGGGCCCAAGCTACGCCTGCCTCTTTGTAGGTTACGTGGAACAATCCCTCTTCCGTACCTACACCGGCCCTAAACCCCACCTCTTCCTCCATTACATTGATGACTGTATCGGCGCCACCTCGTGCTCCCACGAGGAGCTCGAACAGTTCATACACTTCACTAACACCTTCCACCCCAACCTTAAGTTTACCTGGACCATCTCTAACACCTCTCTCCCCTTCCTGGACCTCTCTGTCTCCATATCGGGCAACCACCTAGAAACCGATATTCATTTCAAGCCCACCGACTCCCACAGCTACCTAGAATACTCCTCCTCCCACCCACCTTCCTGCAAAAATGCTATCCCCTATTCCCAATTCCTTCGCCTCCGCCGCATCTGCTCACAGGATGAGGCATTCCACTCCCGTACATCTCAGTTGTCCTCGTTTTTCAAGGACCGTAACTTCCCCTCCTCGGTGGTCGAGAACGCCCTCAACCGTGTCTCCCACATCTCCCGCACCTCATCCCTCACACCCCGTCCACGCAATAAGAACCAAAAAAGAATCCCCCTCGTCCTCACGTACCACCCCACCAACCTCCGGATCCAACGCATCATCCTCCGACACTTCCGCCATCTGCAATCCGACCCCACCACCAAAGACATCTTTCCCTCCCCACCCTTATCTGCTTTCCGGAGGGACCACTCTGTCCGTGACTCCCTTGTCCGCTCCACACTCCCCTCCAGCTCCACCACACCCGGCACTTTTCCCTGCAACCGCAGGAAGTGCTACACCTGCCCCCATACCTCCTCCCTCACCCCCATCCCAGGCCCCAAGAAGACTTTCCACATCAAGCAGATGTTCACCTGCACATCTGCCAATGTGGTATACTGCATCCGCTGTACCCAGTGTGGCTTCCTCTACATCAGGGAAACCAAGCGGAGACTTGGGGACCGCTTTGCAGAACACCTACGCTCGGTTCGCAATAAACAACTGCACCTCCCAGTCGCGAACCATTTCAACTCCCCCTCCCATTCCTCAGACGACATGTCCATCCTGGGCCTCCTGCAGTGCCACAACGATGCCACCCAAAGGTTGCAGGAACAGCAACTCATATTCCGCTTGGGAACCCTGCAGCCCAATGGTATCAATGTGGATTTCACAAGTCTCAAAATATCCCCTCCTCCTACCGCATCCCAAAACCAGTCCAGCTCGTCCCTGCCTCCCTAACCTGTTCTTCCTCCCACCTATGCCCTCCTCCCACCTCAAGCCGCACCTCCATCTCCTACCGACCAACCTCATCCCGCCCCCTTGACCTGTCCGTCCTCCCTGGACTGACCTATCCCCTTCCTTACTCCCTACCTACACTCACCTTTCCTGGCTCCATCCCCGCCTCTTCGACCTGTTTGTTTCCTCTCCACCTATCCTCTCCTCTATCCCTCTTCTATCCACCTCCCACTCTCTCCCTATTTATTTCAAAACCCCCTTCCCCTCCCCCTTTTCTGATGAAGGGTCTAGGCCCGAAACGTCAGCCTATCTGCTCCTATGATGCTGCTTGGCCTGCTGTGTTCATCCAGCTCTACACCTTGTTGTCTCGGATTCTCTGGCATCTGCAGTTCCTACTATCTCTGTTGGAGCATTAGCCTGGGTTTCTGAGTTCCTAGCCTCGTAACATTACCACTACATCACTGACTCAGAGTTTAGGCAGCTATAGGTGCAGTTGCCAATACTGAGTTAGGAACATATTTTAGTTCAGCATGACGAGCGCTGTAATGTTCTGAGTTATTTTTGATATGTATCTAATGTTCATGGCTCGTGCACTTGAAGAAAATTAATTTTGAAAGTCTAATGTGGGGTAGTCTTTAAAAAACTTATTAGACCCTTAAATAATGTTCTTAAGAAAGTCATACATTCATAATTACTTTTCTCATATCTTTGCGGATGATTGTTCTGTATTCTGAGCCACAGCAGCTCAAGGAATTGGCCTGAGGAATATTTGTGTAGAACAAGCGCAGCAAAAATACTGTGTAGGATAACCAATGTTATTATCAACCATCTATTGAACGAGGCCGAAACAGCCCTGAAGGGATAAATTACTTCCCTGGAATAAGCTATATTCTGTACCCAGGTATTAATTGTGCTTCTGGTTCAGAACAAATAAGAACACAAGTGTCCAATCTCCATTTTCATCCATTCAAAACTCACCTCCTTCTTTTATCTTTTAGATGGAGGCATTGCAAGCTGGGTCCTGCATTTATTGTCTATCCCTAGTTGCCCTTGAGCTCGTGCAGAATTGAAATCGGGCCCTATCACACCATTTTCTCTTTCCCCACTTTTTCCATAGTATTTCCAGCATTTTCTGTTTGTGCGCAGTCAGAAGGGGATGACCCTATTGAAAAGGACCCAATTGGCAGGAGTGTGCTCAGGGCTGGTTTCTTGCAGAGTTCAGAAGACATTGCCAACCTTTCAACATAGAATCCCTACAGCGTGGAAGCAGGCCATTCTGCCCAACAAGCCCACATTGACCCTCAAAAGAATATCCCACCCACACTCATGCCCTTACCTTAGCCCTGTAACCCCATGGCTAACCTACACATCCTGGGGCAATTTAGCACGGCCAATCCACCCTAACCTGCACATTTATGGACTGTGGGAGGGAACCGGAGCACCCGGAGGAAACCCACGCAGATACAGGGAGAATGTGCAAACTCCACACAGACAGTTGCCCGAGCCTGGAATTGAACCCAGGTCTCTAGTTCTATGAGGCACTGAACCATCTACCTTTTAGGAATGTCAATTACCACGGGACATAAGTGTAAGGTAAAAAGGAGGAAAGTTGAAAGAAGACGTGAGAGGCAAGTGTTTTTACACAGAGGGTATAAGTGCCTGGAATGTGCTGCCAGAGAAGGTGGTAGAAGCCGATACAATAGCAATGTTTAAGAGGCATCTTGACAAATACATAAATAGACAGGCAATAGAGGACTGAGTAGAGTCAAAAGGATTTTAGTGTAGAAAGGCCTCAAGAGTCAGTACAGTTTTGGCGGGCTGAAGGGCCTGTTCCTATGCAATACTGTTCTTTGTTCTTTCACCCACATGCGTGTCCCCTGAGAATCTGCTTCACAGGCCAGCCTGGCAGACCCACACTAGACCCCCCAGGCCTGGGAGCAAAAATACTGTGTTTTGGGGCCTTGTTTTACCACGGCAACGTTGGAGGGAACCAACTGCTGGATGTTTTGATTGGTCCATTGTTTCTACACTGAGGCTGGATGACCAATTTGCACATCAAGTCAACTGAGGACCTACACCAGAGCATGGTCTGACTTCAGCCTGCCTAGACATATAAGGGAGGTGATGGCCTCATGGTATTATCACTGGACTATTAATCCAGAGACCCAGATAATGCTCTGTGGCCTGGGTTTGAATCCCACCATGACAGACAGTGGAATTTGGGTTCAATAAATATCTAGAATTAAGAGTCTAGTGATGACCATAAATCTATTGCTGATTGCTAATGGGGGAAAAACCCACCTGGGTCACTCATGCCCTCTAGGGAAGGAAACTGCCATCCTTACCTGGTCTGGCCTACATGTGACTCCAGACCCACAGCAACGTGGTTGACTCTTAACAGCTGGGCAATAAATGCTGCCTGGCCAATGGTGCCCTCATCCTGTGAATGAATAAAGGGAAAGAAACCCATCTTGCAGACTTTAGGGTGTGCACTTGTTCCCACAGAGACTATGATGCCACTACGTGGGGCTTAGAGGGTGGACAATCCCAGTTTGATTGCTCCATACTAACCTTCATCTTTATTGCCCCTCAGGGATTTTGTGATGACCCTTTGGCCCAGGCCCATTTTAGACTCCCTGCTCCAAGTATCAAGACAGGTGTAGGGTTGGGGAAGGCACTGATATAGAAACTAGGAGCAGAAATAGGCCATTTGGCCCTTCAAGCCTGCTCTGCTATTCAATATGATCATGGCTGATCATCCAACTCAGTATCCTGTTCCCACTTTCTCCCCATTCCCTTTGATCCCTTTATAAGAATTACATCCAACTCCTTCTTGAACACATTCAATGTTTCGGCCTCAACCACTTTCTGTGGCAGAGAATTCCACAGGCTCCCCGCTCTCTATTGAAGACATTTCTTGTCATCTAAGCCCTGAAAGGCCTGCCCCATTTTAAGTCTGTGTCCTCTAGTTCTGGTATTCCCTGGTCATTAGGAATATCCTTCCTGTGTATATGCTGTCTAGTCCTGTTAAAGTTTTTTAGGCTTCTACAAAACACAACATCACTGCGGACCCTGGGCACCAGACTCTTCAAGGCTCTACCGATTGGTGGTTGAGATGTAACGAGGGCTATGTGCCAGGTCACACCAGGAGTACAGAGAGCTCACCTTCATCCCCCTTATCTCCCACTCACCAAGGCGGAAGGCAAGCTGGTAAATTTCCTGACTTGAGTAATAGGCTTCACCAGCTAAGGACACTCCTTCCAGGTTCGAGAAACCTGCTCTTGTTGCCTGTTTCCTTAAATACCGCGGTTGATAATTGTATCTGTCGATTTCAGTTGCCTTTTTGTATTTTTTCATGATGACTACAGAGACAATAAATGTCGAAGGTGAGGAGGAACGTTGAGAGAAAACGTAAGAATTAAGAGCAGGAGTAGATCTCACCTTGGCCTCAACTCCACTCTGCTGCCGCTCCCCATAACCTTTCAGCTCATTACTAATTAAAAAATCTGTCCAGCTCCTCCTTAAGTTTACTCAATATCCCAGCATCCACCGCACTCTGGGGGAGGAAATTCCACAGATTCATGACCCTTTGAGAGAAATAATTCCTCCTCATATCTGTTTTAAGGGTGTCACCCCTCTTATCCTAAAATCATGACCCATCGTTTCAGGTTGCCCCACATGAGGAAACATCTGCTCTGCATCTACTTTAGCATTTTATCTCAATTCAATTGAATCTCTCCCTCTTCTAATCTGTACATAGAATCCCTACAGTGTGGAAACAGGGCCCTTCGGCCCAACAAGTCCACACCGACCCTCAGAGCATCCCACCCAGACCTATCCCCCATAACCCACCTAAGCTACACATCCCTGAACACTATGGGCAATTTCGCATGGCCAATCCACCTAACCCGCACATCTTTGGACTGTGGGAGGAAACCGGAGCACCTGGAGGAAACTCACGCAGACACAGGGAGAATGTGCAATCTCCACACAGACAGTCACCTGAAGATGGAATCAAACCTGGGTCCCTGGTGCTGTGAGGCAGCAGTGTTAACCACTGAGCCACCGTGCCATACCAAACCTCCCACCGTCCAAAGGTGTGCAGGTTAGGGAGGATTAGCCATGCTTAAAAAATTGCCTGTGGTGTGCAGCTTAGGTTGAAATGTGTTCACTGCCCTGGGGACTCTCTGTGCAAAGAAAGAACAATATGGAGTTTTAAGTGATCCTCACAATTAAACACATGACTGTCTAATTAACGAATTTTGAAGTTCATGTTAGTGTTTCTGAAATAACTCCAGCTAAAGGCTGGTATCCCATCACTAAGTCACCCTTTATTTACACCAGCATTGCACATGACATTGACCCTAGCTCAGAGCTGACTCCTAGAGTGAACAGAACCTCTGAGATTCCTGTTTACATCTGTCAGCCAGGGCTCCCTGATTGGACCAGGTTAACAGCTCCGATCAGGGAACTCATATTCTACGAGATCCAGGCGGCTGACCTCACTCCAGTTCTATCCTGGCAGTAGTTTGTTTGTTCCAAATTACAGGTTTCCTTTTCAGTACTCTACCTGAAGGCTCCTATCAGCAGAAAATTAAAGTAGTCAGGGAGAATGGCAGCCATTTTGTCATTGTGTTGGGACCGATTGTGTTCATCACCCACTTTCCTCCTCCCCCATGGCTACGATTCCTGATTTCTATTCATCTCCTAGACCTCTAACCCATTGTGAGGAAGATTTACTGTGTTTTGATCCAAACAGAAACTTCAAAGCTTAAAGAAAAGGTGGAGCTAACTTTAAAACAAATCTGCAAACTGGGTTAGATGGAAACTCCAAGAATCTTGGTTAAATCACCGAGATATCATTAAAGAACACTGCTACACTTCCACTGGCTGATGATATAAAAAGGTTCCTCTGTCATTCTGCATGCAAACGTGTTTTTTTTTAATTTCGTTCTTTCTGCAGATTCAACCCTGACACAGCAAGTATTTATTTCCCAACCCAGTTGTGTTTCAGGAGGTAGTGATGATACTTAGCTCTTGCATGCCGAGTTACACTGTAGTGGTGTCAGGTCAGACAGAACTGAACATTAAGTCTGTGAGGTTCCAGAAGAGAGGTTCCTCTCTTTTTTTGTGCTTCATTCTTTCACAATTGTGTCAGTCACTGGCAAGTTAAGCAATCCTTATCCGTCCCTCGAAAATGAGGGCAGTTTTTGAGTCAGCCATGTTGCTGTGCATCTGGAGTCACATGTAGACCAGACCCAGTAAGGACGGCAGATTTCCTTCCCTAAACAAGAAGACAATTGAGAACAGTTATCATGATCGCTGACACATACTCGTAGGTATCTAACTTCCTTACAGCCTGGGTTTGCAGAGCTTGGAAATGTTCTGACTTTGCACTCCGACCCTGCGAGTTAAAATTCAGGTTCTGAAACCTTCATGGTGGGAGATGGCTCTTCAGCCCATTTGTACAACAATTCAATCAGCCCCATTTCCCTACTCCATCCTCATGACCTGCAAGTTTGTTCCTTCAAGTGCTCACCTGACATCCTCCCAAAATTACTTATTGTCTCCACTTGCACCACCCTCTCACATCTCCTTCCCAAATGCTCCCTCTCATCTTATACCATCAGAGAATGGGAACAAATTCTCTTTGTTAACCAGATCTAAAGCTGTCATAATCTTGTACACCTCTATCAAATCAGCCCTCAATCTCCTTCACTCGACCAAGATCAACTCTGACTCGCCTAACCTCTCCTTGTAGCTGAAATCCTCCATTCCTGAAATCATTCTGGTAAGTTTCCTCTGCACCTTCTTAGAGACCTTCCCATCCTCCTAAAAGTGCCCTGAACATGTGCGTTAACTGATGGTTTACAAAAGTTCAGCACAAATTTCTTGCTTTACTACTCAATAACTTTATTTACAATCCAAAATCCCAAATGTTTTGCTTGTTACGGTCTCAATATATCCTCCCACCTTCAAAGAGCTAGGTACATGAACAATCTCTCACTCAATCTCTCTCCAACCCTCTGCTTCTTCAAGATGTGCTATTTAGCCTGTGTTGCGTCTCTCCCAATTCCTTTTGCCAAAATGCATCGCCTCACATTTCTCTGTATTAAATGCCATCTGTCCCTTTTATTAGATTCCATCTGCTACGTGTCTGCCCATTCTCCTAGCCTTTCAGAGTGCTGTTCCAGTTGATTAGTGACACCCTGACTGTCTGTCACACTTCTGAAGTTTGTTACGATAGGCAACTTCTGAAACGTTCATTTGTATTCCAATCTGAAATGAATTTGTATAAACAGCAAGGTAAAAGCAGTGGTCCGAAAATGGAACCTTGAGTCTGATAAGCAACTTGTCTTGTGTATTAGACAAGGAGAAGCTTCAATATATCTGTGTAATTGAACTTTGAGACAGTTTGTGTCTACTGTGAGATTGGAGCTGATGTAACGGCAGGACGCTTCAGGGACAATAGTTGTGCCTCTTAAAGCTGCAGATTGTGGGTTCAAACCATACCAAGGACCCAGGAATTAGAACAGTTCAGTGTTGTTTCTGGCTGGTGCAGACATAGTCATATAGCACAGAAACAGACCCTTCAGTCCAACCAGTCCATGCTGAACATAATCCCAAACTAAACTAGTCCCACCCATCCGCTCCTGGCCCATATCCCTCCAAATCTTTCCTGTTCATGTACTTATCCAAATGTCTTTTAAACGTTGTAATTGTACCCTCATCCACCACTGCCTTCCACACGCAAACTACCTTCTGTGTAAAAAATTTGCCCTCATGTCTTGTTTTAACCTCTGTCCTCTCATCTTAAATATGTATCCCCTTGTCCTGAAATCCCCCATCCTTGGGTAAAGACATCTACCATTAACCCTATCTGTAGCCCTCATGATTTTATAAACCTGCATAAAGTCACCTCTCAAAGGGCCTAAGGGCCGTTTTCTGTGCTGCAGGTCACTATGTTATTAGACTTCTGAATGGACCACTCAATTTTTAAATTTAATGTTGATCTCGCTCTGTGTGCACCTTCTCTGCAGCCATAACATTGTATTCCTTGCTCTGTTCTATTACCCTGATGCACTTTTTATGGTATGATCTGCCTGTACTGCACGCAAAACAAAACTTTTCACTGTACCTCGGTACATGTGACAATAAAAAATCAAAAAAAAACTAAACCTGGCATCTAAATCTTTTATTTGGATGCAATATTCAGTTGATGTCTTTATTTGCCCTAGTTTGCTGGATATACTGTTCGCTAGAGGACAGATCTCTTTCCACCACTCCTCCCTTGAGTGTCAACAACATTTCCAATTAACTGACCAATCCTTCATTTACAGTCCCTTGCTGAGTGCCAATTAACTACCCTGTAGCTAATAAAGCAACAGTGACTGAAATGGTTTGTCAGCTGTAAAGTGAATTGGGACATTCCGAGGAGGCGAGAGCTATTGTATATGAATGAAGCTTCTGTCCTTGTTTGTTTCCTTTCTTCCATTGGCTCCTCCATTTTAAAGTGCTCCAACCCCGTATTCAAATCGCTTTGTAGCCTCAACCCCATTCTATCACCGTAATGTTGTCTCGTTCCTCCTTAAAACAAGTTAGACAACTCCAACCAGAATATTATGAAAGTATTTGCCCAGGGGTCGCACAATGCCGAGGTGGTCAAATCAATACAGATACAAACCGGTACCAATGCAACACAGTCCCAACTTCATTAGGAAACAAGTTACAGAGGCTTTTACTACAAAACAATACTATCTCTAATAAAAACCGAAAGAACTACGGATGCTGTAAATCAGGAACAAAAACAGAAGTTGCTGGAAAAGCTCAGCAGGTCTGGCAGCATCTGTGAAGTAATAAACAGAGTTAACGTTTCGGGTCCGGTGACCCTTCCTCAGAACTCAGAACAAACGTTTC